>NW_022196900.1:11855301-11901815 GCF_008632895.1 Mastomys coucha
CTTCTTGAGTTCCTTGTGGAATGTGGGTTGTTCTTCCTGTATTCCAGACTTCTTCACTAATAACCATAAAATAACATAAAAATAAATGTTCCTCTTAACAGTGTTACCTAAATTTACAACATATTTCTGTTTTTTATCTAGTAAGTTCTATTTCTAATTTCTGAGTTATTTTTTTCACATTTCCCTGTTTAATTCTTTGAGCATTTTTGTCTAAGTCTCCATTAGAGCTTCTCTTTCATCATTTTTATTCATGACTCCCTTTTTCTTTCCTGATAGTCCAGGCACACTAGTCTCACCTTTCCTCACTTCTCCACCTTTAGAATCAGTTTCTGCTGTTATCACTCTACAGAACCCTGCTGCAACCTGTGCCAGGGACCACAAGTTCCTGTGCATGTACTTTTCTCTCTTGCATTTCAACTGGCCTCCATGTAATTTACTGTCCCCTGCCTTGTCATATCTCCCTTGTACTCTAAGATAGTAAAGGCCCTTGGTTTTTTTTTTTTTTTTTTTTTTTTTTTTACTTTGATCACAGTTTCTTCTCATTGGCCTTCAGGATTCTGCTACCTCAAAACCAAGTTTATATACTACTCAGCTATTAAGAATGAGGACATCCTGAGATTTACAAGGAAATATTTCACACATTTTATAATAAATATTTAAACTTGCTAACTACAGTCACCTAATTGGATATCAAACTATTGTGCTTGCTTTTAAAATATTCTTTATTGCCTGTGGCACAGAGCAAAGAGAACTTCTTTTGGAATAAGCTCCCACTGTGTCAATGTGGCTGGTGGAGAAGTGTCTACTATTGTAAGCAATGCTCAGATTATCCCAGAGAGGCAGAAGAGAGGAGGATTGGATTTACTGTTACATTCTAATGTTTGTGTTTAGTCCACACAGTCCCAATGACATTACTACTTCTTAACAAGAGCTTGTAGTTTACTGATGGTAATGTTATCTTGTATTTTTAGCTAATCTCCATGGTTTCTTACACTTTACAGTAGGAGAGAGTGGGTGACTTCCTCACACAACTGCTTTCAGGATATCCATATAGTCAATGTTCACATTTAGGTCGCACTACTTCTCTAGTTAAAACAAGTGACAAGTTCAAGAGAAACTAGTGCCTTTTAGTGATATTGTCTATTTAAATGAGAGTTAATTTTGTATTTTACATACCTAAAAGGAAATTTAATCTTTAACTTTATTCCTTTTTCAGTGTATTATAAAATCTCAGTCAGACTAAATTAGTCAGCAATGAGACTGTTTGCATAATCTTATAGGTTGCCTTTATGCCCAAACTGTTTGGCCAATAAAGACTATATATGACTTTTTGGGTGGTGTTATTGAGATGTCTCAGTAGAGAAAGAACTTACTGGTATAGTCTGAGAACAGGAGTTTGGATCTCTATCAACCATATAAAAGCTGGGCATGACCCCTGCCAATAATCCCAACACTCAGGAAAGGAGATTGGTAATTCCTAAAGAAAACTAACTGGCTTGACTAACTAAATTAGTGAGCTCTGGAGTTAATGAAAGAGCATAAATCAATAAGAAAATTGGAAAGTGATCAATGAAGACTACCAACATGGAACCTGGAACACTCTCTATATGTGCATACACATAACTTTGCACCCTGACAAGTGGTGATGTGCATACATGCATGTACAACAACCACATATGCAAATACAGGAATAACAACAACAACAACAATAATAATAGCAACAATATCCTTGTGAACTTTATTTGCCTATATATAAAATTTTCTCAAATTTTCAAGTAATATAGTGTTAACAGACTGAGACAGGCATGATACTTGAATGGTACTTGTAATATATATATATATATATATATATATATATATATATATATATATATATGTTCACTTTTTCATGCTAAACACTTACCTGAGGGTCTCTTCACTGAAAAGACTGTAGCTAGATCTTGTTTCAAGAATTCTACTTTCAGAACTATTTAGATCACCTTACAAATATCACATGGACTAAGAGATAATTTTAGGCAGAAGACTAGGTAGTT
Organism: Mastomys coucha; assembly: GCF_008632895.1. NCBI lineage: Eukaryota > Metazoa > Chordata > Mammalia > Rodentia > Muridae > Mastomys > Mastomys coucha. Next base: position 11,857,335 of record NW_022196900.1, read on the forward strand.
TGATCATAGAACTTTTCTGCTTTGTTTGTTACCCCAGCAGACCCAATGCCTCAGACTTGTCTCGATTGCTACAACACTAGCTTCTAACCACCTTGGGCCTTTTCTAGGCCTCCTGTGGATTTCACAGACTAACCTAACCTGATTTCCCAAAAGTTAACAGCTAGACCTATAATCACCCTCAATCTCTATGCCGAGATGCAAGCATAAATGCATAATCAATAGCACACAGAAAGATATATCTCCAGTAGAGCAGAGCAGGCTCTAAATATTTCAACATAGCTTATAAAGACCTCAAAATCACCTATATGAAGATGATAGAGGTCCTTAAAGAGGAAATGAATCTTGATGTGCCATGGTGATTGGTAACCAGTGGGGCCTCCTCCTTACCAGAGGAGAAGGGGACTGGAGATAGATGAGGGAAGCTATGTGAGGGGAGGACTTGGAGGAAGGTTTGGGCTGTTGTTAGGATGTAAAGATAATAAACAAACAAACAAGTTGGAAAAAAGGAAATCTAAGAAAATGCAAACAAATAATTAGAAGAAAATTGGAAATTAGGTCTACATCTAGACTCAGCTACACCACTCTTGGGGATATACTCACAAGACACTACATCCTACCACAAGGACACTTGCTTAACTATGTTCATGATGATTTGTTAATAAATTCCAAAAAGTAAAAACAACCCAGTTCTTTCTTAACAAAACATAGATAAAGAAAATGTGGTGCATTTACACAGTGGAGTGTTACTTAGCTATTAAAAATGGCATCATGAAAATTTCAATTAAATGGACGGAAGTAGAAAATATGTTAAATGAGTAACCCAGAAAGACAAATATGATCTGTGTTCACTTAAAAATGGATACTTGCCATTATTGAAATGCTAATAAAGCTACAATCCTTAAATCCAAAAAGGTTAGGTAAAAGGAACAGGTCTAGGGGAGAATGCATATAAATAGAATAGATTTTGCTGGTGGACTATAGGTGGGTAGAGACAGGGGCAAAAGGTTGGGAGATGAATGTAATGACAGGAGATAATTCAGGGAGAGGTGACTGGAATTGTGGGGCATTTGTAGGGCAGTGTAGGAACCTAGTACAATGGAAACTTTTTGGAATCTATGAGTGTGATCTTTCTACAGACTCCTTCCTGGTAATGGGGGATATGGAGCTTCTACTGGACATTGTCTTATCCAGGCTAGTTTCCCAGTGCCAGGACTGGGTTACATTTGGTTCAGTTGTTAGTAGAGGAGGTTCTGTGGAGACTCCCAAACAACTCAGGCTGATGCAAGGACATATGGCTGCTTTCTGCAAGCTGACAGCATGGGCTTTTTGTTTTTCTTCCTTCCTTCTTAACTTTCTTTCTTTCTTTCTTTCTTTCTTTCTTTCTTTCTTTCTTTCTTTCCTTCCTTCCTTCCTTCCTTCCTTCCTTCCTTCCTTCCTTTCTTTTTCTTCTTTGGACTATAACCACATCGTTTATTGAACAAGGAAATGTCAAAATATTGACTGTATGGAGTAGCAAAACTGTAAACTACTGTTCTACCTGCAGGGTCTGGGGCAATGATGACATAGAATTTATGGAAATGCGAAAACAATGTCTGATTTAACTTGATGGTCCACACCACACAATGCTTAGATGGTTAGGAACCAGAGATTTGTTAACCCAGAGACCTAGGATAGAACCAAATACTACTGGTAAAAACAAACAAACAAACAAAACAACAACAGAAACAATGAAATGATTCCTAATGAGATTCTGCTGGACTCATTGATCAATACCTTGTGCAATTGTCATCAGATAGGTTTCCTCTGGCAGCAGATGAGAGCAGGTACAAAGACCCACAGCCAAGTACTAGGAAGAGAGAAGGTCTCCATCTGGACCTTCCTTTCAGAGTCCAGGAAGTCCTTGGCAGAGGGAAAGGAAAAAATGTAGGAGTCAGAGAGGATGGAGGACATCAGGAGATCAAAGACCACTGGATAAACTAAACAGGGCACATATGGATCAAAAAGACTAATTCAGTAATCATAGAACCTGCATGGGTCTTGACCAGATTATCTGAGTATATTTTAAGGTTGTTATTTTGGTGTTTTTGTGACTTCTGACAGTGGGAGTAGATGAGTCTTTGACTCCTTTCTCTGGTCTTGGGACTCTTCCTCCTTTGAGGTTGCTTTGATCAGCCTTGGTGCAAGAGCTTTTGTCTTGTCTTACTGTATTTTTGTTTGTCATATTTGGTTGCTGTTTTTTGGAAGCTTGCTCTTTTGTGAAGGGAGATGGAAGAATAGTGGATCTAGAAGAGAGGAGAGGTGGGGTGAGTTACTGGGAAGAATGGAAAAAGAGAAATTGTGGTCAGTATATCCTATATAAGAAAAGAACATATTTTCAATAAAAAAGCAAAGGAGAAAATAATTTTTAAAAAAAACCTCCAAAAGAATTTCTTTCAGAAAAGATCCTGTGACTCAATGTAACAGATGAATCTGTGAGATTATTAGCCAGTTAAACAACTTGGAGAGCACATCAGTAGATACCAGCTAAAACACAGAAAGGAAATCACAGTGGACACCTTCCATTTGATATCTGGAATGCTGTGGTTTTTTGATGTCTCCAATGTTCAGTTTATGGTGTTCTTAATGCTGTCGATAATGTCCTGTAATATAATTAAAGCCTTCCTTCTGGCTTCTCTAAGATTTTGCTTGTTGGAAAGAAAAGGAATTTGATCTTTGACAGGGAGGTATACATAGACAGAAACGGCATACATCAGATCAAAATGCACTGTACACCTGTATGAAATCATGGACCCCTCAGAGATCCCAAAGATTAACTCACCTACAAAAATGCATTCATGGTCCTGTTCTTGGACCCTGATACATAGGTAACAGAGGACTGCCTAATTTTGTTTCAGTGGGAGGGAATGCACTTGGGCCTGTTAAAATTGATGCACCAGAAAAGAAGAATGCTAGAAGGGCAAGGTAGGAATGTGTGGGTGTGTGGAGGACCACCCACTTAGAGGTGAAGAGAGAGGGGAAGGGGAGAGGTGTTCATGGAGAAGAGACTACGAATGAGGACAATATTTGAAATCTAAATAAATAAAATAATTCTTAAACAAATAAAAACCAAAGAACATATTTACTTAATAAAAACCAACTTTATTTTAGGCTACTGTACAATTAACCAAAATAAAATCTCCTCTATGGTTTGTTATGTATCATCTATGTGGCCTAATATGTCAGAATTGGTGTCAAATGGTTCTATATGTCATAAGAGCTCTGGTAGCTCATATTGAGCCCTTGATAAACTTGTTCTATTAGGGCTCACAATTCCACAGAAGGCTACCACCACCTTGCATGTCTAACTTCCTTACCTGCTTTGACTCTCACATAATTTGCTAGAATTCTTTCAGACAAGGGACACTTTGCTTCTCCTACTCTTGACCTGAATCAGGCTTTCTAAATACAAGAATAACCTCCTTGGTCTGCTTACATTGAGACACATTTCAGTAGCAAGATGTTTTTCTAATGCTCCTGGACTCTCCCCTCCATCAACAGTCTGTACTGCTTTACCCCCTGCCAGGTGTATCCTCCTCCAGAGAGATGTGCTTTGCTTTCTCAAGTCACACTACTTCTCAGTGAGGACTCATCATCACTCCCCTTTCACATTCCAAATGAGACACTTCCAGTAAGGGAGTCTAATTAGCTCTACACCAACTAATAAATTTTGGGTCCATTAACGAATGGAAATGTGGTGAAAATCAGAAGTGGTAGAAAAGAGGAAGGGAAGAAAATATGAATATTTTATAAAGTAAAATTAAAACACAGTAGGCAAAACTGGATTGATAACATTGATTTAGTGATCACTGTATCATTAATTATTCCTCTCATAATTACAAATTCAAATATTTTCAGGAATAAAATCCATATTTGTAATAGTAAGGGAAAAACATTAAAAAGAGGAGATTTATGGACATAAGGAACAGTTTCTTCTATTATAACTGAATTGTATTTACACTTATGGCCAATTGTAGTTATTTCAGTGAAGGAATCAGAGTTAAAGTAAATGATTACAACATTTCTACCATTATCTATTCTACAAAAACTATGCAATAAAAATTCTATATATTAAGTTTAAATTCAAGCAATTGGCTGTGCTTGCGTAAATATATTGATTGAAACTCACTATGTTGGAACAGATGGAAAGTCAATGGTAATTTCTTTCACACTAACAACAACCACAACTAATAAAAAAGGAAAGAGTATAGATTGTTTTTAATACATATTTGTGAAAATAATAAACATTTTGCAGAACAAACTAAAATGACACCGCCAGTGTTAAGATAAATAGAATTTTGAACAGCATCACAGGAAGTGTGGGAATAGAGATGTCATGTAAATCTGATGATTTTATTTCTTTTGAGCTCATACCAGGTAGTGGAGTTGCTGAACCCATACATATAGCAATCTGTCTTTCAGTTTCTCCAGGAGCTTTGATAATGTATTCTATAATAGGTCTTTTACTTTACATGACCATCAACAATGGAGATAGGTTCCACTTTCCTACATTTTGGAGAAGCTTTGTTACTCTTTTGTTTTTTGAAAGTAGTCATTTCTTACTGGGATGAAGTCAGAATATACACTCTACTTAAAAGTTCTCCTCCACATTACATAAATATGGGATGAAATACAGTTTGGAAAAGCATTTGGTAATAAAATGTAGCAACTCCTGTCATTTGTGACAACATTGATGGACTTAGCATTATAAGTGTGTAAGTCATGCTTGATTTTATACAAGTAGTGGTAAGAATAATTATTAGAAAGTAAAGAGAGAAGCAGTAATGGAGGATAGAGCAGAGACTGGTAAACAACTATACTATGGTAGTTGTGATATACAATTGTTTGTGTTCTGTGGTACCATCAATTGATTGTTAAGAATATTGCATCTGCATATTTAGAAAGAATAGTAATTCCAATTAATATTTATCATAAAGTAATGCTAAATAATAAAGTGACCAAAAAAAACCACTATATTCAGACATCTTGGAAATCTGCAAATAATATCATCAGTAGCAAGGCATATTATATTGCCAGAGTCAAAGTGCAAAGGACTGAATGAAATTTTACATATCAATGCAAAGGAGATAACTCACACAGACTACATGTAAAGGACTAAAATATGTTTGCTATGTGGAAGTGGGTTCCACAACTAACATCCCATGGGCTATTGGAAAATCATCTTAGTTATGTAAACTATTTTGCTTTTCTTTCCGTTTTTTTCTTCCTATGACTAAACATGAAATTCATTCTCTCCTGGAAGGTTGTCTCTTTCAAATTTTTTGCCTTCAGAAAAAATAAATGGACTCTCATAAGATAGATGATAAAATGACAAATTCTTGTTTCCATAAAGTAGAGTATCAGTAATATTGGAAGACAATGACCTTCTCTCATTCGGACTTTAGTTCGGAACAGTTCTACCATAGACCTGTACTCTGTCTATACTGAGGCCTGGTCTGAAATGATGTAGTTAACATTGTTAGTTGTTGGCCAGTACCTAAGGATAACAAGGTAATTGATGAGAACAAATTTTATAGACATAGCCTGGTTGTCACAGGATCTTGCTGGATATTAGGCTTAAAAATGGAAGCAAGTTTAATGTGCATTACTTTATGAGTCATATTTTAAATATATTTTATATGTTGCAAATTATTTACAGACCAGTTATTTTTCTCTGCTGGAACTGGAAATAACTTTAGTGTAACTAAAAGAGAGCAAAATTAGCATTTGAGAGCATAATATACATTTTTTAATTGATTTAAGTTTTATTGCATTATGATGAGAAAAGATACATAATTTCAATTTATATGAATTTGTTAACATTTAAAAACATATTCTAAGTAAATAGAATTACATCACATTCTTGTTTCCTTTGGCACCCTAACTCCTCCAAAAGACCCCCCTTCATACCTGCAATACTTTTCATTTTTTTATTTTGTCATATTCTTTAAAGTTTATAGAATATTGTAACAATAAAAATGAGTATTATAAAAGTTGTTTGATATAAAACAGCAATCAGTTGAACAGTCTTATGTAGATGCTTGTCTACAGCAATACTGAAAATATGTATGTTTTTCTCAAAATATAAATTTTAAATAACTCCAAACTTATTAACTGTGTATTTTAAAATAATACATCACTACTAGTTCTTTTTTAATGAATATTATTAGATAAAGACTTTTTGTTTGTTTGTTTTGTTTTTAGTAGAGCTTAAAATCTTGGCTCTTACTGTGGAACAAGCCCAAAATAAGAACAATTTTTAGACATTGGAGTTCATTGTAATAAGGCTGTACTTCAATGACCCTCACATCACCAAAGGATTTTACTTCCATAGTAGCTAAGCTAAGAGTAGACAGTTCTGCTGTGCCAAGGAGTGAATTGTAGGCACAATTTTTCAATACAGATTTCCTGCTATTGTCAAAACTACTTGACTGGAGTGATTTTCTTCATTCTCAGCCCACAGAGAACAGGTTATATTAATTTAAGAAATTGTGTGTGTATTAAGATGGTCTATCTGTGAACTTATTCACTAACTGTTTCCATGAACAATGGTTCTGCTTGGAGGGTGGCACAGATATTAAGTGAAGGTAAGAATCTGATTCATTGGCTGTGATGATTTTGAAAAACATTCCTCTCAGAGAAAGAGTAACTTAAAAAGTCCTCTTCTTCAAACTTGATACAAGAGTTATAAAGCAAAGCACTCAGTCTCACTCTTTGTTGTTCTCTTACAAGCCACCTCCCAAGTTAATTATTTACATTTCTTTTGGCTGTATAAATAATTTTGAAATATGTAGGCTATTCTGAAAACCATAGTATAGTGTAAAAACATCAAATAAATAATCCTATTAATAGAGGGGCTGAGATAGGAGAAGCCTGATTTCTAGACCATTATGTCAGGTATAAGACACTGCGGGTATAAACAAGCAGAAAGCATATATGGATTGTCTAAAATTGGACCTATTTCTCCAATTACCAAATTATAAAGACCAACAAATTTGATAGTCAACAAATTTCTAATTCTTCATACTTTTGAATTTCAATCATTAGGGTATGTTTGTAAGATTAATTTTCATATTAAGAAAAAGTAATTGTTACTTCCTGTTATTTTTGTTGTTAGAGGTGGAGTTAGGTTTGTGTGTGTTGAAAGATTACATTCTTGCTTCTTCTAGAGTGTGGTTTTGCTCCTTATGTTGGTGTTTTTAATCTATTATCCTTTGTAAGGCTGGATTTGTGGAGAGATATTGTGTAAAATTGATTTTGTCATGGAATATCTTGTTTTCTCCATCTATGGTAATTGAGAGTTTTGCTGGGTATAGTAGCCTGGGCTGGCATTTGTGTTCTTGTAGGATCTGTATGACATCTTCCCAGGATCTTCTACCTTTCATAGTCTCTGGTGAGAAGTCTGGTGTAATTCTGATAGGCCTGCCTTTAAATGTTTCTTGACCTTTTATCCTTTCTGATTTTAAAATTCTTTCTTTGTTTAATGCATTTGGTGTTTTGATTATTATGTGATGGGAGAAATTTCTTTTCTGGTCCAGTCTATTTGGAGTTCTGTAGGCTTCTTGTATGTTCATGGGCATCTCTTTCTTTAGGTTAGGGAAGTTTTCTTCTATAATTTTGTTGAAAATATTTACTGGTCCTTTAAGTTGGGAGTTTACACTCTCTTCTATACCTATTATCCTTAGGTTTGGTCTTCTCATTGCATCCTGGATTTCCTGGATGTTTTGGGTTAGGAGATTATGGCTTTTTGCATTTTCTTTGACTGTTGTGTCAATGTTTTCTATGGTATCTTCTACCCCTGAGATTCTCTCTTCTGTCTCTTATATTATGTTGGTGATACATACTTGCATCTATGAAACCTGATTTCTTTCCTAGGTTTTATAACTCCAGGGTTGTCACCCTTTGTGATTTCTTTATTGTTTCTATTTCCATTTTTAGATTCTGTATCGTTTTGTTCATTTCCTTTGCCTGTTTGATTGTGCTTTCCTGTAGTTCTTTAAGGGATTTTTGTGTTTCCTCTTTAAGGGATTTCAGCTGTTTACTTGTGTTCTCCTGTATTGCTTTGAGGGAGTCATTTATGTCCTTCTTAAAGTCCTCTATCATCATTATGAGAAGTTATTTTAGATCTTAATCTTGCTTTTCCGGTGTGATAGTGTGTCCAGGACTTGCTATAGTGGGAGAACTGAGTACTGCTGTTGTCAAGTAACCTTGGTTTCTATTGCTTATTTTCTTATGCTTTCCTTATGCCATCTGGTTATCTGTAGTGCTACCTGCTCTGACTAAATTCGACTTGGGCCTGTGCTTCCTGTGATCCTGGTTTGTCAGAACTCCTCAAAGTCAAGCTGTCTCTGTGATCCTGTGATTCTGGGATCCTGGGATCCTGGGCCTGTTAGAACGCCTGAGAGTGGAGCTTCCTCTGGGTGTTATGGGACTGGCTGCAAAATTTGAGCCCAAGGGCACAGGCCCAGACAGACCTTTATTGCTTTAATTATTACACACACACACACACACACACACACACACACACACACACACACACACACACACATATATAAAACTGAATCCACTAAGTTGTCTTTATGTATATGTGTTTATTGCTTTGGGTTAACTAATGTATTAGGGAATTCACTTTTAGAGAAAACAGATGCTTCCTTTAAGTTAAATATTATAAAAGCCAGATAGCCAATATGCTTGCTGTAAGACAGCATCTTCTAGAAATGACACGGAAACTATACACATCCAATTGCAAAAATGTGATTGCCTAAATTAGACCTACAGATTGAAAAAAACAGTTAAGAATCCAAGTAAACTTCCCTAGATAAAGAGCTACTGGTGATAACATTTAAACTCCTTAAACCCTTTCTACTAAGTTGTTTCCTAGACCACAGGTGTAGGGGTTGCACTATATATATATATATATATATATATATATATAGATATAGATATATATATATATATATATATACATATGTGTGTGTGTGTGTGTGTGTGTGTGTGTGTGTGTGTGTGTGTGTGTGTGTTTGGTCCATAATCACTTATTCTTTGAATTTTGATTAGTTGTGGATTTATGTAATGGGCTACAACTGCTAGGGGAAAATGTTTCCTTGATGAATGAATTGAAGCTACATTATCTGCAGTTATAAGGTTAAGTGTATAGAGTATAGTTAAAAATTATATTGCTTTAGGAAATGACAGTAGTAGGTTTTCCTGAAAGGTGTATGATCTCTGTAGTCAATGGTAGTTGGTTACTTTGGTAATACTAGGTATCAGTTTCTTCCTATTTTGTGTGCTTTAAAAATAAGTAGAGAGTTTTTGATATACATTCTACAAGTGGAAAATTTGAAATACATACATATATACATACATACTACACATACAATGTTAAAAGATATAATTTAATTGAGAACTGAAACATTGATCTGAAAAGAAAGTTCACAAAAAAAGAAATAAAAATTGCCAAGAAATATATTACTTTTTTTCTTTTTCTATTAAATTAATTTATTTTTTACATTCCATATTCCATTCCCCACCTCCTCCACCTATCAAGTTGGGGGTAACCCTCCATAATGTACCAGAGACCTAGGAGGTAAGAGACTCTCAGGAATCAAGAAGGGGGACCTTAGATGAAATGGCCAACAGTAGGGAGAGGGAACTTACAGAGCCTACCTCAAGAAGGAAGACAGGGCATCAAGTGAAGGATGGAGTTGCCATCCCATAGTCACATCTCTGAGTCATAATTGTTTCAGTCTGAAAGAATTACAGGGATGGAAATGGAGAGGAGCCTGAGGAAAAAATGGGTCAGGACAGGCCCAAAGTGGATTCCAGCTCAACAAGAGGTCCAAGACCTGATACTATTACAGAGGATATGGAGCACTCACAAAAATGGACCTAGCATAACTGCCCTCCGAAAGATACAATAAGCAACAGAGAGTCACATGCAGATATTTCTACCCAACCAATGGACAGAAGCAGCTGAACCCTGTTCTTGAATTAAGAAATACATTTAAGATGGTTCAAAATCCTTTGCATTTGGGGAAATGAAAATGAAAACAAATTTGAAATTTCATCTAATTTCAGCCAGAATGGTATAATTAGAAAAAACAAAGAAAGAAAGAAAGAAACCTAGTGATTGTTGATGACAATGAAGAGAAAGGAGAAACCTGATTCACTATAGCTGGGAAGCAAACTGTTCGAGCTGCTATGGAAATCAGTGTAGAGTTCCTACAAACATAATTATATGTATACCATATGTCCTATTAATATCATTCCATGTCAAAAGACATAATATGCTCCAAGAGAAATACTTTCTCAACCTTGTTCATTGCTGCTCTTTTCAAAATATTCAAGAAATGGAAACAAATTATTATCCTTCATTTGATGAATGGATAATAAACATGTGCCCCATTGTGTGTTACACAATGCCATATTTATTATTCAGTTATAAAGAAAGTATGGAAGCATCTGGTCTAAGCCAGATGGGAGTCCTCAGTGCTGAGAGGCGAAATAGATAGAAGCCTCTATACCTAACCCAGAAACTATCTTCAATTGAGTCTCACTAGGTATTCAAATGACACATAAGGACTGGTCTCAATTCTAGCTGTAAATTGAAAACACAAAATAAATTCAATGATATATTTTGAAGATTGTTTTTCTTTCATAATTTTTGGTATGGGCCTTTTTTATTGGATATTTTATTTATTTACATTTCAAATGTTATCCTCTTTCTCAGTTTCCCCTCAGCAAACCCCCTATCCTTTTGCCCCTCCCCCTGCTTCTATGAGAGTGCACTCCCAAACCACTCCCATCTCACCGCCTTGGCATCCCCCTACATTGGGACATCCAGCCTTCTTAGGACCAAGAGTTTCTTCTCCCATTGATACCAGATAAGGCTATCCTCTTCTATATATGCAGCTGGAGCCATGGGTCCTTCCGTATGTATTCTTTGGTTGGAGATTTAGTCCCTGGGAGCTCTTGGAGATCTGGGTGGTTGATAGTGTTCTTCCTATGGGATTGCAAACCCTTTCAGCTCCTTCAGTCCTTTCCCTAACTCCTCCCTTGGACCTTTTAATTCTGTTTTTGGGTGGTGTTTACCTTAAAGGCCTTTTACATATATACTGTGGTTTTGCAATTTTGTTTTAATGGATTTTGTATGGGTTGAAATGTGTGTTTCTGTGCTGGTATGTATTTTTCTTGTATTTTTATTTGACTTTTCCTTCCCGGTTTGTTTGTTTACCTCTTTTGTTCAATGCTGGTGTGTTTTTATTTTATCACTATCTTATTTTTTGTAGAAATCTGTTTGTTTTCTAATAAGAAAAAATTAAAGGATCTAGATTTAGGTGGAAGGGGGTGTAGGCAGGAGTAGAGATGAGTTGGGGGCAGAAATGGCAGGATATATTGAATAAAAATAATCTGTACTCTTAAAAAAAGAAAAGAAAAATGATACAATTAAATGGTTGGAAGAAGAAAAACTATACATAGTATTATAACTTAAATCCAGAAAGAAAAAAATGCTGCATGTTCTTTCTTGTTTATGGTTCTTAGTCCTAAATATTTAAATTTGAATATATACCATAAACTAAATGAGTAGAAAAGAGTTGTGTTAGAGGGCTCTGTAGAAACAGAAAAAGTAGGACACAGGCACTACAAAAGGGAACTGATAATCAGTATTGGAAGGAGAGGTGAATAATACCAAGGATGTTTGAAATGCCCACAGGAAAACTATTGTTTGATAAACTTATTTAAAATGTATATATGTGCAAGAAAGGTAGGAGAAGTGAAAGTGGGAAAACAGCAGTCTGGATGTCATGTATGAGAGAAGGATACATTTTAGAAAATGTACATATGTAGGCTGAATGAAGAAGAAAGGCATTAATCAACATATCACAGAGGACAAGGAAAAACTCATGAGCCCTCAATCCTACACAAAGAAATATAGACAACCCTGGAAAGCTGGAATCTGGAGAGAGTCATCCCCAGTGAAAAGCATTCCACATGCTTTTCCCTGTCAAATGATCATCCTTGTAAATATGCACACAAATAACATTAAATGACCTCTATAGGTTATATTTAATATATAATATATTTAATACATATTATTTATATATTAAATTCATATATATTAAACCTAGTATATATCTATTCTAGTATATATTAAGTATATATAAAATATTTAATAATATTAATATTTGTTAAAATTAATAATATACTAAATTTAATATGGTTATGTTTAAAATATATAAATATATGCATATATACATGCAATGACAATTGATGAAAAATGATTGATTTGGAGGGGAATTAAACTGGATATATGGAAGGACTTGAAGGAAGAAGAGGAAGAAAGAAATATTGTAATTATATTAATATCAAAATTATATTATAATCTAGGATTTTTTTTGAAAGTTTAGATGAAACCTTTCCAACTCTAGGAGCATATATACTTTAGTCTTTCTGGCCCAAAACATTGCACTTATTTACATCTTTATTTTAAGTACTTATATTTAAGAGTTATTAATCTCCACATATATTACAGGCTTTTCCATTTTGAAGCAATCGTGCAACTCTCTTGTGAGACCACTGTTTATATTTTAAAATGCTGTAATGTCTATTTTTATATGTCTCATGAAATACTTTAAAGTCATGTCAATTTTTCTTTCTTTTTACAACCTGATGGTAAACAAGTCATTTCAGGAAATATCATATCTGTACCTACCTCCAGCCAGAAAACTATGTAACTAGTCTCATATACTCATATATATATATGACTAGTTACACACACACACACACACACATATATATATGTGTGTGTAAATTCTTTAAAGGGCTTCCCATGTTGTAGTATCTGGTAAAAGTAGCATTGTGCAGTCTACAAATGGTATAAAATCATGTTTTTATAACTTATCTGGAAGATTAGAAATCCGGAAACATTATTAATTATGTTTATTTTGAAACTCTATGAAAATGAAGATAGCATGGATAATTAATAAATATTAGCTCCTGTATCTATAAGGACGGTGAATGACTATTGTAACTTATATAAATAGATTTTTTTAGCTGATGTAGGTGAGTGAGTGATTTGTAGCAATATCCTGACAAGAATTCCTTTTAGAGATTCAATACACTATTCACCAATAACAATAAAATGGTTACATTGTTCAATAGAGAACCATTAAGGTCAAACTCCATATAATAAAGATACTCAAATAGTTCTTTTTAAACTTCTGCTCCTTTTGAGATTTTTATTTGTGCTTGGAGTTTTAAATCAAAAACCAATTATAATAAAATAAAATCCAATTTTATGGGCCATGGAGACCATGCAATTTCATTTATCATTACAGAGTTTCTCCCACTTGGATTTTTTTTGAACATTTCATAGGGAATATCTTTTTTTCTAACTGCATCAGCAAACTAAAGATACAACATTGTTCAATTTTTCTTGTATGTGCTTTGTTCTCACATAACATCAGCTCAAGTCTGTTGTCAATCTCCAAGATGCAACGAGAAGCAATTCTTTCTGTGCTGAATGTCTCGACACAGTTATTGTAGTGCCATTGAAATATTTCTCCAGAGGACCTTAAAAGAAAAAAAAGAAATCTTGCAACTGTAATCCTTTCAAGATCTTATTTTTTAAAACTCAACAAGATTGCTATATAAAATATACACATGACTGTCTTTATCCTAAAACAACAACAAAAAATGAGTAATGTGAACATTAGGATGTATAGAGACTTAATATAAGCAATATAATAATAGCTATTTTTATTATGAAAGACCCATAAATTTTCATATTATTAATTCCATATTTATTAGTGATTATAACTCTGGGGCCAAAAATAATTGGGATAAATATACTAAATTAAAATTATATAAACAATTTCTTAAAAGAATAAATAAAAATCACATGATAGATATATGCACAGATATACACATATATATTTAGCAAATTTTATATTTTATATTTGAGTTTTTAAAATCTTTTATCACCTGTGCCAAAGTCAACTCTGCAGAGACAATGCATGTCCATGTCTACCGCAGCACTATTCTCACCTATAGTTGAGACAAGCAACCGTTCTAGGTGTCCATCAAAAGAGGAATAGTGCTAAGACTCTGCATGCCTCCTGGGACTTGATCTGACTGGGCCAGTGAGGGAAGAAAGAGGAGGGAGACAGACAAATAGACTGACAGACAGAAACATGTACACACACATGCACACACACACACACACAAACACACACACACGGGGGAGGACAGGAGCTGGAATAGATTGGACTGGGATGTCTGATGGAGAAACCTCAGTGTATTTATTATCTAGAGTTGAACAGAGAGGAGAGATGGTTGCATACAGCTGATTAAAAAGCCCAGGCTATTACATACAGATAAAAAAGAAGGTGGGTTTATGACATATAGCTGCATCAAGAAGACAGTTATGCTAATCTCGGTAGGTGCATTCTCTGTAGGGGAGCAGTATTCAGGTCATAAATATCTAGGAGAAGAAAGCCATCATGGATATTTCATTGCACACACCGTCAGCACCCACACATGGAGCAGGGCGCCACACCTTTGAGTCTCCCAATAGGAAAGTTTTACATTCCATTGCGGTCTGAGCCTCTGGGCTCCTTGACATGGTTGTTCCTATGCCAAAAACACACTCAAGGCTTCCTCTTCCCCTACGACCAAATGCAGAGCAAGCCTACTATATATGAACAATAGGATGTTTTTCAGCCACAAAGAAGAATTAAATTATATTATTTACAGGAAAGTATATGCAACTGGAGATGATTATATCAAAGGAATAAAGTCATTCTTAGCTATCTATCATACTTCTCTCATTTGTGGACTCTAAATTTTAGAGATAAATGATACTGTAGAGGTAAATACATTTGTATGTACAGTGTAGGTTTATATATATAGTAGTAGTTTTTTTTTTTTTAAATGAGGTATGCTCATATTGAAGTGTGATCTATACCCACGAGGCAGCATGTTATGCAGGTAGGCAAAAGGGATGTTGAGCCTGTCCCTACGACTGTGGGTGTGACCATCTCATTCTTTTCCCATTGTTCAAGTTTGTTTTTATAGTCACTGGGGTGAGAAAAATAGAGCTTATTAGCTTATGATTTTAAAGATTTCTATTGAAGTTATAAGCATGGTTTAAAAATAAGACATAGGCACCCTCCTCCTAGAATTGGTTATACTTTTCGTACATTTTCAGGACCAAATTTAATGATGGAAGGACAGCAAATAAATAGCTTCATTGCAATGACTACAAATGTATCCAAGGTATTTTGTTTGACCTCTTCCTTGCTTTGTAGTCTGTTGGTAAGTATTAATACTTACTGAACACTGTACCATAAAGACATTTAGTGGAACTGAATGAAAGCTGCTTCTGTCTGGGATTATTAAAGACCTTATGAAAGACTTCTCACCTTGGGCTTTTGATACTGCTATTGAATCTTGACACCTGATTAGTAGACTTTGTCCATGTACATTATGAGATGGGTTTCCTTATGTTTTTATATTTATTAAAAGGTATTTATCATCACATTTGATCTGTGAGTATTCTGTTACCCCTTCTAAAATGGACCAAAATACCCACACTTTGGTCTTCCTTCTTCTTGAGCTTCATGGGGCCTGTGAATTGTATCTTGGGTATGCCAAGCTTTACGGCTAATATCCACTTATCAGAGAGTGCCTATCATGTATGTTCTATTCTGATTGGGTTACCTCACTCAGGATATTTTCTAGTTCCATTCATTTGCCTAAGAACTTCATGAAGTTATTGTCTTGAATAGTTCCATTGTGTAAATGTACCAAATTTTCTGTATCCATTCCTCTGTTGAAGGATATCTGGGTTCTTTCTAGCTTCTGGTTACTATAAGTAAGGCTGTTATGAATATAGTAGAGCATGTGTCCTTGTTACATGTTGGAGCATCTTCTGGGTATATTCTCAGGAATGGTATAGCTGGGTCCTCAGGTAGCACTATGCCCAATTTTCTGAGGAACCACCAAACTGATTTTCAGAGTGGTTGTACCAGTTTGCAATCCCACCAGCAGTAGAGGAGTGTTCCTCTTTCTCCACATCCTTTCCAGCATCTGCAGTCACCTGTGTTTTTGATCTTAGCCTTTCTGACTGGTGTGAGGTGGAGTGAAGTAACCCAATAACAAAAGAACACACATTGTATACACTTCCTGATAAGTGGACATTAGCCCAGAAGCTTGGAATACCCAAGATAAAACTCATTGACCGAATGAAGCTCAAGAAGGAAGACCAAAGTAAGGATACTCTGGTCTTTCTTAGAAGGTGGAACAAATACCTATGGGAGGAGATACAGAGACAAAGTGTGGAGCAGAGACTGAGAGAAAAACCATCCAGAAACTGTCCGACCTGGGGATCTATCCCACATACATTAACCAAACCAAGACACTATTGTGGATGCCAACAAGTGCTTGCTGATGGGAGACTGATATAGCTGTCTCCTGAAAGGATCTGACAGTGCCTGACAAATACAGAGGTGGGTGCTGTCAGCCAACCATTGAACTGAGCACAAGGTCCCCAATGGAGGAACTAGAGAAAGGACCCAAGAATCTGAAGGAGTTTGCAGTCCCATAGGAGGAATAACGATATGAACCAACCATTACCTCAGAGCTCCCAGGGAATAAACTACCAACCAAAGAGTACACATGGAGGGACCCATGGCTCCACCAGTAGCAGAGGATGGCCTTGTTGGACATCAATGGGAAGAGAGGCCCTTGGTCCTGAGAAGGTTCAATGCCCCAGTGAAGGGGAATGCCAGGACAGAGAAGCAGGAATGGGTGGGTTGGTGAGCAGGGGGAGGGTGTTAGGATAGGGGGTTTTAGGAGGAGAAACCAGGAGAGGGGATAACATTTGAAATTTAAATAAAAAAATCTAAAAACAAAACAAAAGAAAAAAAACTGTAAAAAGGCTAGATGACCAGACTGTTTTGGGTTATTCTCTCTTTTGTGTGCAGGGCAACCCCGGCATGCTGGATCAATAAAATTCCTCTTGCTTTTTACATCAATCCCAGACTCTGAGTGTTTTCACTCAGGGGGTCCCAGGTAAGTTAAGGCTTCCCAGAGTCTTACACCACTACCAGTGAGTGAGGGTCAATAAGTGTTACATTAATGTTACTTTTACTAACTTATGAGCTCTCATGTTTGGAACATAAACGTTAAGAACTTCATTATCCTGTTGTTAGATTTTTTTCTTTGTTAAATATATCCTTTCCTTGTCTATCTCTTCTGAATGGTTCTGGTTACAAATCCATGTTGTAATACATTAAAATGGCTACACCACCTTGCTTCTTAGGTTCTTTTTCAGAGAATAAATTTTTATAACCTTTTACCCTGAGAGGTGTCTATCTGTCATGTTAAGGTGAGTTTCTTGGATACAGCATAAGAATGGATTCTGTTTTCACATCCATTTTCTTAGTCTGTACAGTTTTATTGGGAATTTACTACTGATATAAAGAGTGGCCAATGAAAATTTGTTAAATCGAGTTATTTTGTTCTTGTGATGTGTGCTCCCTCTGCTTTTGATTTGTTTGTCTGAGATTATTTGCTCCATGTGTTCTCTTTGGTTTGGATAACTCCTTCAGGGTAAAGTTTTACTCTTAAGGTCTTCTATAGGTCTAGATTTACAGTTAGATACTGCTTAAATTTATTTTTATTATAGAATGCTCTATTTTCTCCGTCAATTATGTTTGGATGTTTTGCTACCCATAGTAGTCTGGGGCTTGCATTTCTGGTCTCTAAGGGTTTGTAAAACATTTATCCAAGACTTTCTGGCTTTATAATCTTAATATTTTTGGCATGTTTTGTGTTTTGATTATTACGTGTTGTGGGAAGTTTTATATTTATTCCAGTTTATTGTGTGATCTGTATGCTTCCTGCACCTTGATAGGCATCTCCTTCTTTAGATGATGGAGATTTATTAATTATTAAAAATTTTTTCTGTGACTTTGATCTGTTTCTTCTCCTTTAACAAATGTCTATTATTCATCATTTAATACTATCCCAGCATGCCTGTATGTTTTGTGCCTACAACTTTCTTTTAATTTTATATTTTCTTTGACTTAAGTAGCTATTTCTTCTATTTTATCTTCAATACCTAAAATTCTTTCTTTCAATCTTATATTCTGTTAAAGAGGCTTGTGTCTGAGATTCCTGTTGAAGACTCTAAATTTTTCATTTCCATGTTTTCAATTTGCATATTTATTATTGTTTATCATTCCAATTCCCAACCTACTGTTTGTGTTTTCATAGATATCGTTAATGGATTCATTCATTTCCTCTTTAAGGACTTCAAATATATTCATAAAGCCTGTTTTAACATACTGGTTTTGTGCATAAACTACTGGGCATTTCTCAGGGTCTACTATACTAGGGTTGTTGGGCTATAGTAGAAACATTGTTGTGAGTGTTGTTTCTATTCTTATGCTGGCGCTAGGAATTTGGATTTAAGATGACTATAATTCTGCTAATATCTGCTCTTGACTTTGTTAGTTGAGTGCTTTCTTCTTGGTTTTCTATTTCCCTCTAAGGTTCTTGAAAGGATGGGGTTTGAATCTTTCCTGTTACTGAATGCTTCCTGGATTTTTCCAGGTGTGGCCACTGGGTGCTCTAAGTATAATATGTTTTCAAGTATTCAGAACTGACACATATAAATGGAAATAAGCTAGATGGGGTGGGCAAGTATCTACAGGAGGTCTACAGGAGGGAGAAAAGCATTTACCCAGGACCTACTTAAGTATTTGCAAATGGAGTCAGAGAGTGAAAAGAGAGCACAGCAAGTAGCCTGCTATAGATCTGTGGATAAGAGTAGGGGATTAAAGTTGAAGGATAATCCACAATAGTGTCTAGATTGATGATTGAATATGGGAAGGATTCCCAGGTGTAGCAGTCTCTGAATTGTCCTTCCTTTAGTCTCTGCTCCATAGTCAGTCTCTACAACTCCTTCTATGGCTATTTTGTTTCCCCTTTTAAGAAGGAATGAAGCATCCACACTTGGGTCTTCCTTCTTCTTGAGTTTCATGTGGTTTGTGTTTTGTACTTTGTGTATTCTGATCTTCTGGGCTAATATCTACTTATCAGAGAATGCATAACATGTGTATTCTTTTGTGACTGGGTTACCTTACTCAGGATGATATTCTCCAGGTCCATCCATTTCCCCAAGAATTTCATAAATTCATTGTTTTTAATAGCTGAGTAGTACTCTATTGTGTAGATGTACCACATTGTTTGTATCTATTCTCCTGTTGAGGGACATCTATGTATCTGTCTCCTGAGAGGCTCTGACAGTACCTGACTAATACAGAAGTAGAGGCTCACAGCCATCCATTAGACTGAGTACAGGGTCCCCAATGAAGGAGCTAGAGAAAGGACCCAAGGAGCTGAAGGTTTTGTAGCCCCTTAGGACGAACAACAATATGAACTAATAGTACCCTCAGAGCTCTCAGGGACTAAAACTCCAACCTGAGTACACATGGTGGAGAGTCATGGCTCCAGCAGCATATGTATAGCAGAGGATGGCCAAGTCAGTCATCAATGGAAGGAGAGGACCTTGGCCCTGTGAAGGTTCTATACTCCAGTATAGGGGAATGCCAGGGCCATTAAGGTTGAAGGAGAATATCTGTGTGATCCACTGGAGATGGAAGCAGAGAAGAAGGAAAACCGAGCTGCTACAGAGCTGGGGAATTAAACTAAGTAAATGGATTTGAGGAGACAAGGGACAGGTGAATATTTGTAGTCAGCCTCCCTGATTCTCTAGAAAAAGTGACCTGAAAATTCCATCTGAATTCCTGCTAGAGTTGGGGATAAGGGATAAGTGGGGAAGTTGGAGGATTTTTGTGTGATCAGTTGGAGATGATGGCAGAGATGGTGGGAGGTCTCATTACATGGTGTGCTACACAAGGGTAAAACTGGTTCTCTGGCTTTCGCTGATGCCTATTTATCATATTTTTAGAGATACCATAAAATATGAAAATGTAAATACCTAAAATTATAATCATTCATTTCTCCAACACAAATGATATATAATTTATATACATATTATATATGAATATAATATATATTACTATAATATATATAATTTTGAAAATATATGTGTGTTGAGCCTCTTGCTTAAAATATATACAAAAGCTTAAGACATAAACCTTATAAACTATTCTTTATTATCAGAAAGTATTATATAAATTCTAAAAGTGTAAGTAGATAAAACTTACAGATCTAGGAAAAATAATTGTTCAAAATATACAAATATAATTTGATAGGTATGATTATAAGCCATCAGGTAAAAGTATATCATAAGGAGTACATTGTGCATCCTGTTTTGAAGTATTGAATCAAGCTCAGATTAAAGAAGGTTTCAATTTGAGGTGAACAAACGAATGAAATTCTCTCTCCTCACTTATTACCTCTTACTGAGAGCCACATCTTTTCATTTTCTATTCAATGAACTCTACAGTGGTAAGTTAACAGTAACTCATTTAACAGAATATGTAATGAAGTCATTTGATACATATTTTTCAATTAAGAAGCTAGTTTAATGTTGCTTTTTAAGCCTTTTATATATATATATATATATATATATATTTATATATATATATATATATATTCATACATACACACATATGGAGCATTTCTAACTCTTTCATATATACAACAGATCTTTTAAAGTATTAGTCGTTTCTTACACAATTCTGCTAAAGCTAACTTATCTATGACCTTCTTTGTCAAAATTCAATTAGATTTCTTATAAAAGTAGACTATAGTATACATAATATATATGTATATGAAATTCAAAGTGAAATTCACTATCTTGTTTAATTAATATGTGATAATAAAAGTATAGGCTTAAAGCTATCTCTGTATTCTGTAGATCATCATTTCACTGTTTCTGTGATATGTGTCAGTTCTTTCACTGCAATAGTTCTTTTTTTCCTTTTATTTCTTTTATTCTTTTTTCCTCTGTGTCTGTCCCCTCTCCCACCTCTACATTTCTTTCTGGTTCTGTCTCTTTCTCCAATTCTTCCTCTCCTATTTTCTACTTTTTTTTGCTTCATGTTTTCTTTCATTTTCCTCTATTTTATGCTATATTCCTTTTTCATAATTATTTAAAATATCAATCTGTAATACTTGTGCTTTGAAATTTCCCTGTCCCTATAAAAAAAAAATCAATTGAATTTAAATAGGTGAATGAAGCTTTTCTATACGTTTTCAATGTAATTTTGTCAATTAAGAAAGAAGAATTATATTGATGAGCAATTAAATTTCACTTATCAAGTACCTCTCTTCTGGAAAAATAAATAATCATAGCACCTGGCTGCAACCTTTGTCATGTTGCTGCTTCTTTGTTGTTATGTGGACTTTCCTTCTAGAATTTTTATGCATTTTTTAAATGTATTTCTTGTAGTACAAAAAGGACAGTTTGAATCTGTGTGGGATCTTTTAATCTTGTGATATTAATAGGTGACAGTTTTTCTATAATTACAGTACAGTCAATAAAGAAGATACAAATGCTATAAAATATTATCTGAAATATTTCATAGTGTGATAGGAATAACAAGTGACTTGGAATTGTAAGCTATGAACTCACCTCTTAATACTAAGTTGTAAAATCATTATAGATGGCTCTGTCCTATTCCTTGAACCTGTGAATATGTTACTCAAGATGGAAAAATCTGCTTACTTCCTTTGTTGAGGGATTTTGTTTTGTTTTGTCTTGCTTTTAGGTGTAATAGTATGTTCATTGGTTTCCATGCCTGAACTATGTGTACAGGAACAAAAAACCATATGTGTCTCAAAGAAACCTTCCTTAATTAAAGTGAGAGAAATAAATGATTGTAGATGATTATGAGGGTATGATGCTATTGACAGGAGATGCCAGGTAAGTCCTTCTGAGGGGCATTTCAAGCATGAGAGTGCTAATTTCAACCTTCTTAGCTCCCGTTTTCCACATATTATTTGAGGTATACTGTTATAACAGCATGAAATAGACAAAGACTGTAGGATTTTGAAATCAAGCTATCCCAACACTTCCTAGAAGTGATTGGTGAGCTAAGTAAACTTCCATTGTTTTTTTTTTTTTATTCTCAGAACACATCATGTAAAGGTTTTATTGACTAAATGTCTAAGTATGATTTTTCAGTGTTTTAGTTCTAAATTGGACCCCAACCTCCTTACCTATGTCTCAATACCATACAATTATTTTCTCTGTATGAGTTAGTATAGATTTGAATATGAAAGAAACAGGCAAAGGATTTACAAGGCATAATAGAGTTGTCCACACTAGTAAAAATGTCCCATTGGGTCGACATTTCTCATACTCATAAGAAATCTTTGTGATTTTTATCAAAGTTCCTCATTAGTATTAGGATCAAATGAACTGCCTTTCTTCAGTCTATCTGAGAATTCACTTGCTGTTTGGGCTAGTTCTCAAGATCTTTACAATACCTATCTCTCTTGCTTTTATAGTTCATTGAAGAAGGTGAATTTCAAAAACCATTTACACACCTGAACAGAACTCATATCCCTAAAGGTTGCAAGTGGGTGCAACCCACTTCCAGTCTGCTGCTGATGCACATACTTTCAACAGGTGCAATATAATTCAAAAGTTGTGTGCACTTCAGAATGCAATCTTCATGTCAGTAATATAGTAATCACTTTTGCTGATTAAATGAATATCAAGGTATACTGTAAAGTGAATAACAAATATTGTATTCTGTTTTTAAAAAGATCTGGACTCAGCAGTCTGGACATAATTCAGTGAAATCTCAATGTGCAAATTATACCTATGAAGAGGATTTAAATAAAAATTTGAGCTCAGCTTGTATTCAAATTGGGAGAAGGTTATCATTCTGTAGGCTAGGCTGTAAGCTAGGGTGTTAGGCAATTGAGTTGTTATGTTTTCCTTCCTTCCTTCCCTCCCTCCTTCCTTCCTTCCTTCCTTCCCTTCTTGCTTCCTTCCTTTCTTTCTCTGTACCTTTCTGTCTTTCTTTCTTTCTTTCTCTCTCTCTTTCTTTCTTTCTTTCTTTCTTTCTTTCTTTCTTTCTTTCTATTTTTCCTCCTCCTCCTCCTTGTCTTCCTTGTTATCTTCCTCCTTCTTCTTTTTGTCAATTTGGGATAAGGCATTATCACCTAGGAAGAGAAAACCTCTATTAAGAGACTGCCTCTATCAGAATGATCTGCTGGCAACACTGTGGATCACTTTATTGATTGATTGTAGATATAGGAAATTCCAGCACGCTGTAGGCATTGCCACCAATTGTGAAGGAATCCTGCAATGTGTATGACAGGTAGCTGAACACACTCCCAGAGAGCAAGCCAGTCAGCAATATTCCTCCCTGGCCTCTGTTTCAGTTTTTATTTTCAGGATCTGTTTGTGCTCTTGATCTGACTTCCTTCTATGATAGACTGTGATGGGGATGTGCAAGCCACATAAAGTCTACCCTCCACAAATTTCTCTTTGTTTTTGTAAAATCCAACTGGTATTTATCACAGCACAAGAAAGCAAATTAGGACAATATTAGTGTTTATTAACACCCCAAGGACTGAGTTATTTCCATCAACTTCATTTGTGCTAAGCATTGTAGACACAGTATACACAAATCCTTAAAAGCTTATATTCTGTATAGTTGGATATTTAGATCAGACTTACTGTGTCAGATGTATTTTTACCTAATGTAGTATCTATACCTGTCTTTTAAGAGGACACTCCTAAATGAAACTCCATTAGATATATCAAAGACCTTCTGCGAGGCAGTTGTCTTAACTGAGTTGGTAGTTAACTCTTAACTGAGCTAGACTGATTGATCATCTGCATATCATCTCCTGCTCACTACTGGAATTATAGGTGTCTCTTGCTACAGTTAGATTATTTGCATGTGTGCTGAGGATTGAACTGAGGTCTACATGCGTGAATCACAAATGCTCTATTAACAGAACAATCTGACTCTGTATGTTAGCCTTTCATATCTTATGAATATCCATCCTTGCCCCCTGCTCCCTCAAGAATCACTCTGCTCTTTCACTTTTTTTCACCCTGACAAGAACCAGTGTAATTTCAGGGGAAAATCCCTGAAGTAAAGGGGTTGTTGAGAAGTTCCCTGGTGCCTGTGGCTCCCAGTGTTTTGGCAGATTCATCCTAGCTGGATTAGTAACTTTTCTTCATAGTGACTAAACATCTAGCAAAGACCTTTTAAAAATAAAAACTTTGATTTAGTTTACAGTTTAGGCTTTAAAATGTGAGAAACTCTCTTAGTGTTAGGAGGATAGGGAGGTGGGTGACCTCACTGTATCTACTTTCAGAAACCAGACTGAGACAAATGCACATGCTTAACTGGCTTGGGCTCTCTCTCTCTCTCTCTCTCTCTCTCTCTCTCTCTCTCTCTCTCTCTCTCTCTCTCTCTCAATACCCAAGCAATAGAAATATACTAATCATATCAATTTTTTGTTTTCTCAGTTAAAATTTTTCTTTAAGTTCCTCAAAGACTTACTTAGGAATGTTTCTCTAAAACAACTATAAACCCATTCCAGAGGACAATGAAATTTAACCACCACAGCAGAGATTCAGCATTTAGATATGTTTTCATTAAATTTATCTAAATTTTCCTTTCCCTTCAGTCTCAGATAAATCAGAATTTGCCATATCCCTAGAGGCAATGGCTTTTCTTCATTACAGAAGCTGCCCTTTGATTTCAATTTTCTGATGGGAAAACTTTTCTTTTTTTAATATACTTTATATATCACCTTGCCTTTTTCTGTTTGTCATTTAAGCTTTTAGCATCCCAAACAGAAGAACCTCATCATTTCTATTTTTTTCCTTAGAGGAAAAATAATCTAAAAATGTATATAGAATGTAATACAACAGTGCATTAGAGCCAACATTCTCTATACTTAGAGAAATTGGAAAAATACCAAATGTTAGCTGTCAGAAAATTGAAAATGTGTAATAGTATGATAGTTTATCCCAACATCCCCATATTCAGCCAATTCAGAAGTGTACCTGAGAAGTTATGCACTCCAAAATCCAAGTAAATTAAGTATGCTATTATTTTGAATATTGTGGTAAGTATACAGTTAGGAACTGTATATGTTAGTTATCCTGTACAGCTTTTATCAACTTTGCTGCAGCCACACTATGGAGATTAAATAATACTACAGTTTTTAGAAAGGTCTTTACAACATTAGATTAACAAATATATTTAAGCCAAGGTAAAGTTGTACATGTTATCATTTGCTTTTTAATTCAGAGGAAAATTGTATGTTTGTTTACTTATCTTACAAAAGAAATGATGTCATAGATATCATGGGATAATCAATCTCTCTGGCTAAGTTTAAAAGATCATTCTGCCAGTTATAACTCATGCTGCCACTGAGACAAGAACCTGTGACTCAGTAGGTGATAGATCCTAAAAGGGAACCTGCTCCTCTTGTTTTACCAAATGCACAGAGTAACAAACCACACTCAAAATATGTATCTATGATGCCCATTGCTTAATCTATGCCTCAGACCTCATCTGAGAAGTTTCTCTGCACAGCAGATGGTGGTTAATGACAAAATTCACAGCTGGTGAAAGTTCAGAGAATAAGAGTCTATGGAGAACCTAGCCACAAATGGAACATTTCTCTATATTTATCTGTCTCCATGGCTCTTTGAGACATTATGTAGAGACATATAAAGTAGAAATGTTATGTACTGGTACCCACAGGGATGGAATTAATGAACTCACAGTGTCAGCGGTGGCCAGCACAAAACTTGTGTAAAATCAAGCCAGGTAAAATTTCAGCATGGACGTGGGAGAAACTTTATGAAGATTTGTCTCATCTAAGGACCTATTGTTAAATATTAAGGAAAGTGAGTTAGTTATTTTCAGGGATGTGGCTGAAGTAGGTTGCCTATGATTCAGTGGATGTTCCTACACCAATGCAAATATCAGCATCATTGTACAAAGTCAGTAGTTAGAACAAAATAGCACATAAAGTTCTGAGATAAATCTTGTGAAGAGATCTGTGTGGAACAGAATGGGAGGTAACAAGAGGTAGATTTGACCAGTATATGCACAGACACATACACATGCATATAAGAAATTCTCAACGAGTAGCTTAAAAGATAACTTTTAAGAAGAAAATACAAGTGAACTAAATGATAAACAGATTATTTCGTTTACCTATCGGTGATGGCAGTAAGCCAAAGGATGCTGTATCAGTTCATCAAGGACTGCTTTGATGTTTTCCTTCTGGAAGTCTTGAATTTTGTGTCATACATTTTTGTTTGGCAAAGATAAAATTAAATAAGAAGAATTAGATGGAAACTATCACCATTTAAAATAAATGTAAATCAATACTTACAGGCATTCTTTCATGAATTCTTACTTAAATTATCAAATTAATAGAGATCACAAATTATTCTTAAAGAATAGAGACTGAGGTTTTCAAAAATAGAATATGATGTAGGAAGAAATGATCAAGCTCCAGTTTATAAATTGTCAAATTATTCACACAACTGAGAAGAAACATGACATATAGAGGAACATATTTCAATATAATGCCTAAAAATAGGTACCTGCAAAGTCTTATCAAAGAAAGCACATGGGCATCCTTCAGACCCAGGGTCACTGGGAGTGACAGAAGCATTGAGAATGTCCTGTATTCTTTCTTGTCATAAAATATGCTGGAGGCAGGTGATCTCACAGTGTCTACTTTCAGAAACCAAACTGAGACAAATTCAGGTGCTAGACACTGGGCCAGTGCGCCAGCAGCTAAGCTGTATATTTAGAATTCATGTGTTTTGTTTTGTGTAACTTACAGCTCAACTTGTTGGTTAAAAAGAAAAGTGAAGTGTACATATGGTCAAATGCACCAATTTGTTGAGAAATCACAATTAAAAAAATTAAAGTTATTTTTCAACAAGATTGCAGGAATCAAAGACTACAAAATAAGTTCCAAAATTAAATGATAGATTTTGATTTTGGAAGCCCCTGCCTTCCAATAAAGCTAACTTGAATAAATATAATTTTACCAGCATATAGACATGGAAATAATATTTTCACTAGATAGCAAAACATATAATGAAAGAAAGCAAGAAATATGTTAACTGGCATAAATCCTTGCCCCACTGTGAATATAAGCCTTCAGATATTCATAGGCAATTTTTAATATTTTAAAGGTTAAATAAATATAAAATCTTCCATGAGCCACTGTCCTTCACTGCTGTAAAAAATGAACTGAATAATACACAACCCTTTCATTATTTATATTTTTCCTCTGCTCCGGTTTCATAACATAAACTTCAGGAACTAAATTCAGTAACTCAATTTTGATACCTCTGGCTTTTTGAAAGTGTTGTGTGAATCTCTGAAAGCAGTTCCTTCTGAGAGGGCACTCTTACTTTGACTAAGACATGATGGCATTGTCACATGTTTTTGTTTTTGTTTCTAAGGATGTTGAAAGCCTTCACATTAACTGTTGGAACATCATAATGTGGAGACTAAATCAAGAAACATGGATTTGTTCTCTCAAACACAAAAGTTGAATAAATTTCTACCTGCTTCTTTTGTGAAATTATTCTTTCATAATAGCATGACAAAAATTGCTTAAAATGATGGCATTTTACCACGCCAGCCATTTCAGTGTATATTTTGATATTATTGCTTTTACAGTCCACTTTTTGTCTTTTTGATTGATTTTGTTACAAGTTCACCAGAAGTACTTCAAATATTCTATTTGATGGTCCATTCTCTTGCCCTCATACTGTCTTTGATTGTAAAGTGCCTGGTTATGCCAAAATTCTCAATAATTTCCTCCCTCTGAATTTGATAAATAAAACGAATAAGAGAGGGCTACACTCTTAAAATACCTTGGAATCATATCCTCATGTTGTAGGGAAGACTTTAGGACACAAATAGAAACTTTGAAAAGTTTTCTAACAGTTTAGGTAACATTAAAATGAACATTCAAATGGGATTGTATAAAATGAGCAAATTTTTGTAAAGCACTGAAAATACATCACAGAATGGAATATTTTTAGAATTAAATCTCAAAACTTAAATATAAAAAAGTAAATAATCTAACTAATAACTAGGGGATGAAATGAATAGATGTCTCTTAAAAGAAATAAAAGTGTAAAATGAGTACATGAGAAGTATCCAACACTTTTAACTATTACAAAAACATTCAATCAACACATGGCAATATACAGTTTCACAACAATTAAAATTTCTATCTTTAGTAAATTTCCCTTTTTTATTATTTCTAGTTTTGTGTGTGTGTGTATGTGTGTAAGAGAGAGAAAGAGAGAGAGACAGACAGAGACAGAGACAGGGAGACAAGACTGAGATATAATTTTTTAAAGACTTCTTTAATCATTTTATGTGAGTACACTGTCCTCAGACACACCAGAAGAGGGGATTAGATCCCATTACAGATGGTTGTAGCCCACCATGTGGTTTCTGGGAATTGAACTCAGGACCTTTGGAAGAATACTCAGTGCTCTTCACCGCTGAGCCACCTCTCTAGCCTGGAGACAGAATTTTAGTATGCAGGTCTCTTCACAGAACAGGAGTATGAGATTCCTCTGAAGCTGGAATGACAGGTACCTGTGAGCAGCCAGACATGAGTGCTAGGTATCACATTGCTACTCCTCTGGAATATCACAATCATCACCTCTTAACTTCTGACCCATCTCTCCGGCCCCATAATAAGCTCTTAACTTCTGACCCATCTCTCCGGCCCCATAATAAGCTCTTAACTTCTGATCCATCTCTCCAGCCCAAGAAATAAAGAAATTTCTGAAGAAAATATGGTAGGAAGCAAAAGATTTATGGAAATCTAAACAAATCTAGCTACTATAGAAATTATTTCAAAGAAATATTTTGAAACTTAAAATAGTATTTTCATGTAGTAGAATATATAAGATTTGAATATATACCCCAAATTATCAAAGTAAACATACAATATAGATACCTGAATATCCATCTTTTTTTTCTAACACTTTTATAATGACCAAGTTATGGCATTAGCTTTGATGCTCATCAAAGGACGAGATGATTAAAATATACACTATATACAAAATTAACCTGAAAATTTTCAGAAAAATAAGACACAAAGGGGATACTTATGTACTGAATACTAGAAAATGCTCACAAAGACAAGTATCACACATTTTCTATCATATACAGTATTCAAAAGAATAAAGAAAAGACACAGATTTGAGGAGTTGAGGGAATGACCCAGTGTGTTAAGGCACTTGTATCAGAAGACTGGTGACTTGAGTTTGACTCTTAGAACTTCCATATGTAGATATGGAAGTAGAAGACATGTCTACACAAAGTTGTTCTCTGACCACCACTTGTATGCCGTAACACATGCACACACACACACACACACACACACACACAAACACACACACACACTATAATACAGATGATGATCATAATAACAATAATAATAATTCTTTTTTTATATTTTGAGTCCCTGATTTTATTTGTCATTTACTTATTTATTTATTTATTTATTACACTCCAGCTTTTATTTCCCCCATCCCATGTTCATACTCAGACTGTTCCAAAAATTTCATTGAAAGGATACTTTTTAGAATTGTGGATTCAGATGAATAATAAGGAATGCAGGAGAAATAATGGTTAATATAGGTGATATATATCATCACTATGTATTAGAAGTATAAATAAAAAATAATGAAACAGATTAGTTTTTGCAACTACCATATGCAAATAAAAATTTTAGTACTGACATAGTCTGTTAGTACTATGTTTTATAGAATTTATCACCTAAACCATCTGGGTTTTTTTCAGTTCCAGCAGTTTTACAATTTAATTACATTACATCAATATCTGGAATACTATTCAATTTATCTATTCATTCATGTGTGAAGTTTCAGCAATATGGCTTTTCAGAGAATTAGTCCACATTATCGTCAACATATCATTTTAAATTTGAGGTTGCTCATAATAGCTTTAATATTCATTCTTTAGTGGTACTTTTTTAAATGTAATTTATTCTTGTTCTAATTTCAGAAATGATTGCTGAGTTTAGTATTATCTGATTTTAATATGTGCATGAAATATTATAAAGTTCCCCTTAAACTGTGCTATATGATAAAGGTATCATTTTATTTAGATTTAATATACATTATAATTTTGAATTGTATCTCCAAAATAGTTCTGTTGTTTCCCAGAAAAGCTAGTAATTTTTTAATGAAACTATGGTGTTGTAAGAAAGAAGACTTAAAAGATAACTTCTGTTCTTTAAATAGTTTTACAATTTAGAATATAAAACACCCTTACGCCCATGTGAGTATAGAATGTGTATTCTGACATCCTCAGGTGAAATAGGTCCACAGATAATGGCTTTCAGATGACTGATGAAAATTCTGAACTTCCACCTTCTGATTGTGCCCATGAGGTGTTAGGAGATGCATAGTTATGTACAATGCTTTGCAAGTCCATGAGCTACAGACTTGGTAGCTCTGCTGTTAGGGATTGTATTTAAGTCCCAGTAGAAACCTCCATCTAATCAATCACAGTCAGTATAATACACCTCTGCAATACCCCAGATTTGTTTTGTTTTGGTTTTTTCTTTCTTTAAAGATTTATTTATTTATTTTATGTGTACGAGTACACTGTAGCTGTACAGATGGCCGTGCGCCATCATGTGGTTGTCGGGGGCTGAACTCAGGATGGCTCCACTTGCTCTGGCGTAATTCGCTGTAGCTGTCTTCAGATGCACCAGAAGAGGGCGTCAGATCTCATTACAGGTGGTTGTGAGCCACCATGTGGTTGCTGGGATCCGAACTCAGGGCCTTCCGAAGAGCCATCAGTGGTGCTCTTACCCGCTGAGCCATCTACCAGCCCTTTTTTGTTTTTGTTTTTTTCCGAGACAGGGTTTCTCTGTGTAGCCCTGGCTGTCCTGGAACTCACTCTCTAGAACAGGCTGGCCTCAAACTCAGAAATCCACCTGCCTCAGCCTCCTAAGTGCTGCAATAAAAGGTGTGCGCCACCATTGCCTGGCTTCTTAAAATAGAATTTATCTTCGCATTTTTTGGGCTTCCTAGATTTATGTATTATTACCAGATATTGACCTGGGCAAATTTCTCATCAGTTTCGCCTCACATTTCCCTCTCATTTCATTTCAATGTTTTTCTATTTTTCTCGTTTTCTTCTTTTCATCTCACTTTCTTTCATTTAGCTGTTCCTATTTACATTATATAGTTTTTTGTTTTGTTTTGTTTTGTTTTGTTTTTACCTTCCACCTAAAAGCTCATGTACATTCTATTTTTTTTGCTTAGTTGTTACTCAGTATTTTTATCTTTGGAAATTCCTACTGATATATTCTCATACTCTGAAATTCTTTCCTTAACTTCGGAATGTAGTAATGAGCACATAATACATTTCACTTTTTTTTCTACAGTGGTCTTTTATGTCTAGCATCTTAATTCTTATTTGCTATATTTTTACTTTTATCCTTATACTCTGTACCTATCCAGGCATATTATTTATTTATTTAATTTTAAGCATATTAATCATAACTATGTTAAATTTGTGGTCTCTTAAATTGGGCATTCCTGATTTCAACATGGTCCTTGTTTTGTTTTTTCAGAGACATACCCAATTGTCCTTGTAGAGTTCTTTATGTTTTTATAAGAAGGAAAACTGTCATACCGCAACTATCATGGTGTGATATGATCACATAAGAGAAGTGTTCCAAAGTCTTACAATCCAATCTTATTCTTCCATTAGAGCTGTACCTTTGCATTATGAACTTCTCAAGCACTGTTCAGATTTTTTTTTTATAACTCTCCTGTCAGTAAAGACAGAGAGAAGCTTAGTTAATTCTCTTTAATATACCCTCTAGGCTCTGATACTCCCAAAAGTTTATTCCTGGTATAATGTACTTTCTATTGAATACATACTTTGGTAAGAATAGAAAATTCTGAGTCAATTACAGGAGGATAGTTTACCTTCTGTTTCTAGAAACGTGTGGGTAATTTATTTCCGAAAGACTTGTCATTGAGTGTACACATTTTTCTCTCCTCTACTCGTTCTGGTGAAGTTTCTGCTCTTGGGCTGCTGTACCATTAGATTGTGACCTGTGTTTATCTCAAAGCTGCCTGACTTTCCAGTTTTAAATACTATAGTTTATTTTGTATGTACATTTTCTGCTAAATAAAGGAAAATTGTTGCTATTGTTTTTCTTCTTTGTTAACAGTTATGATGAAGTATCTGTTAGGACAATTAAAACCTCTGTAGTTAGAGAGGGGATACAGATATATCTTGATGGCAGATTGCTTGCTTAGCAAGCTCAAGGTTCAATCTTCAGCTCATAGAAGTGCTCCTTTGTATGTGTGTGTGTGTTTGTGTGTGTGTTTACATAGGTATACAAACACACAAACACACAGAGAGAAACACATGCAAACACACACACATACACATACACACACAAAGGAACACACACACAAGCACAGATCTTTAATAGCTAGAACAGAGAATAGAAGTTGATCTTGTAGATTAATTTCAAATGTAGAGTTCTCAAACTGAAATATGTAGATAAGTATGAAAGAATTAAGACCTGAAAAACTGAGCTCAAGATATATTGTTTCTTTTTTTAAAAAAAGATTTATTTATTATTATACATAAGTACACTGTAGCTGTCTTCAAACATGCTAGAAGAGGGCGTCAGTTCTCATCATGGGTGGTTGTGAACTACTACGTGGTTGCTGGGATTTGAACTCAGGACCTTCAGAAGAGCAGTCAGTGCTCTTACCCGCTTAGCTATCTCACCTTCTGTTTTATTAACATATGTTAATGTTATTAAGCATACATCCATTATCAGTTCCATCCCTGAACTACAAACACTGTATATCCTTAAGATTCATTTCCCATATACCAGTGACAACATCTACTACCATTCTTTCTCATCAGTTCAGGTATGTCTTACCCAGAATTTTCTGAGGAAAATTAAATCCAGCCAAGGCACTTAAAATACAGTTAAATTGAATAGAAATTTAACTGATTTGATGAAAAATGGAATTTGAGAGGTTAGTTACAAGAGACTCAAAGTGCAACTGCTAAGACTTTTGAGGCAAACAAAAATTGGAAGAAGGTAACTGAGTCCAGAATTTGTAACTGTGTTCTGATACTTGAGAGCTAGGGATGATGGATTCCCTTTTCTTTCCATCACTATTCAGTAGCATTTAAAAGGAACCAAGCTAGTTAGTGCTTTTTATTAACATTAAACAATATAGAAGCTGCTAAAACTTCACTGAGAAAACACTACCAGTAGGAACCAGATCCTGTCCTGGACCAAGCCAGTTAAGGGCAGTAAGGGGGTCTGAGGACATCTGTGAAAAAGTTAAATATGAGTATTTTAAGGAAAGAAAGATGTTTACATTTTAATACTTTTCTGTGTTAATAAGCACTGAAGAAAATTTTGGATAGTGTGGATTCTATAAAATGAACACATCCTCCAAGGTGTAATGATGATCAAAACTGAAGTAAGGAATACTGAGATCCTTATTTACATGTGTTCCTTTCCTAAAGTACTTGCTGTAAAAAACAGCATTCTAGCATACAGCACATATGATGAGTATAAAAACAGTACACTCTCTCACCTTTCCTCTCTGTGTCAAAGGATTATCTTAAATTATCATGCTTATTTCATAATTTAGAATGTCATATATCTGACGTTTTCCAGTGAAATTTAAATGGGAATTTTGTGAAGATAATGTATAAGGTGTGTTATTAGGTTACTATAAAATGGAGCTCCTTGTTGACTGGGTATAGTCAGAATTAAGCTGTATCACATCTTTTCTTCACATTTGTGTAGTTCAGCCTTTCAGCAGCCTCCTCTGCTGAAAGTCATGAAGTTGAGATAACCTGGGAGCATCCATACTATTTAATAGTGTAGATGCCATAATGGTGATTATATGAGTTTCCATGTTGCTCTGTAGTATTATTTCAGGAAAGAAATTTTGGCATTTTAAGGCAAAGGTAAAATGAAATCTATGCTAATTATTAAGGAATGATAACTTTTCTAAAGCTCATGGTAGCAAATGCTCAGTTAGAGACATTTACACAAATATAACTAAGGTGTAATCTGCCACTCAGCATTTATCAAGCCGTTCCCTCCTAGAACCATCAGAACGGTGATAGACTTCATGCCCATCTGCCATCATCAATTGAATCTTTTCAGCTGACAGCCTAAAGTACATGAGGGGATTCCTAGATGATAGGATGCTCAGCTCTCCCTTCTGTCAGGAAATTACAAGGTAGATTGAATGCGAATTCATTTTACCTATGACAAGCAACTTCATTCTGATGCCTCAAACCTACAGAATTTTCTGCCCTTATCTGTTGTTCTGTCATGTGAAGTAATTTTCACATATTATTTACTAATCTTCAGGCATTTTTTCTGTCCATCACATAAGGTGTGTTTGTAACATTGGCTAGTCCTAAAAACTTTGAGTCAGTAACAGGAAAAGGATATCTGCAATTATACATTCTCATGTCAGACATAATATATTAAGATTCTATATACTTTCAAAGTTTAAGATTTATTTTCGTGCTTGGGTGTACATGAGGGAGTATGTGTCTATGTGCTTATATGTGCACAGAAGGGACAGAGATAGGCATTGGATCACTATAATATGAAGGTACAGTTGCTTGTGGGATGTTCATCTTGTTATATGATTAGTGAGACGCAATCTTTTGTCTTCATGTTTACTTGGCAGGTCTTTATAATCTGTCCATTGTATCTCCAGACTCTGGGCTTCTAATTTTTTTATTTTAATAGGATTACAGTCTGATAAAAGGTGGAAATATATAAACAAGTTGCCACAGGTCCTATAATATATGGAAAAATTGTCTCTGGAAAAAAGTTAAATTAACTAATAACATGTGAGACAAGTCCCCATAGTGTAAAAATATAGTTTAGTAGGGGATAAGTTTCAACCTGAGCTAACTCTAAAGATTTTTATCACATACCTGAGGCTAGGTTATCCATTAACTGATGAATTCACAATAAGATGCCTGGTTTTTAAGTAAGAATGCCAGGACACTAGATTGGAATTCAACCAGCATATGATCTTGCCTTTGTTTCAATATTCAGTACCTGATAAAGGGCACACCTAAATAAATACTTTTTCTTACCTTAAACACCAACCATTTTCAGTTCACATGCAAATGGAGAGACACTATCCCAAATATAAATATTATAAAACATTTTTAGTTAGCTTATATTAGATATGCAGAGAATTTTACAAAATTATAATACTATTGGAGTATATTCTAAAATTGCAAGAATGATTTTTTTTACACGTTGACTTTTCTATTTCTTAATAAAAAATACACTATTCTGTGGCACAATGTAAATATCAACAATCTCAGTGGTTTGCATGGAAAACTTACTGTTGGGCAATGAAAATGTCTGCAAAGCTCCAAGGAAGCACTGAGGAGAGTTTATTGTGCAAGAATTCTTGTTTCATAAAGTTTTAATCTTTTCTTATGACTTCATTTTAAATTATAATAACAGTATTTTTATTTTGGATTAATTCCATGCAAATATTGATTTTAATATAATTTCTTATTATAAAGATGATTTGTTTTTTATTTGATTATTCCCTCTAACATTAAAAAACTTCAAAAAAGTCATAGGCTTCATTGTCTAAATTTCTTTACCTGAATGCATGGTCTTTCTCCATGTGTTTTCAAAGCATTTTCCATTGCCAGGGCAAGCACTTGATATCATATGGCTATCTCTAGAAGAAACTATTGGCACAGTGCAAGCCTGAGAAGTGTTGTCTCAAAGACCAGCAGGCTTCTAATTGTGTATTTTTAATAACAGAAGATTGCATCAGCAATTTATTTCAGTTCTTGTATGAATTGTTTATGCAATTACTTTTATGTAATAAAATCCTCATAACTATTTACATCTATGGCTGTATTCTCCATGGTTTTCCTCTGACTTGCTCATCTAATAATTTATGCTAATGTCCCACTTCTTTAAAATTCTAATTAACATTTTTAATATCTTGACAAAGCAATTATGCTTATAATTTCTGAATAATGCAAATATTTTCATTCATTATACTGACATACAATTTGAGATAATTTCCAATATCTAATGTACCCCCATACAACTGCATTAAATTAAACATTGCACTAAAGTTAAAATGTATTTGAAAAGGGCCAGCAAAATGATTCTCCTGAGAAATGTAAGTGTTGCACAACCCAGATAACTAGATTTCAACTAAACCAATGGTAGACAGAAAGAATCCACTTGCAAACAACAACAACAACAAAAACAAAATCAAAAAAGAAATACTTCTGACTTCAACAGTGGAGTTTTGACACCCATTCACACACTCACACATCCATACACCCATCCCCTACATGATAATAATAATTAAAGGGCTAGAGTTAGCTTGGTTTTTAACAATTCCCACATGTTCAGAGGATACCAGTTCACATTGTAGCATCTAAATGGTGGCTCACAATGATTTGTAACTACAGTTCCATGGGATGTGATGTCCTTGTCTTTCCTCCATTGGCCTCTGGATGCATATGCCACACTTAAATTCATACAGGCACATGTAATTCATTAATTAGTTAGCCAACTAACTAAATATTAAAAGCTTTATAAGTAGTAAAAAAAAAGTTGAAAATAGCTTAAATCTATGCATTTTGGTAGAATGGTGTTATATAATACTAAAACTTAATAACTGAATATGAGTTGCATACTTTATGATTTCTTCTGAACATGAATGTGGGACCAGGAATACTTTTGATGTAATAAGTAAGGAATAAGGAGATAGATTCTCAATGGAGAGTTTTAAAACAATACCAGTAATATTAATTAGAAGTCAGGATGCTTTTAGTAATTATTTTTAAGTACTTATAATGTATATTTTTCTCCATTATGACTTCCTATTTCCACATGTCATTAAAATCTGAAGAGATATTATATTACCTTCTGACTTAAATAATCTTCATATTTAATTAATAAGCAAATTATATGCATTTATTATTTGTAACAGAGTATTTTGATACCTGTGTACATTTAGGATTGGCTCTGTGATAACTACCTAACATAGACATTTTGTTTATATTCTTTCTTGTGGTTTAACACATTGAAAATGTAATCCCTTAGAAATTAGTACACATGTCATCAGCTGAAGCCAGCATGATGCACTGTACATCTCCTGAACTTAGCTATGCGGTTTAACTGATTCCTTTAACAAACACCTTCACACTCTAGCTTATCCCAACCCTTGATTACTCCCATTTTGCTTTATTTTCTAATGAGTATAACAATATTTTCTGCTGCACATTGAAGTGAAGAATTCAGTATTGTCTTTTAAGGCATAACTTGTAAAAAAAATTGTCATTTATGTCCTTGACTATCAGGCATGCTGTTGTAATTGCCGGATTACCTTTTCTTACGAAAGGCTGGGTGAAAGCAGTACTTTCTATTTATTCATGGGAACTTACTTTACCTCTACATTGTAAATTACTCAGCAGTGAACACAGATAGCAATTTGATATACTGTTTCCATTCGCCAAAACATATTCTAGAGTGCAATTGCTCAGTGATATAACCTAAAATTATCCATAGTTCATAAGGCTAGTGCAAATTACCATAACCTCCTCTGATAGTGTTAAGGTCCTACCTGTACTCTGTCATTTCATTAACACTTTTGTTTTTGATCCTAACAAGTCATATCTACTGTTGATATAAGTAGCATTTTCTCACATTTAATGATATTTGGACAGTTTGATACTTATTTGTATGTCTTCTTTTTTCTTTTTCTTTTTGCAAAATTTAATAGATAATGAGGCCTCAATTAAACAGCAGGAGGCAATTATAAGAGAACATGGTGTGCTGGTTATTTTTTTAATTAAATATTTTCTTTATTTACATGTCATACGATATCTCCTTTCCCAGTTCCCCGCCGAAATAAAGAAATATAAATAAAAATTAAAAAACAAAAAACAAAAACAAAAACAAACTCCTGTTCCCTCCCCCTCCCCCCTGCTCACCACCCCACCCTTTCCTGCTTACTGGCCCTGGCATTCCCCTACACTGGGGCATAGAACTTTCACAGGGTCAAGGGCCTATTCTCCCATTGATGACCTACTTGGTCATCCTCTACCATATATATGCTGCTGGAGCCATTAGTCCCACAATGTGTACTCTTTGGCTGGTGGTTTAGTCCCTGGGAGCTCTGAGGGCACTAGTTAGTTCATATTGTTGTTCATCCTAAGGGGCTGCAAAACCTTCAGCTCCTTGGGTCCTCTCTCTAGTTCCTTCATTGGGGACCCTGTACACAGTCCAATGGATGGCTGTGAGCCTCTACTTCTGTATTAGTCATGTACTCTCAGAGCCTCTCAGGAGACAGCAATATCAGGCTCCTGTCAGCCAGAACTTGCTGGTATCCACAATTGTGTCTGGATTTTATGATTGGATATGGGAAGGATTCCCAGGTGGAACAGTCTCTGGATTGTCTTTCCTACAGTCTCTGCTCCATAGTTTGTCTCTGAAAATCCTTCCATGGGTATTTTGTTCCCCCTTTTAAGAAGGAACAAAGTATCTACACTTTGGTCTTCCTTCTTCTTGAGTTTCTTGTGGTTTGTGGATTGTACTTTGTTTATTCTGATCTTCTGGGCTAATATCCACTTATCAGAGAGTGCATACCATGTGTGCTCTTTTGTGATTGGGTTACCTCACTCAGGATGATATTCTCCAGGTCCATCCATTTCCCCAAATTCATTGTTTTTAATTGCTGAATACTATTCCATTGTGTAGATGTACCACATGTTCTGTATCCATTCCTATATTGAGGGACTTCTGGGTTGTTTCCAGTTTCTGGCTATTATAAATAAAGCTGCTATGAACATGGTGAAGCATGTGTCCTTATTACATGTTGAAGCATCTTCTGGATATATGCCCAGGAGTGGTTTAGTTGGGTCCTCTGGTAGTACTATGTCCAATTTCCAGAGGAACCACCAAACTGATTTCCAGAGTGGTTGTACCAGCTTGCAATTCCACCAGCAATGAAGGAGAGTTCTTCTTTCTCCATAACCTCTCCAGCATCTGCTGTCACCTGAGTTTTTTATCCAAGCCATTGTGACTGGTGTGAGGTGGAATCTCAGGGTTGTTTTGATTTACATTTCCCTGATGACTAAGAATGTTGAACATTTCTTTAGATGCTTCTCAGCCATTCAGTATTCGGAAACAACACCCTTCACAATAGTCACAAATAATATAAAATACCTTGGTGTGACTCTAACTAAGCAAGTAAAAGACCTGTTTGACAAGAACTTCAAGTCTCTGAAGAAGGAAATTGAAGAAAATCTCAGAAGATGGAAAGATCTCCCATGCTCGTGGATTGGCAGGATTAATATAGTAAAAATGGCCATCTTTCCAAAGGCAATCTACAGATTCAATCCAATCCCCATCAAAATTCCAACTCAATTCTTCACAGACTTAGAAGGAGCAATTTGCAAATTCATCTGGAACAACAACAACAACAACAAAAAACCAGGATAGCCAAAACTATTCTCAACAATAAAGGAACCTCTGGTGGAATCACCATCGCTGACCTTAAACTGTACTACAAAGCAATTGTGATAAAAAAAACAAACAAACAAACAACAAAAAAAAAACCCAACGACAACAACAACAACAACAACAAAAACCTGCATGGTATTGGTAAAGTGACATGCAGGTAAGTCAATGGAATAGAATTGAAGACCCAGAAATGAACTCACAAACCTATGGTCACTTGATCTTTGACAATGGAGCTAAAACCATTCAGTGGAAAAAAGACATCATTTTCAACAAGTGGTGTTGACTCAACTGGTGGTTAGGATGTAGAAGAATGCACATTGATCCATTCCTATCTCCTTGTAGAAAGCTCAAGTCATTGTGGATCAGGGACCTCCACATAAAACCAGATACACTGAAACTAATAGAAAAAGAAGTGGGGAAGAGCCTTGAGCACATAGACACAGAAGAAAATTTCCTGAACAGGACACCAATAGCTTATGCTCTTAGATCAAGAATTGACAAATGGGACTTCATAAACTTGCAAAGCTTCTCTAAGGCAAAAGAAACTGTCAATAGGACAAAACAGCAACCAACAAATTGGGAAAAGATTTTTACCAATTCTATATCTGTAGAGGGCTAATATCCAATGTATACAAAGAACTCAAGAAGTTAGACTCCAGAGAAATAAATAACCCTATTAACAAATGGGGTACAGAGCTAAACAAAAATTTTCAACTGACAAATACAAAATCGTTGTATGTTTTCTTTAAAGAAGTATATACTGAATTACACTGACCATGTTTTAGATCTATTTGTTTGCTATATTGTGAGCTACTTGATTTCTTTTTGTAATTTGAGTGTTAATCTCTGTTCATTGAGAGATTATAAACCTATCCTCTTCCTTTAGTGAGTCATCTTTTCACACTATTCTATTTCTTTTTCATCTAAGATTATTAGTTTGAAGTCAGGCAATTTAATATTTTGCTTCTATTGTCCATGTTTCTGTAATTACATCTGTAATATTCTTCATTTAGAGTGTAACCATGGATATAATCCTTTTTTGACCCAATGTTTTCACAGTTCTAGATTTAAATTTATATTTTAACATTTTTTTTGTATAGAGTAAAGTAAAGGTTTGATTTCAGCTACCTGGATATATTCATTTTCTCAGCAACATTTTGAAGACCTGACACTTTCCCGTGGGGCAAAATTAAAAAACTGTCTGACTGTATGATGAATGGGTGGAGTTTGTTCTTTGCTTGATATCTTGTTCAATTAACTTATTGCCAGTTCTGTGCCATTGATGGCATTTGGTTGGAGTGATCTTGTGTGATATGATAATCAGGAAGTCTAGTAAGGCAATTCTGTCCATCAAACTTACTTCAATAGTGACTATTCAGGCTTTTTGTGTGTGTGATTTATTGACAAATTATGGATTTTTATTATTTTTCTATAAATATCAGAAAATGTATAGGATCAAATAATTTATGTAATATTCTATAGTTTTCATACCATTTATTTTATTTATTTTATTTTATTTTTCTTTATTTACAATATCTCCTTTCTCAGATTCCCCTCCAAAAAAAAGAAAGAAAGAAAGAAAGAAAAGAAAAGAAAAGAAAATTAAAAAAATAAAAAACTAAAACAATCCCTTGTTCCATACTCTTCCCCCTGCTCACCATCCCAACCCCTCCTGCTTACTGGCCCAGGCATTCCCCTACACTGGGGCATAGAACCTTCCCAGGGCAAAGGTCCTCTCCTCCAAATGATGATGAACTTGGCCATCCTCTGCTATATGCATGCTGCTGGAGCCATGATCCCCCCATGTGTACTCTTTGGTTGGACATTTAGTCCCTGGGAGCTCTGAGGGTACTAGTTAGTTCATATTGTTGTTCGTCCTAAGGGGCTGCAAAGCCTTCAGCTCCATTGGTCCTTTCTCTAGCTCCTTTATTGGGGACCCTGTACTCAGTCCAATGGATGGCTGTGAGCCTCTACTTCTGTATTAGTCAGGTACCCTCAGAGTCTCCCAGGACACAGCTATATCAGGCTCCTGTCAGTTAGCACTTGCTGGCATCCACAATAGTGTCTAGATTTTATGATTGAATATGGGAAGGATTCCCAGGTGGAGCAGTCTCTGAATTGTCCTTCCTTTATTCTCTGCTCCATAGGTAGTCTCTACAACTCCTTCCATGGGTATTTTGTTCCCCCTTTTAAGAAGGAACGAAGTATCCACTTTGGTCTTCCTTCTTGAGTTTCTTGTGGTTTGTGCTTTGTACTTTGTGTATTCTGATCTTCTGGGCTAATATCCACTTATCAGAGAGTGCATACCATGTGTGCTCTTTTGTGACTGGGTTACCTTACTCAGGATGATATTCTCCAGGTC
This sequence comes from Mastomys coucha, assembly GCF_008632895.1. Lineage (NCBI taxonomy): Eukaryota > Metazoa > Chordata > Mammalia > Rodentia > Muridae > Mastomys > Mastomys coucha. Next base: position 11,899,330 of record NW_022196900.1, read on the forward strand.
CATCCATTTCCCCCAAGAAATTCATAAATTCATTGTTTTTAACTCAAGCAAATCAGTGGCCTTCCTCTACACAAAGGATAAACATGCTGAGAAAGAAATTAGGGAAACAACACCCTTTATAAATGTCACAAATAATATACAATACCTTGGTGTGACTCTAACTAAGCAAGTAAAAGATCTCTTTGACAAAAACTTAAAGTATTTGAAGAAGGAAATTGAAGAAGATCTCAGAAGACAGAAAGATCTCCCATGCTCGTGGATTTGCAGGATTAATATAGCAAAAATGGCCATCTTGCCGAAAGCAATCTACAAATTCAACGCAATCCCCACCAAAATCCAATTCAATTCTTCACAGACTTAGAAAGAGCAATTTGCAAATTCATGCCATTTCTTTATAGTAATTATTTCATTTGTTTTTGTTTGTTTTATATAAAACAGGGTTCCTCTATGTAGCACTGGCTATCATGCAATTGACTCTTCTTCCTTTTGTTTTGTTTTTTACTTTAAAGGAGTAATAATATTTATTTCGTTTATATTCAAATGCCTATTGATATTTAAACACTTGCTTTAATAAATTTTATCAGAGTATAAAGAAATAAATGTACCTGTCACAACATCAACTACTAAAAGTGATCTAGGTCTTTATGTTATTTTATTTTATTTTTTTACACTGCAGACTTTATCCCCCTTCTTGTGTACCCTCTGTTCCAGATCCCATAAAGCCTCCCCTTTCCCCCAGTCTCCATGAGAATGTGCCTACCCCCCAACTCCCACTCCAGCAGACCTCCCCACTCCCTAGAGCCTCGAGCCACCTGAGGGTTAGGTATATCTTATCTGACTGAACCCAGACCCAACATTCCTCTGCTGTCTATAGGGAGGGGGCTTTGGGGGCTTCATATCAGCTGATGTATGCTGCCTGGTTGGTGGTCCAGTGTCTGAGAAATCTCAGGGGTCTAGGTTAATTGAGACTGCTGGTCCTTCTATATGTTTGCCTTCCTCCTCAGCTTCTTCCAGCTTTTTTCTAATTCAGTCACAGAGGCCAGCAGCTTCTGTCTATTGGTTGGGTGTAAATATCTGGATCTGACTCTTTTACCTGTTTGTTGGGTCTTTCAGGGGTTAACCATGATAGGCCCATTTTTGTGTGCACTCCATAGCCTCAGTAATAGTGTCAGGCCTTGGGACCTCCACTTGAGCTGGATTCCACTTTGGGCCTGTCACTGGACCTCCTTTTCCTCAGGGTCTTCTCCTTTTTTTTTCCCTGCAGTTCTTTCAGACAGGAACAATTATGGGTCGGAGTTTTTGACTGTGGAATGGGAACTCCATCTCTCACTTGATACCCTGTCTTTCTGCTGGAGGTGGGCTCTTTAAGTTCCCTTTCCCTACTGTAGGGCATTTTATCTAAGGTCCCTCCCTTTGAGTCCTTAGAGTCTCTCACCTCCCAGGTTTCTGGTACATTCTGGAGAGTTCCCCAGCCTCCTGCCTCCTGAGGTTGCCTGTTTCCATTCTTTCTGTTGGCCCTCAGGGCTTCAGTCCCTTTCCCTCACCCAATACCTGATCATGTTCCCCTCTTCCCTTCCCTGTCCCCTTTCCCACCCAGGATCCTTTCTTTCTCTACCTCTTATGATTGTTTTCTTCTCCCTCCCAAGTGGAACTGAGGCATCCTCACTTGGGACCTTTGGCTTGTTAACCTTTTTGAGTTCTGTGGACTGTGTCCTGGGTATTCTGTACTTTTTTTTTTTGACAAATATCCACTTATTAATGAGTACATACCATTAGACGTAACTGGCCTTGAACTCAGAGATCTACCTGTGCTGCTTCCTGAGTTCTGGTATTAAAGATATACATTAACACGACCTTGCATATTTCCTAATTTGATAAATTTTAGATTTTTCCATTATGGTCCTTATAATTAAGAATATTCCCTTTGTTTTCTTTTAATTGATTATTGTTATATTTTTAAAAGAAAAAAATCTCTTTTCTTAACATAATAAATAATTTTTAATTAATGCCCAATTTGATCAACATGTCTTTAAGGGGATTCAAAGTGTGGAACTGATTCATTTAGGAAAACTATTATTATTAATGTCTGATTTTAACTAATAATTTGTATCAGTGCAATTATTTGTCTTATAGGAAGACAATATGAGGAGGAACTTTCTTATTCTGCTGCAAATAAATATCCAGATGGCACAAGTTTGCCACCCTTGTGTGAAGAGGATGTGGGCAAATTGGTATTTTCTGGGCCAACCTGTGTTATGTAAGAATGTCAAAAATAAACTTGAGTACACAGTGAGACCCTATGAGAAAAATAAAGGAATGAAACAAATAAAGCAACACTATGGCTGGGCAGTGGTCATGCACACATTTAAACCCAACAATTAGGAAACAGAGACAGGTGGCAGATTTTTGAGTTCAAGGCTAGCCTGGTCTACAGAGTGAGTTCCAGGACAACCAGCACTACACAGAGAAACCCTGTCTCAAAATTA
>NW_022196900.1:11901866-11940004 GCF_008632895.1 Mastomys coucha
AAACAAAAAACAAAAAAAAAAACCAATGATTATATTTTATCAAAACTTTTCCACTTGTTTCTTTCATGTTATTTATATTTATGAAGCTTTCTGATAAATTTTTATTTTTTAAAATTTTTGTCCTCAGTTGAGAATTATAGAAATTTTAAGTGTCTTAAAGAAAGCAATATCACAAGCCTTTTACAATATTCTGCTATATTGATTATTTGTTTCAATTTACAAACACATATTGTTATCCACTTTGATAAGTAACTTTGACTAAATCTAACCAAATCTCATTCATCTTTTATACACACAAGGAGGAGAGTGAGATGTGGATATTGAGGTAAAGTTCTCCAGTAGAAGCTAAGTAATACCAAGAAATACACAGACACAGACACATAAAGACACACACACACACACACACACACACACAAACACACACATCAGCTCAAACAAGCAAATTAATTTCAGACAAGCCCCTATGAAAATGGAGTAATCAAAAGAGGTAAGTCTTTCTGTTTAGAAAGGGAGAACATGACTGTCTGATCACCTTGATTTTGGACATCTGAGTTCCAGAACTGTAAGCCATTCACTACATTTTCAAAGACATTTGTTGTTGGTATTGCATCATAACCATCACAGAAAAGTACACAAAAACAAAATACACCCAAAACAACTATATCTCATAGTTCATTAATTTTTAATTTTCTATTAAGATTCAATATATTACTGTCTTTAAACTTGTGTGCTCAAATTTCATAAACTTGATATATATTGAAATATTGTTTTAATTAGGCTACTAAGTGAAAGATCTTTATCATACATAAGATTTATAATTTTGTCTCTATAAATGATAGGATATAAAGATATTCTTGCTACAATTATAGTAATTTAGTTATGAATCACACCCCATAATATATTCCAAACTTTTCTAAGTATAGTTTTATTAATAGAGTGATGTGAATACACATGTTCATAAAAGGCTATCTCTTGGTTTCAATGAGGATAAAAATTACTCTTTTTAAGTTCTGAATATTATTTTAGATTTGGTGATGGAAATATCATGATATGTTTATGATGTTATAATTCTTGGGATTTTTTACCAAAGACATGTTTTATCCGAAATGTATAATCTTGTTGGCATGTATAACTTTTAAGTTTTAAAATCTATGAAATATCAACATTTTAAAAACATATGAATAATGAATAAGAAAAAAACTTCCCAGAAAGATAAAATTCTGTCAATTTTATAAGATGTTTAATTTAATCATGTAAAACTACAGTCATAAGGTACTTAATGAGAGAAAATGAGTATTCTAATATGGGTAGGCTACTATAAAAATATTTGGGTATTTATTTCTGAGATGAGTATGTGTGATTATTAAAATCTTTTACAATGCATGATAGTTTAATCCTGGTTGGCCCCAAATTCATAATCATGTTTTGCCAGTTCAATTGCTGAAGTTACAGGCATGTGGAATACTCAGCCACAATTTCTGAGTTTTCATCTCACAGTTTTGAAAAAAAATGGTCTCTGCATTACTGTTGAAAAATAGGATCTGCAACCCAAGTCTCATTTCTGTTAACCTTGAAGCATTAGTGTTCTCTACTAAGTTATATAGGACAGTGGCTGGATTCAGCCTTGTCTAATATGAAGACTGCATTTAATTTTAGTACTGCTGATGGAAAAATGCCTACAATCTATGGAATTCATTCATTGAGCATCACAATCAAAGGATCATACTCCATTTTACCCACTCCCCATGTAATAATGGCTAGTGCATACATCCTAAGTCATTTGCAACTTGGATTTGAACAAAATAAAAGATGACATGTTCAGAACAATTATATATACTTTAATTATTTATATTTCTTATCTTTTAATTACATTTCATTAAAATTCAAAATGTAATTAATATTTTCATAAATGTTTTGAATTATATTTTTATAAACCACTGACCATAAATATCTGAATTTCCTGTACAATGTTCACAAAAGGAGTAAGAAATGCAAAAGAAGTTGTATATCACATGAATTGAAGGTTAGAAAAATCTGTTTCTTAGTATGCATTAAATTATTACAATATTGAGGAGCTGTAATTATTGTATTGTATCACTTTTTTGACTTCCTAATGGAAGTTACTTTTTCAACTTCGAATTTTGTCTTGAAATTTTCCATCCAGATGTAAACCTCTTTATTAATGGAGTGATGTGAATTCAACGTGAGCTCTACCAAAGAAATTATTTGACTTAAGGATTATCAATTTTAGCCGGGCGGTGGTGGCGCATGCCTTTAATCCCAGCACTTGGGAGGCTGAGGCAGGTGGATTTCTGAGTTCGAGGCCAGCCTGGTCTACAGAGTGAGTTCCAGGACAGCCAGGGCTATACAGAGAAACCCTGTCTCAAAAAACCAAGAAAAAAAAAAAAAAGGATTATCAATTTTGCATTTTCTGAGACAAGAATTGGACAAATTCATCTTTGCCAAAATTCATTTTGGAAATATCTCAGTACAGAATCTTCCAAGCTTCTCCTGATTTGTACTTCAAATCATCACTTATTTTAGTGTGTAGTATATTATTATTATATGATTCTGATTAAATGTCTTTTTTAATAATTATCCAGAATTTTTCTTGATATTACATGTTAATAAATCTCATTGCCTCAGATATATATCAAAGTCAGGTGCAACATTAATTTTTCTTGAGCAAAAACCTTTTCAGTGAAGAGCAAAGAAAGCCAGGCAGAGTGGCATAGCTTGTGACCCTAGTAGATAAGAAGCTATAGCAGGAACATGGATCCAGGGAACCTAGGTTTTATAGCTATATCCTGTCTCAACTGAAGGGTAAATATTTAAAATGCTACTTTTTATGTTTATTCTGAAAGAGGATAATTCTTCAGTCTTCATATAGAGACTTCAGAAAGATGAAGAAGACTGTCATACAAATATAAGCTTTGAGGGAGACCTTGGAAATATTAGCCCTCAACACCACAATGAATACAGCTATTTGTCAGTTCTACTCTCACCTTTGTGACAGAATTATTACCCGACATGTGGAGTTTGGGTTTGTTCCACTTTTATTATTTTGGTTTGGTTATATGTTTTTATTCCATTTCTATCTATGTCTATAATTTTTAGGTACAGTGTAGGCAGCCGTTTGGACGATAAAATCCAAGATGGCGCCGGTTCCTGATACACTGTAGCAACAGACTATTCCACTGCACATGCGGCCCTCCCGAGCGGGTGTATACTGCACATGTGCCTCTCCCGAGCAGGTGTATGCTAATGAGGGTTTGCCGGGGAACCAATCCAGGAGGACTTGCAGCTCAAGCTCTGGTATGTAAGGGGCTGTCTCCAGCCATTCCACGCCACTCCACAGAAGCAAGCAGACCTGCAGCACCTAGAAAGAAGAAGTAGAAGAAGAAGAAGCAGCAGCAGCATCAAGAAGAACCAAGAAGAACCATGCCATCAAGAAGAGCTGTGACACTTAAGAACCTAGGAGAGCTATAATACCTAGGTACCTTAAAGAGCTGTAACACCTAGATACCTAGGAGAGCTGTAACACAAAAGAAAATTTCCTGAGTAAACGGCGAGAGAAGAAGTCTAAGTGTGTTCGTCGTTATTGCTGCCATCCGGGCAGCAAGGCGCCGTACAGTACAGGCAATTTGATCTGACCATAACTCTGTGATATATATGCATATCATAGTGTGTGTGTGTGTGTGTGTGTGTGTGTGTGTGTGTATGTGTGTGTGTGTGTGTATGTGTGATGTATACAGATGAATTTCAGTTTGTTAAATTTTTCTATTATTCTAAAAATATATATTCTCATGGTCTACCAGTAACTAATTACATTTGTGACAAAGGTAGAAAAAGTGAAAAATAGTAAACAATTACAAAATGAAAAATAGAAAATAACAAATTTAGTAGATATCAAAATGCAGTTATCAATGATTACATTATATTTAAATAGTGAAAATATAGACAATAAAAAGTCAAATGAGGAAGCAGAGCTATGGTTCAATTGGTAAAGCACCAAGGGGAGTGAGTGGGGCTCAAGGAAATCTATACGTGTTGGCTGAGTACCTTGTAAAAAGACATGATCTCTTTGGCTGAAAATAGTTCATTTCAGTATAAAATAGTTATGCTACAAAGAGAGATAAATTTACACCATGATATGGCTTGATCATAAATTAGCTCAAGATATAAGCATGATGGCTGACTTGTCATGGTTCTTGCTAGCTAGACTCGCAGTTACACATTTTGATCCTCACAATACACTTAACAGTAGAAGGAGAGAACCAAATTCCACAAGTTGTCCTTTGACCTTTACACTTAAGATGTGGCAAACTTACACATACATGCGTATGTGTGCCTGTACAGTCAAACACTAAATTAAAATGTTGTTTTTTTTTTTTCAGAAACTGGTATCAACCAAAGATACAGAATAACTTCTATATTGATCAAATATTAAAGAAAAATGGTCATAGTAAAGATGGAATGAATGTGAATGTCCATAAATGATTACAGAAACTCTAGATATCTGAAGTAAGAAGTGGCTTAAATGCAATAAGAAATATAACAATTCACTCTTAGGGATTTTAAAAGCTTCCTATCGGCATTTGACATTCAGGAGTCAGAAAATCAACAATGACACAATTGAACTGATAGTGCCACTAAACATTGACATTTACTTAATATCTATATAATAATTTATATGTCTTCAGATCACATTTCTTCTAAAACATAGGTAAAATATTCACTACAAACACCATCAACTTATTTTTAGTCTTCACACACATTTTATCAAACTACAATGATAGAGCTTACAAAATGGTATCACTGTACATATTAATTAATACGGTCATAATTAACTAATAATACACTGTTATAAACACAGCTCAACAAGTCACAAGTGAAAAATATTCTTCATGTGCACCTGCTTTATACCTGTAATCTGAAGAGCCAAACCTAGCTTATCTTTAAGGAAAACAATCAATAGAAAAGTGGAAATATCATTAGAAATATGTCTTTTAAAAATAACTTCTATCAAAATTAACTGCTGAATTCGTTAACATTTTAACAAATATATAAAAATAGAATTGTACATTATCTACTACATGAAAAATTAGAACACTATTTGTCTCCGTTGGGCAACAAATATGTGGTATTCCTAAGCTGCTCTGGTGCAGTGAGAATGAATAAATACCTGCATGGGATACTCTGATTTTGGCTTGCTATCTTGCCTTTACTTAGTTTTGTTTTGATGGTGTTGTTTTAGGTTTGCTGTGTATCTTATCATTTATGTGTTTCCATCTGGAAGGGCCAGGGATTTACCCTTTCTTCATTACAAGACTGCTCCCTAACTCTCATAGAGCAGGGACATATTATTCAGACTCTCTCTAAGTTGTTTTAATTCCTCTCACTCCACTCCTATATTGTAATTAGACTTATAATGGGACAACAATTATCAATCATCAGAAGGAGTTGTAATCAGAAGAAACTCTCTCACTAAGCAGAACTCTATGAATCCTTACTTTCACTTTCACAATGCCACAGTACATTCCATTCATAGGTTAATAAGTGAAAGATTGATTAAAGAATAAATGTGTAAATGAGATAATAAATCATTTAATAAAGTTATATAATAAAGACTCAGTTTTCTTCATTCCTACCTAAGATAATTACATAACATATTGTACAATTTATCTAAATTTATGATGGTAATATGCATGTAAATAGAAGAATCCTTCCATTCAGGACCTTTGCATTGATATTACAAATTTCACATTAATGACCTAAATCTAGAACTAAATTTGACTGGTTTCCAACAAGAAGTCTAGGTTCAGTGTACCTGATTTTATGTGGAGGTCCTTGATCCACTCGGACCTGAGCTTTGTACAGGGAAATAAGAATGGATCATTGTGTGTTCTTCTACATGTTGACCACCAGTTGAACCAGAATTTGTTGAAAATGCTCTGTTTTCCATGGATGGTTTTTAATTCTTTTGTCAAAGATCAAGTGACCATAGGTGTGTGGGTTCATTTCAGGGTCTTCATGTTTTTCCTAGTTTTATTTTTTATGAGATATTTTCTTTATTTTCATTTAAAATTTTAGCCCCTTTCCTTCTTTCTCCTCTGAAAACTCCCCTATACCACGCCCGCTCCCACTGTCACAAACACATCCACTCTTGATTCCCTGTCCTGGCATTCTGTGACAGTGGGGCATTTAGCCTACACGAGACCAAGGGCCTCTCCTCCCATTGATGTCCTACAAGACCATCCTCTGCTACATATGCAGCTGAAGCCTTGAGTCCCTCTTTGTGTACTCTTTGGTTGGTGGTTTAGTCCCTGGAAGCTCTGGGAGTACTGGTTGGTTCATATTGTTGTTCTCCTATGGAGCTGCAGAGCCCTTCATATCTTTGGGTCTTCTGTAGCTCCTCCACTGGGGACCTTGTGCTCAGTCAAATGGATGGCTCTGGGCATCCACTTCTGTATTTGTTAGGCACTGACAGAGCCTCTCAGAAGACAGCTATATCAGGCTCCTGTCAGCAAGCACTTGTTGGCATTCACAATAGTGTCTGGGTTTGGTAATTGTATATGGGATGGATCCCCAGGTGGGATAGTCACTGGATGGCCTTTCCTTTAGTTTCTGCTCCAAACTTCATCTCTGTATCTCCTCCCATTTGGTATTTTGATCCCCCTTCTAAGAAGGACATAACTATCCACACTGTTGTCTTCCTTCTTGAGCTTCTTGTTGTCTGTGAATTGTAACTTGGGTATTCTGAACTTCTGGGCTAATATCTACTTATTGGTGAGAGAAAGTCATGTGTGTTCTTTTGTGATTAGGTTACCTTACTCAGGATGATATTTTCTAGTTCCACCAATTTGCCTAAGAAGTTCATGAATTCATTATTTTTAATAGCTGAGTAGTACTCCATTGTGTAAATATATGACATTTTCTGTATCCATTCCTCTTTTGAAGAATATCTGGGTTCTTTCCAGCTTCTGGCTATTATAAATAAGGCTGCTATGAACGTAGTGCAGCATGTGTCCTTATTAAATGTTGGAGAATCTTCTGTGTATATGCACAGGAATAATATAGCAGGGTCCTCAGGTAGTACTATGTCCAGTTTTGTGAGGAACTGAGAAACTGATTTCCAGAGTGGTTGTAGCACCTTGCAATCCCACCTGCAATTCTATTCCACTCATCTACCTGCCTCTCTCTGGACTAATACCATGCAGTTTTTATCACTATTGCTTTTTAGTACTGCTTGAGGTCAGGGATAGTGATTCCCCCAGAAGTTCCCTTATTGTTGAGAATAGATTTCACTATCCTGGGCTTTTTGTTATTCCAAATGAATTTGAGAATTGTTCTTTCTAACTCTATGAATAATTGAGTTGTAATTTTGATGAGGATTGCATTGAATCTGTAGATTGCTTTCAGCAAGATGGCCTTTTTTACTATATTAATCCTGCCAATCTATCAGCATGGGTGATCTTTCCATCTTCTGAGGTCTTCTTTTATTTCTTTCTTCAGAGACTTGAAGTTCTTGTTGTACAGATCTTTCACTTGTTTCATTAGATTTACACCAAGGTATTTTATATTGTTTATGACTATTGTGAAGGCTGTCATTTCTCTTATTTCTTTCTCAGCCTTATTTCTTTGAGTATAGGAAGGTTTCTGAATTGTTTGAGTTAATTTTATTTCCAGCTGTATAGCTGAAGTTGTTTACCAGCTGTAGGTGTTCTCTGGTGGAATTATTGGGGTCACTTAAGTATACTATCCTATCATCTGCAAATAGTGTTATTTTGACTTCTTCCTTTCCAAATTGTATCCCTTTGACTTCCTTTTGTTGTCTAATTCCTCTACCTAAAACTTCAAGTACTATATTGAATAGATAGTGAGAGAGTAGGTAACCTTGTATAGTCCCTGATTTTAGTGGGATTGCTTCATGTTTCTCTCCATTTAGTTTGATGTTGGCTACTGTTTTGTTATATACTTTTTTCACTATGTGTTGGTATGGGCCTTGGATTCCTGAACTTTTCAAGATTTTTAACATGAAGTGATGCTGAATTGTGTCAAATGTTTTTTCAGCATCTAACTAAATGATCATATGGTTCTTTTCTTTGAATTTGTTTATGTAATAGATTATGTTGATGGATTTCCATATATTGAGCCATCCTTGCACTCCTGGGATGAAGCCTACTTGATCATGGTGAATGATCATTTTGATGTGTTCTTGGATTTAGTTTGTGAGAATGTTATTGAGTATTTTTGCATAGATATGCATAAGGAAATTGGTCTGAAGTTCTTTTTCTTTTTTGCATCTTTGTCTGGTTTTGGTAACAGCATGACTGTGGCTTCATAGAATGAATTAGGTAGTGTTCTTTCTGTTGCTATTTTGTGTGGAATAGTTTGAAGAGTATTGGTACTAAGCCTTCTGTGAAGGTCTGATAGAATTCTGCACTAAACCCATCTGGTCCTGGGCTTTTCTTGGTTGGGAGACTTTTAATGATTGTTTTTATTTCTTTAAGGATTATGGCAATGTTTAGATGGTTTATCTAATACTGATTTAACTTTGAAATTTTGTATCTGTCTAGAAAATTGTCCATTTTTCCAGATTTTCCAGATGTGTTAAATATAGACTTTTGTAGTAGGATTTGATGGTTTTTTTTAATATTGTCAGTTTCTGTTGTTATATCTTTCTTTTCATTTCTGATTTTGTTAATTTGGATACTGTCTCTGAACCTAATAGATGAGAAGGTGGGGAAAAGACTTGAACACGTGGGCACAAGGAAAAATTTCCTGAGCAGAACACCAATGGCTTATGCTCTAAGATCAAGAATCCACAAATGGTACCTATTTATAGGTACCTACAAATGGCTATTTATTTATAATAGCAGAAGCTGGAAACAACCCAGATGTTCCTCAACAGAGGAATGGACACACAAAATGAGGTGCATTTACACAATGGAATATTACTCAGCTGTTAAAAACACTGACTTCATGAAATTTTTAAGCAAATGGATGGAACTTGAAAATATCTTCCGGAATGAGGTAACTCAGTCACAAACGAACACACATGGTATGCACTCACAGTTAAGTGAATATTTGCCCAAAGCTCAGAATACCCGATACAAATCATAGACCACATGAAGCTCAAGAAGAAGGAAGAACAAAATGTGGATATTTCTGTCCTTTTTAGAAGGGGGAACAAACATCTATGGGATGAAATATGGAACCAAAGTATTGAGCAGAAACTAAAGGAAAGGCCATGTAGAGACTTCCCCACCTACAATTCCATATTATATACAGTTACAAAACCTGGATGCTATTGTGGATGCTAGGAAGTGTTAGCTGACAGGAACCTGATATGGCTTTCTCCTGAGAGGTTCTGCCAGAGCCTGACAAATACAGAGGAGGATGCTTGCAGCTAACCATTGGACTGAGCTCAGGGTCCCTGATGAAGGAGTTGGAGAAGGGCCTGGAGTATAGGGGTTTACAACCCCATTGTGGGAGCAACAGATTCAATGGTCAGAACCCCTGGAGCTCCTGGGTACTGGACTTCCAACCAAAGAGTACCATGGCTCTGGCCACATACATGGCAGAGGATGGCATTGTTGGGCATCAGTGGGAGGAGAGGCCCTTGGAACTGAGAGTATTTGATGCCCGGTGTAGGGAAATGCATGAGCAGGAAGGCAGGACTGGGTAGGTGGTTCTGGGAATACCCTTATAGAGGCAGAAGGAGGGAGGATGGGATAGGGAGTAAACTGAGAAAGGCTTAATTTGCATTTGAAATGTAAATAAGCTGGGCTGTGGTGGTGCACACCTTTAATCCCAGCATTTGGGAGGCAGAGGCAGGTGGAGTTCTGAGTTTGAGGCCAGCCTGATCTACAGAGTAACTTCCAGGACATCTAGGGCTATACAGAGAAACCATGTCTTGAAAAAACAAAACAAAACAAAAGAAACACCAAACAAACAAATAAACAAAAAGAAATGTAAATAAAGTATCTAATAAAAAAGTGGTTAATGACTGGTATTCTATGGAAATCAAGAAAACAATTTCATCCTCATCATAGAAATATCATGCTGCTTCTAATTTTGTAGTAACTAATTGACTGATGATTTATAACCTACAGAAATACTACAAAGAAAAGTGTAAATTGGCATTATCCTTATTTAATATTCCTAAGATATAAAAGGTGAAAACTGAAGCAAAAGAAAATTATTGTGGAAAAATAAATCAATACACTAAATACATATAGTGGATCTCTGTATTAAAAATCATTACAGAGACTGCTCCACCTGGGAATCCTTTCCATATTCAATCATCAAATCTAGACACTACTGTGGATATCAGCAAGTGCTGGATGACAGGAGCCTGATATAGCTGTCTCTGGAGAGGTTCTGACAGTACCTGACTAATACAGAAGTCGAGGCTCACAGCCATCCATTGGACTGAGTACAGGGTCCCCAATGAAGGAGCTAGAGAAAGGACCCAAGAGGCTGAAGGGTTTGCAGCCCCTTAAGATGAACAATAATATGAACTAACTAGTACCCTCAGAGCTCCCAGGGACTCAACCACCAACCAAGGACCACACATAGCGGGACTCATGGCTCTAGCAGCGTGTATATAGAAGAGGATGGCCAAGTCAGTCATCAATGGGAGGAGATGACCTTGGCCCTGTAAAGGTTCTATGCCCCAGTGTAGGGGAATGCCAGGGCAGGAGGTGGTGGGATGGTGAGCAAGGGGAGTGGGGAGGGAACAGGGGATTGTTTTAGTTTTTGTTTTTTTCTTTTCTTTTCCTTATTTTCTTTTCTTTTTTCTTTTTTTTTTTTTTTTGGAGTGGACCCTGGGAAAGGAGATATTGTAAATAAAGAAAACATTTAATAAAAAAATAGAAAAAAATTGTTACATATGTTCGAGACTTAATCTCTACACTTGGATCAGACTAATATGAGTACACTTAATTAACTACATGCTGCTATGTTGACCAGGACCACACTGTAAAAAAAAATTTCCTAAGGGAAAATTATAGTCAATAATATTCAATGCCAAAGGCTATATTGTTGATAATCATGGCATACGTATTAATAATGCTAACTAATATATTTCTTAGCTCACTTTCCATCTATTTAGCAAAGTACATATTTAAATTTTGAGCAATTTTCTTTTTTTAAAAAGTTTCATTGGTTATTTTATTTATTTGCATTTCAGATGTTATCCCCCTTCCTGGATTCCCCTCCCTGCCCCCCTTCTATGAGGGCGCTCCCTGATCTACCTACCCATTCATTCCTACCTCACCACCCTAGCATTCCCCTATGCTGGGACTCAAGCCTTTCCAGGACCAAGGGACTATCCTCCCATTGATGCCAGATAAGACCATCCTCTACTACAAATGCACCTGGAGCCATGGATTCCTCCCTGTGTATTCTTTGGTTGGTAGTTTAGTCCCTGAGAGCTCTAAGGGTTGGTTGATATCATTGTGATTCCTATAAGGTTGCAACCCCCTTGAGTTCCTTCAATCCTCTCCCTATCTCTTTGTTCATTCCAGTAGTTGGCTGTAAGCATCATCATCTGTATTTGTCAGGGGCTGGCAGAGACTCTCGGAACAGCTATACCAGACTCTTTTCAGCAAGTGTTTCTTGGCATCAGCAATAATGTCTAGGTAATTTTCAAGAACACAATACTGTTACTGAATATGGTCATTCTTTTGTAAATATTTCAAAAACAGAAATATTTTAAAATATATTATTCTTTTTATTATTTTTTATTAGATATTTTCTTTATTTATGTGTCATATGATATCTCCTTTCCCAGTCTCCCCTCAAAAATAAAAAAAAAGAATAACAACAACAAGAACAAACCCCAGTTCCTTCTCCTCTCCCCAAGCTTGCAACCCCACCCTCTCCTACTTAAGGCCCTGGCATTCCCCTACACTGGGGCATAGAACCTTCACAGAGCCAAGGGCCTCTCCTCCCATTGATGACCGACTTTGCCATCCTCTACTATACATATGCTGCTGAAGCAATTATTCCCACCATGTGTACTCTTTGGTTGGTAGTTTAGTCCCGAGGAGCATTGAGGGTACTAATTAGTTCATATTGTTGTTCATCCTAATGGGCTGCAAACCCTTCAGCTCCTTGGGTCCTTTCTCTAGCTCCTTTGGGACCCTGTGCTCAGTCCAATGGATGGCTGTGAGCCTATACTTATGTATTAGTCAAGTCTCTGCTCCATAGTTAGTCTCCTTCCATGGCTATTTTGTTCCCCCTTTTAAGAAGAAATGAAGTATCCACATTTTGGTTTTCCTTCTTGAGTTTTTGTGGTTTGTGGATTGTGCAATTTGGCAGTTCCTCCAGAAATTGGACATAGTTCTACCAGAGGACCCAGCTATACCACTCCTGGGCATATACCCAGAAGATGCTCTAACATGTAATAAGGACACAAGCTCTACCGTGTTCATAGCAACCTTATTTATAATAGCCAGAAACTAGAAACAACCCAGATGTCCGTCAACAGAGGAATGGATACAGAAATTGTAGTACATCTACATAATGGAGTACTACTCAGCTATTAAAATAATGAATTTATGAAATTCTTAGGGAAATGGATGGATCTGGAGAATATCATCCTGAGTGAGGTAACCCAATCACAAAAGAACACACATGGTATGCACTCTCTGATAAGTGGATATTAGCCCAGAAGACTGGAGTACACGAAGTATACTATTCAATAATATGTAAAGATGTTATTTATAAATAAAAGCTTTTAAAAGCTTTGTACTTTACAGAATTGTAAACAAATATTTAAACATTTTATACATTTTATACATCAGGGCCTCCAAAGCCTGCGATGTCACATGGTGGGCCTCACAGACCTTTTGCCAGGGCAACAGCCACCATATTCCCAGAATCCACTGGGCTCACCTCCCACTTTTACCTGCAGCCACTACATATTAATATATATATATATATACATATATGTTAAATTCTCTCTCTCTTCCTCCTATCTCTCTGCTACTGCCCCTCTCTCCCTCTCAATTAAACATCTTATACGTGGAACTGTTTGAGCCTATTGTGTGGTATGTCCTGATGTGACCCACTGTTCTAACACATCATGTGAGTCACTACTCACAACACCGTAATAAAATTAAAATTAAGGGTAATTTGTAAAGTATATTTCAAAAGTGAGGAATTATTATTTTATATTGGCTATTAATAAATGGCTAGGCATTATCTTTGATAGTCTTCATGAAATGATATTCTTAATACTTGCACCTGATTTTCCTTTGATACTATAATTATTTCATTTACATAGTACATTTTCATAGTTATCTTCACTTATAACTGGCCCTGTTTCGTTTGAGATTTAAAAGTTAGACTGTAGACAAATGGAGAAAGTAGAGAGAAAGTCCAATATAATGCATAATTGTGCATGTTCTCTCACTGAAGTCTGTTGCATATGAATTATACTCATTGACTGGTACATGGCTATTGGGCATTTTAATCAAAAGTATTGAAATTTATAAGAAACAGTGGTATCATGAATTAGGTTTGTGGATTTCTTTATTTATTTACTTGTTTGTTTTGACTGACTCAAAATGTTAACTAACTGCCTGATATTTTGTAGGGCAATAGAATCCAAGAAGAGTGTTTCTGTCTTAGAACTGATAATCTCCTTAAGGCAGTAAGAAAAGACCCTCAAATACACCTGGGAAGGAGCTGACCAAAACCTAAGCTTTTATCTAATACAATCTAAAATATTAACTAAAGGTGGAATTTGCTGGAACAGAGCTTATCCCTTAAATTTCAGTGTGTTTTATAAACTGTGTGAGTGTTTCTGTTCTCATGCATCCATGATGGTGGTTGATCCTTTTCATTTCTCAGTACCAGATACCAACCTCATTAGGGTACACATATGGTTCAATTCTTTTGGAGCAAGCTTCAGAGATTCACATAACTGAGTGGCAGCTTCCTGCCTTCACATAACCATGAATACTTGTCATTGTAGTGTTTAAGTTAAAGATTTTCCAATCTCACTCCATGAAGTGACAAGTTATCCTGATAATATTTAATAGTGTCTCATATCCATATTTCTTCAACATTTAATATAATATTTTCCTCATTTTTGAGTATTTCACTATGCATCATGATCATGTCCACTCCCTATTCATCCTCCAACCCTCTCCCAGATACAGCGTCACCCTAACCTCCCAAGATTTTTTCCTCAACTTCATATATATTTTTCATTTTCTTTAAGATTGGCATATATTTGTAGAATGCATATTGACATATCTACCCATGTCTGCCCACACCATGCAGGTCTCCTAGTAGCCCTCACCCTTTCTTCATCCTAATTTCATGCTTTCATTCCTTGTTGTTACAAATA
Organism: Mastomys coucha; assembly: GCF_008632895.1. Classification (NCBI taxonomy): domain Eukaryota; kingdom Metazoa; phylum Chordata; class Mammalia; order Rodentia; family Muridae; genus Mastomys; species Mastomys coucha. The sequence continues at coordinate 11,916,235 of NW_022196900.1, forward strand.
ATATCTTGAGTCCAAACAACATAGCTTTGCATCAATTGAGGAATAGATTGTAAAAATGTTACATTTACACAATGGCATATTATTAACTTACTTAAAAAAGGATGTCCACGGATAAATTGATGTAGATAGAGACAATACTTTTGATTCAAGATTTTCAGAACCAGGGAAACAATGGTCATACATGCTCTTATCTGTGGATGTTATGTTTGAAACTCTAAATATACATGCTTCATTTGGGATATCTACAAGAGTCAAAGAATTACGAAGAGGGAACAGAAATGTGCTTTCGATGAATATGAGATATAATTCACTGTTTTAAAAGGTCAACAGGAATAATGGAACTAGCTTGGATTAATGTGTGGAGAGGTGAAACTGCCCGCAGTTTCAAGAACGAGGTTCTCCTCAGCCAGGAGAGAATAAAGGACCTGAAATAAAGGGTTTGAAATGCAAAGAGAAAACACAGAGGCAAGTTGTGTCCCAATCAAGGCTCCACTTTACTGAGAATAAACCAGGGTTTTTATCATTGCAGGAGAAACTGAAAACAAGTCTCTAGTTTACACTACACAGAAAGTTCAAGTGCCAAAGTCCCCAGGTTCAGAAGATCTTCAGGCGACTGGCTGGCATACTCAGGCAGTGGGCATGCTCAGGTGGCTTCTTCAAAGACAAACAGTCAACAGAGAGCATCTGTCTTAGCTCCCAAGTGTTAGCCCCCAAGCAGAAGCTGCCAGAAGTCCGATGGCTGAAGTGAAGAAGGGAAGGTAACAGAGAGGAACAATCATTAGAAAAGAGAGGAAATAGGAAGAATAAATAACATTACTTTTCAAAAATGTTCATATGAAATCTACTACTTTAGTAACTTCAAAAAATATACCTAAACACATATACATAAAAATGTGGTTATTCTACAGTGATGCAGCAATGCCCCTGCTAGACAGTAGAGACTAACAAATTAAAAGTCCAGTCTCAGAAATGTTTTTAAGTTGTTATTCCAAGAGGTCCAAATGACCTCAAGCATTACAGAAAATGGCCAATACTCTAGGTTACACTCCAGAACTTTATAGTTAGACCTTATTGTTGAGATCATCACATGCTTCAGTAAAATAAACATGGGGGAATGAAGCTGGTCTGGAAACTTCATCCTTCCCAGCTCAGGTTCATAGTGCTGGAAGATGCTATGCATGCTACTGAAGAGGAGAATCAATCATCAGTCTTATCCAGCTATGTAAACTGTGCGCTAAAATAATAACTGGCTTGGTAAGACTTAACAAGTCATGAAATACTGACACAAATCTTGCGGGAATAACCAAGCTGTTTCTGATTGAATTTAAAGGTCATTTTAATATGCAACCCATACTTGATATTGTTATTGAAAAAAATTCCTATGGCTACATGGAGAGACCCAAGGAAAGAAACCATGTTGGTTATTCTGACAATCATGATAGTAACCTAATTCCTGACGATTTATTGTACCACTGGATTAAACCAGCTCTCAACCCTCATCAGAGAACTTCTGTTTCCTGTAGAAGTGATCGAAAAAAGACACACAACTGGCCAAGGTTCAAGGAATAGACTGCAAAATGTTTAGCCATATACCACACTCAACGCTCTAAAAGGCTAAAGGATCATTGTAAGTAATGGGAGGGTGAGTATAAGATCCAGATACAATGAATAGCTGAAAGGGAAAATTATCTTCTGGGGAAAAAAGGGCAAATACAGATATGATATCCAGCGTCTGTGAAAGCAAACACAAGAAGTGTGCAAACTTAAGTCAGACAAAATTCCATCCTGGAAAGAATTGTTGGCGATGAAGTTGTATTCCTAGCCGAAGGACTAATGGTAATTGTTGGCTTCTGGTAGACAAAGGATTGTTTTTGCTATAAGTATATCTCCTAATAATTCTCCTATGCTGCAGTGGAAATCTGTACATCTGAGAATAGTTGCCAAGCACATATTGGCCTTAATTATAAAACTAGATGTGGATCAGAAGAGAATGGGTATAAATATAAGAAGCTGAAGAAGGGAATTTCACTATGATGAAAATACCTATATAATTCTCAAAGGACAGATAATTTTATTTTTTAAAAGGAGAGAAAAATAAACATTGAAAAACTTCCTATAATCAAAACTGTTCATCTCTTATAAATATATTTATTTTTATACATAGAATATTGTTTTATTATAAGATGTTGATAACTAACTCTTTTCTATTAAGTCCATAAAGCAAGACAATTTTTATTTGTATTAATGTTTTCCATTAAGTTCTTACCTTTTCAGACAACATTACTTCCCACTGATTCTTTTTTTTTTTTTTTTGGTTTTTCAAGACAGGGTTTCTCTGAGTAGCCCTGGCTGTCCTGGAGCTCACTTGTAGACTAGGCTGGCCTCGAACTCAGAAATCCACCTGCCTCTGCCTCCCAAGTGCTGGGATTAAAGGCATGCACCACCACTGCCCGGCGTTCAGTTTTTTGTTTTTTGTTTTTTGTTGTTTTTTTAATCTCTGCAATTCTTTATTAAAAAATACTGCTATACACATAGAGACTGAAAACAGGGTTAAAGATGAGCAACAGCTACTGGGATCTTGACATTAGAACTTAAACATACTGGTGTTTTTTAGAGACAATGTTGCTATCCAAATGACAGAACCAAGTTCAAAGCAGAACACAAGGGCACCCTCAAAGGTATCTGCAGTGAAGTAAATGCACTAACAGGATTGGAAATGGGCACACAGCTGAAGTGAGCAACACGACATGATTTCAAGGGTTGTCCTTTCCGTGTTGTGTCTGTCATAACAGGAAGTTAAGGTGAGTTCACATCCTTCATTTGATACTCTCAGATATTAAACTCTTCCTATGCACTAAATAGTAACTTTCAGACAACCTCCTATATGGGTTTACACTGTGGAAAAGAGGGCTCCCAGAAAAAAAGAGCAAAGCAAAACAAAACAAAATAGAAAAAAAAAAGGAAAGAAACCCATATATATTTTTAATATAGCTAAAATGTTCTTTTTGTGGAACTTCTCTTTTTATTCCAATAAGTATGGACTTCAAATAATTTTCATAAATTTTATGAAATGAAATTAATCTTTAATTATGTTTTTGACATCATATGTGAGAAATTTTTACTAACTATGCCCATGGAAGAACAATCATGTGGTGTACTTTATTCCACATCAATTAATATATGCAGTATTGGGTGTGCTTGTAGATTTATATATATAAGGATATTCACTTGTTTCTTAAATTGCTAAACCTCAGACAGTAATATCCTGAATACAGCTTATATCAAAGAAGCCAAAATAATTATAAAACTCCCCTAAAACAAATAGGTAAAAGTAAAGGCAAAGATAGCTGCAAAAGAGACCCAGCTTCCCTTTACAACTTTATTTAAAATTTTGCTTAAATATCTTGAAAGTTAGCTGTTTCCAAATTTACAACCTTAATACCACTGGTGTATAGGTCTGTCTTTTAATGAATACAATATTTTGGTTACTTTTATAATGTATTTTTTAAAGTGATTGGTCTGAATCCTCCAATATTGCCTTTTTCAAATTAAGACAGCTGAATAAAACCATATGAAGGCTTCTTTGAGTATGGAAAATTAAAATTTGAATATTTCATGATAGAAAAAAGTTATATATTTTCTAATTTTACCAAAGTGCTATTACATTTTAAAATAGCTATCCTCTTGCCTCGTTGTCACTGACCTATTTTCATGACACATTTGTGAAATATTTCTTGAAATATCTTTCTAGGATGAAATCATATTTAAAATTTTATTATCAGTGTTCTTGCCATATCATCTGGATGTTGATTATGTATTATTAAAGGTGTGTTTACACAGATATATTTGGGCACTTATTAATTATTCCAGCTTCAGATCAATTATTAAAAAATACAGCATCTAAATTTTGTCATAAATGTGAGTAAATCAGTCTGCTTACATGAAATACAGAATCTCTAATAGTATTGAATGGTCCTGACAATCAGATATTCTCATTATCCTTCATATTTTATGTAAGACAGGAACGTTTTTCAACATATCTGGCTTGTTCCTACATATCAGAATTTTGAGAAAGAATGACATAGATTTCACAAGTGAAATCTGAAATAGTATGGTTGATATAGCATCAGTACTTTTATATATGCTGGAAAGCACGTCTTTAGCTTCCTCCTATAATGTGAAAACTATTTGATGTAATATTTTGTGAAGAAAAGATAAAAGGGAAGATGGAAAATAATTTTCAAAGAATGCAGGCAAACAGAAAAGATAAAATGAGTAGAAATCCCCTTCAAATTAAAAGTAACATTCTATCTTTAGTGATCAAGGTTCATTAAAGTATTTTTTTAATTTAAATTCTGTTCAGTAACTCTTATTCAACCTAAATTAAATCTACAGATATTTGGGTGAAAACTATATAATAAAGAGAGTCAAGATCATTGCACAAGCTCTTTTTCAGTTAATGGTCATGAATGAAGTCATAGATGTACACTTGACTCCTATACTGTGAACGTGTTAAAAAACAGTTTAGATAGTAATTTGATGTAGAACATTTCTATTGATTTTTTCTTTTATTGGATATTTTCCTTATTTATATTTCAAATGTCAGTCCCTTCCGATTTCCTCTCTGGAACTCTCTTTCCCATATCTCCCCTTCCTCTGTTCTATGAAGGTACTGCCCCAACCACCCACCCACTCCTGCCTTCCCGCCCTGGCGTTCTCCTACACAGGGACATCGAACAGCCTCAGGCCCAAGGACTGCTCCTTTCACTTATGTCCAACAAGGCCATCCTCTGCCACAAATGCAGTCAGAGCCATGTGTCTCTGCACTCTTTGGTTGGTGGTCCAGTCCCCAGGAGTTCTGTGAGGTCTGGTCTGTTGACAATGTTACTCCAAACCTGGGGCTGCAAGCCCCCTAAGCTCCTTCAGTTCCCTCTCCCACTCCTCCATCTGGGATCCCCACACTCAGTCAAATGGTTGGCTGCAAGCATCTACCTCTGTATCAGACTCCTGTCACCAAGAACTTCCTGGCATCCCCAATAACATCCAGTTTGTTGACTGTTTATGGGATAGATCCCCATGTGGGGCAGTTTCTGAATGACCTTTCCTTCTGTCTCTGCTCCACACCTTGTCTCCATATTTCTTCCTGTGAGTGTTTTGTTCCTACTTCTAAGAAGCACTGGACTATCCACACTTTGGTCTTCTTTCTTCTTAAGCTTCATATGGTCTGTGAATTGTATCATGGGTATTCCAAACTTTAGGCTAATATCCACTTATCAGTGAGTGCATGCCATGTGGGTTCTTTTGTGGCTGGGTTACCTCACTCACATGATATTTTCAAGTTCCATTCATTTGCCAGTGAATTTCATTAAGTCATTGTTTTTAATAGCACAGTAGTACTCCATTGAGTAACTACACCACATTTTCTGTATCCATTTCTCTGTTGAGGGACATCTGGGTTGTTTCCAGCTCCTGACTATTATAAACAAGGCTGCTCTGAACATAGTAGAGCATTTGCCCTTATTACATATTGGAGCTTCTTCTGGGTTTATGCCCAGGAGTGTTTTTTTTTTTAATTACTTTTATTTTTTTTTTCAATCCACTCATTGCTGCCCTCCCAGCCTGCCCACCTGCAGTTCCTCATCCCACTCTTCCTCTCCTCTGTCTCCAAGAGCATGTTCTCCCCACCACCCTGCCAGTTCTTCCCACTCCCTGGGGCCTCAAGTCTCTCAAGGGGTAGGCACCTCTTCTTAAACTAAGGCCAGACCAGGTAGTCCTCTCTTGTATGTGTTAGGAGCCTGGGATAAGCTTGTGTATGCTTCCTTTTTGGTGGCTCGGTGTCTGAGAGATCTCAGGAGTACGGGTTAATTGAGACTGCTGGTCTTCCTACCAGGTAGCCCTTCTCCTAAACTCCTTCCAGCCTTTCCCTAATTCAACCACAGGAGTTTCAACATTATTCCAATGGTTGGGTGTGAGTATCTGCTTCTGTCTCAGTCACCTGCTTTTTGGGCCTCTCAGAGACAGCCATGCTAGGCTCCTGTCTGTAAGCAACCTTAGCATCAGTAATAGTGTCAAGCCTTGAAGCTTCCCCTTGAGGTGGATCTCACCTTGGGCCTGTCACCAGGCTGCCTTTTCCTAGGTCTCCTCTCCATTTTTGTCCCTGTATTTCCTTTAGATGGGGAAAATTCTGGGTCAGAGGTTGGTTTTTTTTTTGACTGTGAGATGGAACCTGATCACTCCATTTGATGCCTGCCTATCTACTGGAAGTAGACTCTACAAATTCCCTCTTCCCACTGTTGGGGATTTTAGACAAGGTCCTCTCATTGAGTTCCAAGATTCTCTCACCATCCAGGTCTCTTGTACTTCTAGAAGATACCCCTACTTTCTCCCCTCCCTGGGGTTGCATATTTCCATTCATTCTGCTGTCCCTCGAGGCTTCTATCCTCTTACCGCCCCCCATACCTGATCATATTTCATTTTCTCTTCCTCCTCCCCTCTCCCACACACGTTTGTCCCTTCCTCTGTCTCAAGTGATTCTTTTCTTCTCCCTCCAAATTCAGATTGAAGCATCCTCACTTAGGCCCTTCTGCTTGTTAACCTTATTGAGTTATGTGGATTCTATCCTAGGTATTCTGTACAGTTTTGACTAATATCCACTTATTAGTGACTAAATACTTTGCATCTCATTTTGGGTCTGAGTTACCTCACTCAGGATGGTATTTTCTATTTCCATCCATTTGCCTACAAAACTTCATGATGTCCTTATTCTTAATAGCTGAATAGTATTTCATTGTGTAAATACACTACATTTTCTGTATCCATTCTACCACTGTGGGACATCTGGGTTGTTTCCAGCTTCTGGTTTTCACAGACAAGGCTGATATGAAAGTAGTGAAGCACGTGCCCCTGTGATATGGTGGGGCATCTTTTGGTTATATGCCCAATAGTCCTATAGCTGGGTCTTCAGGTAGATCTATTTCCAATTTTCTGAAGAACTTTCAAATTGATTTCCAGAGTGGTTGTACCAGTTTGCAATCCCACCAGCAATGGAAGAGTCTTCCTCTTTCTCAATATCCTCACCAGCATCTGCTATCATCTGAGTTTTTTATCTTAGCCATTCTGATTGGCATGAGGTAGAATCACGGGATCCTTTTGATTTGCATTTCCCTGATGACTAAGGACTAAGAAAATTTCTTTAAGTGCTTCTCAGACATTTAGGATTCCTCTGTTGTGAATTTTCTGTTTAGTTCTATACCCCATTTTTTTTTTTATTTCATTGTTTGGTATTTTGAAGGTTAGCTTCTTGTGTTGTTTATATATTTTAGATATTGGGTGTTTCTTGGATGTGTAGTTAGCGAAGTTTTTGTTTGTTTGTTTGTTTTTGTTTTTGTTTTCTCAATCTGTAGGTGGCCGATTTGACCTTTGCCTCAAAAAAGCTCTTCAGTTTCATGACATTCATTTATAAATTCTTGATCTTAGAGCCTGAGCTATCAGAATTCGGTTTAGGAACCAAGCCTCTGTGCCAATGAATTCTAGGCCCTTTCCTACTTTCTCTTCTTTCAGTATATCTGGTTTTATGTTGAGATCCTAATATACTTGGACTTGTGCTTTGTGCAAGGTGAAAAATAGTGGATCTATTTTCAGTTTTCTACATACAGACTGCCAGTTAGACCAGCACCATTTATTGAAAATGTTTTCCTTTTTCTTTGTACATTTTCAGCTTCTTTGTCAAAGATCAAGTGTCTAGAAGTGTGTGCATTTACTTCTGGGTCTTCAACTCTATTCCATTGATCAACCTGTCTATTTCTGTACCAAAATCATGCAGTTTTTATTACTATTGCTCTTTAGTACAACTTGAGGTCAGGGATGGTAATTCCCCCAGTAGTTCTTTTATTGTTCAGAATTTTTTCACTATCCTAGGTTTTTTTGTTTTTCTGTATGTAGTTGAAAATTGATCTTTTTATCTCTGTGAAGAATTATGTTGTAATTTTGATGAGAATTGCATTGAATCTGTAGATTGCTTTTAGTAGGATGGTCATTTTTACTATGTTAATCTTACCAATTCTTGAGCACAGGAGAGACCTCCTTTTTCTGGGGTCTTTGATTTCTTTCTCAAAAGACTTGAATTTCTTGTCATACAGGTCTTTAACTTGTTTGGTTAGAGTTACACCAAGATATTTTATATTATTTGTGACTATTGTGAAGGATGTGGTTTCCCTATTTTCTTTCTTTGCCCATTTATCATTTGGATAAAGGAAGGCTACTGATTTGTTTGAGTTACTGTTATATCCATTTACTTTGCTGAAGTTGTTTTTCAGCTGTAGGAATTCTCTGGTAGAATTTTTGGAGTTGCTAATATATACTATCATATCATCTGCTTATAGTGATACCTTGACTTCTTTCCAATTTATAACCTCTTGATTTCCTTTTGTTGTCTCATTGCTCTAGCTAGAACTTCAAGTACTATATTGAATAGATATTGGGAGAGAAGATAGCCTTGTCTTGTCCTTTATTTTAATGGGATTGCTTCAAGTATCTCTCCATTTAATATGATATTGGCTATTAGTTTGTTGCATACTGCTTTTATTGTGCTTAAGTATGGGCCTTGAATTCTTGGCCTCTCCAATATTTTTAACATGAAGGGGTGTTATATTTTGTCAAATGCTTTTTCAGCATCTAAGAAGATGACATTTTTCTTTGAATTTGTTTATATAATAAATTATACTAATGAATGTTTTTATGGTAAACCAATCTTGCATCCCTGGGATGAAGCCTACTTGATCATGGTGAATGATCTTTTTTATGTATTTTTGGATTTGGTTTATCTGAATTTTATTGAATATTTTTGCATCAATATTCATAATTGAAATTGGTCTGAAGTTCTCTTTCTTTTTGGGGGGACTTTGTGTGGTTTAGGTATCAGAATAATTGTGGCTTCATAGAATGAATTAGATAGTATTCTTTCTGTTGTGTTATGGAATAGTTTGAGAAGTATTGGTATTAGGTCTACTTTGAAGGTCTGGTAGAATTCAGCACTAAAGCTACCTGGCCCTGGGCTTTTTTGGGTTCAGAAGTTTTTAATGATGACTTCTATTTCCTTAGGGGATATGAGACTGTTTATATAGTTTATATGCTCTTGACTTAACTTTGGTACATAGTATCTGTTTAGACAATTATCTATTTCATCTAGATTTTTCTGGTTTTGTTGAGTATTGACTTTTGTAGTAGGTTCAGATAGTTTTTTTGAATCTCTTCATTTTGTTTTTATGTCTCTCTTTTCATTTCTGATTTTGTTAATTTGTGTACTGACTCTGAGCCCTTTATTTTTTGGCTAGGAGTGTAACTATCTTGTTGATTTTCTCAAAGAACCAGCTCGTGGTTTTGTTGATTCTATGTATAGTTCTCTTTGTTTCAATTTGGTTGATTTTGACCCTGATTTTGTCTATTTTCTGATGTCCATTCTTTTGGGTTTGTTTGCTTCTTTCTATTTTAGGGCTTTCAGGTGTACTGTTAAGTTCTTACTGTAGGAACTCTCCAATTTCTTTATGAGGGCACATAGTACTATGAATTTTCCTATTAGTGCTGCTTTCATTGTGTCCCAAAAGTTTGGGTGTGCTGTGTCATCATCATTTTCATTGAATTCCAGGAAGTCTTTAATTTCTTTCTTTATTTCTTTCCTGATTAACTTATCATTGAGTAGAGAGTTGTTCAGTTTCCACGGGTTTGTGGGTTTTCTGTTGTTTTTGTTTTGTTTAATAATTTTTAACCATTTCTGACATCTATCCATCAACTTTAACATCTTCCTCCAAATGGAGCATCTATTCTTAATTGATTTCATTATATCTGCCAGTGATATATAGACATTAAATATAGACAATTTACAAAAATCACAATGTTCTTTAAATTGTTTATCTAGATTTATTTTTGTGAAACAAGATGAATTTTATTAAAATGACTCTAAATTACATAAAGTTTATGATTAGTGTAATCCCTCTTTCAGGATAATACTGAATCTTCATTTCTGATTTTTACATAGCATTGTATGGTCAATTTGGGTGAAATATTAAGACATGAATATGTGAATATAATTGAAAATAATTATCAACTGGCAAGGCAACAAATTAATTCAGCTCCTTCGTTTATATACTACGTACTGGGAACTTATACAATGGATGAAATATTTTTTTATTTCCCAGCTTCTTATTCTCTAAGTCAATCTGTATGTGGTCAGGTATGTAAATATATATGAGAGGGTCATTAAATATTTTCTGTAGGTGAACCCACCAAAAATTAAAGTAAAAACCAAACATGTTGTGACTCTAAAACATATCTTTCACCTTCAGCTTGAGTTATAACATATAACCTCACTGCTATCTTCGTTCTGAATATATGTCAAATACATTTTGCAGAGGCTACACCATCACACAGTGCTAGCCCAATAAATGGCACCTTAAATACCTCAGATCAAGCATGAGATCCTTAGTAGTTATAAGGTAAGGGGATTTTTTATAATAGATCCTAAGTTTTTGTAATTTAGAATACAGTTTAATTAATTAGAGAAAGCAAAATATTTTCTGGCTTCCCTATTAGTTTGCAAGAGGACCTTGGAAGGCAGCTTAAACATGGACTGGACTCAAGGTAATGTGGTTAATGTACAAGCATGAAGGATAGAGTTAGGATGTCTAGTACCCATGTATAAGTTTCATATAATGGTCTTCACCAGTAACAAAAGGGATAGATGGGAGTAGTTAGAGATACATGAATCTCTGGGTTCTCACTGACTGGTCAAAACTGAATTGTTGAGTGAGAGTTCCTATCACAAAGAATGAGGTGGAGCAGACTGGGAAATAGCTCAGTGGATATGAGCACTTGTTCTGCAGTCAGAAAGATGTGAGTTCTAATCCTTCAAACCCTCATACAAATGTGATTGTAGATGCAGGTATCTATAACCTCAGGATTTGGGGGAGGTGTGAAGAAAAGAAATACCAAAGTAAATATGGTCTAGGTCAGTGGGAGAACCTCTCAAAGAACTAAGAGAGAGCTACAAGAGGAAAGCAACTTCCTAATCTGGCCTCCTTATAATTACATAGGGGTAACATAATCAAATTGTGTTCCTATGTTCACACACTGTATCATCACATATACTCATACACACATACACACAGAAAGAGAGAGAGACAGAGACAGAGACAGAAAGAGATAGAAAGAGACAGAAAGAGACAGAAAGATACATGATGTTGACCTCTGACCTCCATATACACATGACATGCTCACTCACAGGCATCTGTGCATACATACCACACACACACACACACACACACACACACACACACACACACACACACACTTAATACATCCACACAGGGAAAGCATCTTTTAATTGCCATGTTTCTTGTTTTGGTAAGGATTTTTTTTATTAATTTATTTATTCAATTTACATCCTGATAGAAGCCCTCTCCCAGTCTCCTTCTCACAGAGCTCCTCACCCCACTCTTCTCCTTCAACACTGAGAAGGGGAACATCCTTTCTGGGTAACAACTTTGTAACTCAAGACACTGCAGGACTATATCTATCTCTCCCACTGAGGACAGACAAGATAGCCTAGTTAGGGGAATAAGATCCACAGGTAGGCAACAGAGCAGAGACTTGTAATGTTTATTAATGTTTAAATTTAAAACTTTTCGTTTGAGTAGCCAACTTGACTTTCACAAAAATGTTATTAATGCAAAGAACTCCAAATTATGACAAAATTTCCCAGGACTCCTGATGTGGCCCTATACATACATATTCTGACATTTTCTTTGTATTTATATATAACAGTGATCTCAACATTGATCATAAAGTCAAATATTAAACAGTCCTTAACATCTCAGACCATGCCATATTTCCTAAAATATCAAATGTTCATTCAAAAATGTGTTCATTATGTGAAAGTTTATAAGTAAGTCTGTTTATCACTCTAGCTGGCATTATGGTCTTGGGAGAATGGGTCCCAATAATGTGGTTGACTAGAGTCTCATATAACAGCCAACTTTGTCCAGAGCATCAGAAATTCATAGTCTGCGGATTCAGAAGAGTCACTTAAGTAAAGGGAACAATCAGAAGCCAAGCTCTACTTGGTTAAAAACTTGCTTACACAGAGGTCTATAAACAAAGAACAATCTTTAAGAACAATTCTGTGCTTTGAAGAAACTGAGATCTCTCTAAATCCAAACAAAAGTGGAATAAAACAACAACAGCAAAACCCCAATGCCAAGAAAGCTAAATAAAAACATTCCCCAAAAGAATAAAAAGAAAAATACCCCACCAAAGTGAAGCCATATTAAAGCACATGTGCCGCGTGCACGTACGTTCGCGCACACACACACACTCACACGCATACACACTATGGACTCCATTATATACCGGTCAAATACTCTTGCACAGGAAGCCTTTTCTGGAGTAGTTGATATACTAGTGTTACTCTATTGAAAAAAGAGTGATTTTTCTCTCTCCCTGAAGGTATAAGTGACAGTTCAGTGATTAAACTTTACCTCATGGCTAGGTTTTCATTTACTCATTCATTCATTCATTCATTCATTCATTCATTCATTCATCGTGTTTAAATATAACAATAGAAAATGTAATAAGACACAGCAAAATACCACTTCAGAGTTGGACAAGACAAATCAACTAAAGAAAAAGAGCCAAAGAAAGGAAGAAAAAAGAAAAACAACAACAAACAAACAAAAAAAAACGAGCCAAACAAACAAGCAAACAAAAAGCAGAGACTCTCTTGTTTGCCCTCTCAGAAATCCCATAAAAATACACTAACTTGAAATCCCTAGTATATAAGCAGAGGACCCGGCGCAATCCTCTTACAGGCCCTGTGCATTCTGCCTCAGTTCCTCTGAGCGCAAGAGCTTTAATCATGCTGATTCAGAGGCTTTTCTTTACTTGGGGTCCTCCTGGGACTTACACTTTCAACCTCTGCTTCCCTAGGGATCCCTGAACAATTAGGGGAGAATTTTGATAACATCCAATTTAGGCTGAATATTCCAAAGTCTCTCACACTCTACATATTGTCTGGCTGTGGGCCTCTATACTAGTTTTCATTTGCTGTAATATATCTTTTATTCACCAGATGTAATTGTGTTATTGCTGCTGAATAAACTCACCTTTTCTAGCTTTTTGTGAACTCTGGATGGTTCCTTCAGCTCAGCTCTTCTGGCCCAAATTGCTTTCCAGGCTGAATGATTCAAATTAACTTCTTTGGGTTTCTGGATGAATTTCTTTGCTTGGCCTTAAACTAACTCTGGAAATCATTTCTAATTTTCCTCCTTCTCATTATCTGGCTCAACTTGTTTTCACCTGCAACCTGTCTCTTTAAAACTGTCCCCACAACCCCCCCTCTCTCTCCCTCCTCCACTGTTCTCTTAAGACACTTCTCTTACCTATTCTGTTCTATTAACTAGTGTCCATTTCCTCTGCTGTTCTAATAAGTGTTGGTCATATCCTATATTTGACTCATTCTGTCAAATCATTCTGATTCATCACTTTGTCTGCCACTCAATTACATCACTATCAAATGTGATTGTTTCCTTTTACAAACTAATTTACCTCCATTTTTGGGATTAATGGTCTATCCTAAGGGAGTGTCCATATTCCAGACAAAGGGCTTAAAGGTATGTCATTTCAGCCAATAACACAATCATACGAGGTCTTTGGATATGATCCACTGGCAGAGCAGTCATGTTGCTGGATTAAAATGTCTCTACATCTGCTATAGGAGCAAGCTTCTCTGATGATAGATGGACAAGACCCTGATCTATGAGTATAACAGAATATAAATAAGTCATTTTATTACTATATTTCTTTTCCTTTTTAAAAAAGTATTTTATTTGCATTCCAAATATTGCCCTCCTCCTGGCCCCTCCTCCCAGGGTTCTGCATAACATCATCTCTCCCTTTCATCTCTGAAAGAGTGCTTCTACCTCCCCCCTGGAACTTCCCCTTTTCTAGGGCATCAACTCTCTACAGGATTAGGTTCATCGTCTTCCACTGAGGCCAGACATGGCAGTTCTCTGCTACATACATGTCTGCAGTCTCCAATCAGCCAGTGTATGCTCTTTCGTTGGTGGCTTAGACACTGGGAGCTCCCAGGGGTCCTGGTTAGTTGACATTGTTGGTCTTCCTATGAAGTTGCCATGCCCTTAAGGTCCTTCAGTCCTTTCTATAACCCATCCATAATGATCCCAGACTTCAGTCCAATAGTTGACTCTATGTATATCCATCTATCTTAGTCAGCTGCTGATAGATCCTCTGAGGACAGCCAAGTTAGGCTCCTGTTTGCACAGTAATAGTGTCAGTGTTTGGTGCCTGTGCATGGGATGGATTCTAAGTTTGCTGGTCACAGGAAAGCTCTTCTTTCAGTTTCTGCTACATTTTTGTCCCTGCATTTCTTTTAGACAGGAATAATTCTGGATCAAAAAGATTGAAGGTGGGTTGGTGACCCCAACCCTTCACTGGGTTTGTGTTGTTCATTCTGAGCTTTTTTACCTACTACCTGCAAGGACCATCCCAAGATTGGAACTGGGGATTAGGACAACAGGTTTTCAATAGATTCTATTATATAACTTATCTATTTTTATGCCAATGCCATGCAGTTTTTATTACTAGAGCTTTGTAGTACAACTTGAAACTGGAAATGGTAACACCTCAAGTATTTCTTTTATTGTCCAGAATATTTTTAGCTATCTTCAATTTTTGTTTTTAAATATAATGTAAAGAATTGTCCTTTCAAACTCTGTGACAAACTATATTAGAAATTTGACAGTAGTTACATTGAATCTGTAGATTATCTTTGATAACATGGCCATTTACTATGTTATTCCTACCAATCTGTGTCCCAGGGAGTAAATATGTGACCTGCTGATACTTCTTCAATTTCTTTTTTTTAAAGATATGAACTTTTGTAATACATATATATAATTATATATGATTATATATACTATATATTATACATACTGTATATATATATGTGTATATATATATATATATATATATATATATATATATATATATTACCTGAGGTTATGGTGAAAGAAGTTGTTTTCATAATTTATTTCTCAGACAATTTACCATATATGAATAGACTTTCTGATATTTTTATTTTTATTTTTATTTTTTAGTTAATTTTGTATCTCCCTCTACTTTGCTGAAAGTGTCTCTTAACTCTAGGACTTTCACAATGGAATTTTCAATGGTCACTTATGTGTATCATCATTTGACTTCTTTCTTTTCAAATTGTATACCACTTAATCCATTTCAGTTGCTTTATTTCCCTACCTAAGAACTCAAATACTGTATTTGACAGGTATGGGAAGAATCAGCAATATTTTCTTGTTCCTGATTGTAGTGGAATTGCTTTGAGTTTCTATTTACATTGATACTGGCTATTGGTTTGTTGTAAACTTCTCTCACTATGGTAGGTTATATCTAATGTCTCCAGGATTATTATTATGAAGGGATGATGAATGTTTTCAAAGGCCTTTTTCTGCATCTGATAAGATGATCATATGGTGTTGTCCTTCAGTTTTAAGATATAGTACTTCTTAAATTTTCAAAAAAAATTGAAACTGAAGGATCATTTTCAAACACCTTTAATGAACCCAGTATTACCATATTAAACAACTAGGTAAAGACATAACAACAAAATAGAAAACTACAGGCCAGTATCCTAAAATCAATAGATGGAAACAAATACCATTTTGAAGATAAATATTAGTGGGATTTGAACAGAAAACATAGAAAGAATAAAAAGTTTATATTTTTAAATAAACATTATTTTGTACAAAATTATGATAAAAATAATTAATTGAAATGTGATATATTTTGAAAAATATTTAATTTATAAGTGAAAATTATATCCTTACCCTTTACAAATCCACATTTTAGCATGTTATAAAGTATCTATTTATAGGTAATAAAATATACCTTTTCTGTACACAGGAGCTGTGGTCTTACATGCTCCTGTATATGTGTCTTCTAAAAGGCATACACTGATTATTCACTGTTCTGGATGCTTAGAGCTACAAAATCAAACTCAGCAGATTTCTGAAAGATACTGTATAAATACAAAGATATATGCATGTACATTTCTGGGTATATGTAAATGTAAGTATAGTAAAATGTATTGAAATATTTTAAGTGTAATGAAAGCCAGTTTTTCTCTCTGTATGGGTATCTTGCAGCTTGTCACCAAATGAATATTTGGTGGTCCAGTTAACCTGTGGTATTTAGTTTTAAATGCAATATAACACAAGTTGGAAAAAGAAGCACTCTTACTTCAAATAATGTTTTTATTTTAATAATTTATAACATGATTATAAATAATATTTTGTTATAGAGTAAGTCACAACTGTATTGGAAGTAATATTGATATCAAGAGGGTATAGTCAAAAACACATCTATTTAACTCTTGATTGATTTTCTTATAAAAACTGGAAGTGATGTAGTTTCATGTGGCATAGCCATATCTAATAGAAACAGCAAAGATCAGAAAGCCAGGATAGTGGCTTGACAATGATGCAGCAATGCTGACCTGGGTGACGTAATTGCTCTCGTACAGTCTTCTACTTTTCATAATGATCTCCACATGTTGTATGCTTGGGAGATTTGAAGATTTGTACAACTTGGGATATTTATTTGGTGGAAATGTTCTTATGCATCACTTATATATTCTCCTAGGAGTATTGCTTCTAAGCTTTTCCAGGAAAGGCCTGAGCATACTACCACTTTTGCTTTCAGGGAGGTATTCTTGTCTCCCCCTACTTGAATGTCTTCTTTATGCCCTCCAGGTTGTGACTCAAATAAAGATGTCAGAAATCTCTTTATGAGGCTCTGGCATGAATATACTCTTGAAACGTCTGGAACAGCATAATCAGAACAAAGTAAATTTGTAAAGGTAAACAAGATTCACTAGGCTAGAGAAGTTGGCAGTAGACCAGGTTGAAAGCCCTTTCTTACTATAAACTCAGGCATAGCATATAAGGTTGGGTGCTGTGTATGATATGCCCCTTGAGTAAAATGGATAGCAATAAAATTATGTTGTCTGGAGTTATCTCTATCTTCCACAGGGGCTTATACTGATAGAGGAAGAATGTTGGGATAAATGAAAAAAGGATAAAATATTAAGATCTCTCCTTATAGAAAAATTAGCTCATGCAGGGCAACTGTGGTGTCATAGCACCAAGGGAAAAATACCAAGATTAGACATATAAATAAATTGCACAAATGTATAAAATACAAACATTGCATTATGCCAGAAATTGAAATAATTGCAGCAGCTTTGGCCTGAAGATTTTTCTTAGGTCGAATGACAATTAACACTCTGATCATTAAAAGTTGATAATACATGGCTCAGTACATGGCAATCTTTCCAGGCTGGTTTGGAGATTTTCTTCATCCCTAAATGGCTTGAAATCACAAGATTCTTAAATGTTTTGTTATGAGATTGATGAGGGGAAATGACTGCAAAGAATAATTCTGTTCTGTCACACCTAATCAATTGTGATTAGATTTATGACCAAGAGGAAGTTAAAACCCTTGTCTAGGGACAATACTAATATGGTCTATATTTTGGAACAACATGACCCTGTTCTTGCCTTTAAAAATAAAGTTCTTTAGAGATAAACTGACTGCAGGTCAATTAGGCTGCCAGCTTGCCCCTCAATCCCAGTGCCTGCCTGACTCACTCCTCCTTTACTGACTCCTCATCTTCTCTATCAGTCTGGGCTATCAATGAAGCTGGCTTCTAGCGCTCATGACTTTTATTGGTTTGTATTTTGTTTTTGTTTGTTTGTTTGTTTGTTTTTTGTTTTTTGTTTTTTGAGACAGGGTTTCTCTGTATAGCCCTGTCTGTCCTGGAACTCACCTGTATACCAGGCAGGGCTTGAACTCAGAAATCCACCTGCCTCTGCCTCCCAAGTGCTGGGATTATAGGCATGCACCACCACCGGCCAGCCCACTCATGACTTTTAATAAAAACAAAATAAAATGTATTTTTCATAAGACAAATTGCCCCCACTTAAAATCCACACTACCAAAACAACTTTGCTAAATCAGGTGCATAAATGTGAATGCATAATCATTTGTTCAAACATGACTTTGTTTTTATTCCTTCAGAATGGGCAGGTGCTGGAATTCCTATATGAAAGGTCATTATGCAGAGATCCCAGGCTGCTGCTTCTGTCGCTCACAAGTACGCTTGTATGTGCTTTAGTACACACCTGGGCTGTTGGTTTATCAAGCTATTTTCTCCCACGGTAAGAAATAAAACTGCTATAAATGATTTCTTTCAGCAATTTAACCATTATTTTGTAACAGAGTCTCAAATGTAAAACAAAGACATTGCTTTAGAATGGTAACAAACACCAGGAGACATTAATAACCACATGTGTAAATGGGTTAGGATAAATGAAAAAAAAAATCTTTTCCTTAGTTGCTAGGGATATCTCAGTGTTTGGAATTAGTTTCATAATATTAAAAACAGAAATTATTTTAAAATAAAGACAAAAATGTGCAACTATCCAAGAATATTATCAGCACTGGAAAATGGACATTTTGCTTAGCTTAAAGAAGATAAGAATAAACAAATTGGACAATGTTTCTACCTGGAAGCGCGCCAGTGTCACTGGAGATGTCCAAACTTTTGTTACAGAAAGTCTATGCTTTAAAGCAATTAGAAAGTACAGTTTGGGGTTAAATACATGGTTGTAACATGATAAATATTGAAACTATGAATATATATGGAATACTATAATTTTGTTTTTCCACTTTTTTTTCTTTTTTTCTTTATTCTTCTCTTGTAATTACATCCCAACCACAGTTTCTTCCTCCCTCCTGTCTTCCCAGTCCTCTCCCATCTCTTTCCCTCTCCAGCCCCACTCCTCTTCTTTTCCCTTCAGAAAATGGCAGGCATCCTGGAAAGAGCAACAAAACATACCAAATTTTGATAAGACTAAGGCCATCCCCTCATGTTAAGGCTGGAGGACGCAACCTAGTAGAAGAAAAGGGGTCTAAAATGCAATAAAGAGACAGACAGCTCATGCCCCCACTGTAAGTAATCTCACAAAATCGTCAAGCTTCACAACTTTAACATAAATTTCAAAGGGACAAATTGAGAAAGCAAAAATTACAAAATATTCAAATTGAACTCTATCTTTCTTGCACACACTCTCTACTGTCATGCTGCATTATAACAATATTTAGCATATATTTTAATTTAATCTTCATATGTGTATGGCACTCCTGAGCTAGTGGTGATTCTCTTTATTCTACCAGGTTTTCTACGTCTGAGTTACTTTTTTTTTCCAGCTTTCTACATATTGAAGTTATCCGATAAATATGGGAAAATAGAAATACCTTTATCAAGTCATTATATTGCAAAGTTTTCATATTTGTTTATCCATTTTAAGCTTCCTTTGTAAATCCATTTTCTATACCTTACAGTGTATGTGGAAAATGAAAGAAATAAAAAAACTAGATTCAAATAAGACTTAAATCCTAAAAATGGCTTTAGAATAACCATTGTCAACTGACTGTATACTCAGTCCCTCTACATATCAATTCAAGTTGAAAGGTGCAAATAAAAAAGTATTTTCACCATTTAATATATAATGTAACACATAATGAGAGTTCTCATTATCATACAATGTATGACAGAGCCTAAATGCAAGCATAAAGTTTCCCAATTTCACACTTAGGTTAAATGAATGGGTCATTTTATATGTCTTAAGTTCTCCCATATGTAATATATAGAATAATGAATGCTATGTCTAATTACTTAGGAGCTTTTCTAATTGGCTTCTTTAGCTCACTTACTTTGTTTATAAGTCCATTGGTATTTTTTGACTTCCTTCTCTCAGTAATATTGTAAACTGTTACATTTAATGGCCTTGGAATTTATGACCTCCAGTTATCATCTATAAAGAAAAGTATGGGTATTAGCTGTCATTTTTAGGGTGGCTTAAAAAGGTAATTAGCTATAATATGCAGATATGTACCAAGTACAAAAGACATTATGTACACATTAATTTTGTATTATGTATTTGAAGCTATTATACACAATTGTCATGCTTAAATTAATTCTTAATAAATCTCAGGTTTCTCCACCCCACAGTATGTGGAACACAGGTAACCATGGATACTTATAAAGAGATTTCACATAAAATCATAAGGTTTTTACACAATGACATTCTTTTGCATTTTTCATTTTTGTCTTGTATTGATTGTTGATGTGTATGGCATGAAGTGTGTGGAGAGTGTGGCCATGAAAAGTGAATGTGAGTTTCTCTTGTTTCTGCCTTGTGATGTATTTCAGGCTAGCTAGCCAAATGGTTTCTGGGTGACTTGTTTCTTGCTACATTCCAGCTCTCAGTAGGTACACTGTAAGTTTCCGATGTGACTAATTCACATCTTATTTTTAATTTATTAATCATTTTATTTGCTTATATTTCAAATGTTATCCCCTTTCCTGGACTCCCTTCCATGAACTCCCACCCCTTCCCTATCCACTTTACCTCTAAAAGGGTGCTACCTCACCCACCTACCTATTTACCCACTGACCCCCTCTTCACTATTCTAGCATCCCGCTTCTCTGGGGCATTAAGCCTCCACAGGACCAAGCACCTCCCTTCACACTGATGACAGATGAGGCAGTCCTGCACTACATATGTAGCAGGAGCCGTGGACTGGCTAATGTATAATTTTTGGTTGGTGGTTTAGTCCCTAGGAGATCTGAGTTGTCTGGTTAATTGATACTGTTGCTCTTCCTATGAGGTTGCAATCCTCTTCAGCTCCTTTAGCCTAACTCTTCCATTGGAATCCTTGGGCTCAATTCAATAGTTGACTGTGAGTATCTGCATCTGTCTTAGTCAGCAGCTGGCAGAACCTCTCCGAAGACAACTAAACCAGGTGAGCACATCTTGGCATCAGCAACAGTGTCAGGGTTTGGTTTCTGAAGATAGAATGGACCTTATGGTAGAGTGATATCTGAATGGCCTGTCCTGCAACCTCAGCGCCATTTTTGTCCCTTTGGAGTGTTTCCTTTGTACAGAGACAATTATGGGTTAAAGATTTTTGAGATGGAATTGTTGTCCCATCCGTCAAATGGGGGCCATGTCTATTTACTGGAGATGATTTCTTCAGGCCTAATCCCCATGCTGTTGAGTATTTTGGCTAATGTTATATCCATTGATGGTCATGGGAGCCACTCACATCCCTGACATCTGGGACTTCCTAGTGGTTCCCCAAGTTCCCCACCCCCAACCTCTATTTATTTCTATTCTATTCATTCTCCTGGTCCTCTGGACTTCTCTCCTGTCTCTTCCCATACCTAGTTCTATCCCCCTGACCCCACCTCCCCTTTCCTTCTGAGGATCCTCCCTCGCCTCTTGTGATGTGATTGTGTTCTGCCTTCTAAATGGGTTTGAAGCATCTGTACTTTGGACTGCCTTCTTGTTAAGCTTCGTATGGTCTGTGAGTTGTATTTTGGGTATTCTTAGCTTTTGGGCTAGTATCAATTTATCAATTTATCAATATTATCCTGAGTGTTGTAACCCAGACCTAAATGAACATACAACATACCATGTATGTTCATTTAGGTCTGGGTTACAACACTCAGGATAATATTTTCTAGCCTCACTTATTTGCCTTGTGTAAATGTATGACATTTCCGTATCCATTCTTCTGTTGAGGGACATCTGGATTGTTTCCACCTTCTGACTATTATAAATAAGTCTGTAATGAACATAGTGGAGCATATGTGCTTGTTATATGTTGGAGCATCTTTTGGGTATATACCTTGTTCTAGAATATCTGTGTCTTCAGGTAAAGCTACTTCCAATTTTCTGAGGAAGCTCCAGATGGATTAGTTTGCAATGTTCATAATTGATAGTTCATATTAGTAGGTTTTTGCTTTGATGAGTATATAGTGTCCTTTCCATCTATTTTGATAACATTTGGTTTAAAGTTTATTTTATTAGATATTAGAATGGCTACTCCAGCTAGTTTCCTGGCACCATTTGCGTGGGAAAGCTTTTTCCAGCTTTTTACTCTGAGGTAGTATCTGTCTTTGTCACTGTGATATGTTTCCTATATGCAACAAAATGCTGGTTTCTGTTTATGTATCCAGTCGGTTAGTTTACGTTTTTTTATTGACAAATTGCATTGATGTTGAGAGCTATTAAAGGCCAGTGATGGTTGATTCTCTTTTTTTGTGTCTAGTGGTGGTTTTATGTTTGTGTGGTTATCTGTGCTTTGGCTTGTTGTGAGTTAATTAATTTTTTGCTTTTCTTGGGAGTAATTTTCATTTTTTGTTGGAGTTTTCCTTCTATTATCCTCTGTATGGCTGGATTAGTTGAAAGATATTGTTTAATTTTGGTTTTGTCTTGGAATATCTTGGTTTCTTCATCCATGGTGATTGAGAGTTTTGGTCTGTTCTCTTAGGGTCTACATGATATCTGCCTAAGATCTTCTGGATTTTAGAGTCTGTTGAAAAGTCTTGTGTAATTCTGATAGGTCTGTCTTTTTATGTTACTTGACATTTTTCTCTTACTGATTTTATTTTCCTTTCTTAATTCTGTGCATTTACTCTTTTGGTTATTATGTGATGGGAGGAATTTCTTTTCTACTTGAATCTATTTGGTGTTATGTAGGCTTCTACTACATTTATGACCATCTTTTCCTTAAGTTAGGGAAGTTTTCTTCTATGATTTTGTTGAAGATATTTTCTGGCCCTTTGCATTAGGAATATTCTCTCTCTTTTCTTCCTTTTATTCTTAGATTTGATCTTTTCATTGTTTCCTGAATTTACTGGATATTTTGGGTTAAGAGATTTATGCACTTTGTATTCTCTTTGACTGTTGTGACTGTTGTATCACAACAAAATACCTTTTATGGTATGTTCTATACCCGAGATTCTCTTTTCATCTCTTTGATTCTGTTGGTGATATTTGCATCTGTAACTCTTGATCTCTTTCCTAGGTTTTCCATCTACAGGGTTGCCTTCTTTTGTGATTTCTTTATTGTTTCTCTTTCCATTTTTATATCCTAGATGGTTTTGTTCAATTCCTTCACCTCTTTGATTGTGTTTTCCTGTATTTTATGTGTTTCCTCTTTAAGGGCTTCTACATTTGTTCTGAGAATACCTGTGTTCTCCTGTATTTCTTTAAGCAAGTTGTTTATGTCCTCCTTGAAGTCCTCTATCATCTTCATTGAATGGAATTTTAGGTCAGAGTCTTATTTTCAAGGTATGTTAGGGTACCTGGGGCTTGCTGTGTTGGGAGAACTGGGTTCTCATGGTGCCAAGTAGCATTGGTTTCTGTTGCTTATGCTCTTGTTTGTGCCTCTTATTATCTGGATATCTCAGGTGTTAACTGGCGTTTTCATCTCTGATTTGATCCTGGTCTTCTTGTGAACCTGTAAGGGTAGTTGAGATGGACCTGCTGGGAGTCAAGCTGTCTTTGGTTATTGAAGGTTATCTGCAGTGCTGGTTCTTCCCCAGGCTAAGTTGTGGGCTAGAAGGAAGATGTGTCTCTGGAAGGGCAGGGAATATATGGCCTGCCAATATTGGGCCCCATTTTGGGTCCCAGTTATTGCTAGTTTTGGGGTGGTGTGTGTCTCAATTGTGAGCCTGGTTATGAAGGAGTACCTGTGAGTTAAGCTGTCTCTTTTCTGTGGGATGGTATCTGGAGTGCAGTCTCTGCCCTGGGCCCCAATCTCTCTCTTTTTT
>NW_022196900.1:11940044-11998743 GCF_008632895.1 Mastomys coucha
GTAGACCAGGCTGGCCTCTAACTCAGAAATCCGCCTGCCTCTGCCTCCCAAGTGCTGGGATTAAAGGAATGCGCCACCACCACCCGGCCCCAATCTCATTTTTAAAAATGAATTTTAGAGGTAGAACTCAAGTTGTCAGGTTTGCACACCTTCTCACTACTTAGCTCTTCTACCCATCTAATGGCAACTTAATTTTGGAATTTGTGTGTGACTTTTGTGCACAAATTTTTGTGATACCATTGAATCTAGTTACTAAGAAATAAAATAAAATTGCAAAAAGAAAAAGAAAAGAAGAGAAAAAGAAAGAAGGAAATATAGAAAAAAGAAGAGAAAAGAAAAGAAAATATCAGTGTTTTAAGTAAGTGCTATTTTTATGTTGGGAGCATGCATAGCTATCTTTGGGAATATGTATCCTGTGGGACAGGTATTAAATGTACATGTTCTGACTTTGTTGATATTTATTATTAATATTGCTTATTATCTCGATGGAATGTTTTAAACAAAGAGTGCTTCAAGAGATCATCTAGCTGATGAAATATTTGCTTCATAGACATAAAGAACTGAATTTGATCCCCAGCACCCACACAAAAATGTTGAGTGATGTCACATACTTTTAATCCTAGAGGTGAGAAGTTTTACCAGTGAGTATTGTATGTTCCACTGGTGTTGCTTCCAGACAGTCTCACATAATTGTTTATCTGTAGGCCTTTTCTCAAAAGTGGTCGATGGAATTCTTAACCATGACATGTAAGGCTGACATCTGCCATCCACATTCATGTATACACATATGCATTGACCCTTTCAGATATATGTACACCCATATATAAAATCATGAAGAAAATAAATATCCATATACACATGAATAAAAAAAATAAATGTATATCTTGGAAAGAAGATAGATGAACCATTCCATTAAAATCACAGAACTTCTGATGGGAAGTTCTGGCTGGATGTTTGTAGCCTTAAGCAACATTCTTGGCATTTTTCCACATATATTGCAACAGAATACTAGTGTTTATGATGACCTGTTAGGGATAAGTCTGTAACATTCATTTTTATGATCTTTCTTTGTATTCTTATTTTTCTTGGAGAAAATATGTTGTGAGTTGTGTGAGTGTTCTAGCTTAAAGAATTTTAGGTTTTCTTCTGTTCCTCAGGGAACTGTTATCCAGGGAGCAAATAAAGTGAAATGTTAAGGTTGAAGTCGTGATAATGTTTTTAACCAATAATTTATTTGACACTCATTTGCTAATGAGGATTATGTTAGAGATTTCTATGCCTTAGGAACAATAATCCTAAGATCTACACTATAATTTCCTCTATACAAACAGCAATAAAAGTCTTTCTGAAGATACGTGGATAATTAATCTGCCCCAAATGTATTAATGTTACCAACTGTATCACTTTCCTGCATTCCTTTGTGTTTAAAGGCTGTAAGCCAAGTAGATAGTATTATCTATGACCAACCAGAAGCAACTGCATCCCCAGAGTGAAGTGTAGGAGGTTTTTAATAATGACTGCTCCCTCACTCATCATTTTCTGAAAACAATGACCTCTAAAGTGTTATATGATTATTTTTTTAACTAGTTGTTTTATAAAGAAATAGAAATAGAATCTTCTGCTTGAGATCATACTGAAAAATTCTTCAGAGAAAAGGAAGCAGTCAAGAATCTTTCTCCTACACTCTGGAATTGTGACACATGCCCAAATTCTTTGCTATATTATTAAAATATTCCCTTTTGGGAGCTAGCTTTAAGACATCATATTGGTTTTGGTATTAAAATATGAGGACTAGGCAGGAACAACATATCTAAAAGAAGTATTTTTCACCAGAATTGTCATTATCCAAACTAGTTGTCACAAGTCTCATCTCCATGTTATTTAGGATATGAAGGGGATGAATCACTGTCTCAATCCCTAAACTCATGAGTTTCTGCAGAGCATAAATTACTTCCTAGAGAGTAATAGTACAGACTTAAAATGTTCTGAAATATAGTTTCAGCCTCAGCAAAACCAACATGTTATTAGCAGGGCTGGAGACTGATCATGGAGAATCTGAGACTTTATATGAGGTAATATTCCTGGACCCTCCATCCTGAACCAATTTTTCCAAAGGAGCTATTATAACCTCTGGTACCTTTTATGGGGCATAACAAATTTAGAAACTGCTATTGATACTTACTATGGAGTTCAGCATTTTCCAGTAATCATTCCTGATGATGAAACATTTAGATGGAATAATTTGTTTCCTAGACACATCTTAGAAGCTTACCATGAAGCTTCCATATCATTACCTAAGCATTATGTCAGGACCCAGGTTATGGTTTAAGCTGGAATTCATTCTTTAAAAGTCTGGATGGTTTCAAATGTAGTCAGATTGTCCTGCCTTCACTAACTTCTACTGCTTCAGCACTGCAGTCCATCAAAGACTGTACAGATGTGACACTTCAAGTGCACTTTACAAATAATAGTTGAACTCTTTTGCTATTGTCTGTTTTCTTAACATCACAATATTCCATATATCCCTCTAAATATTGTATTGTCAATTAAGAATACATAGTAGTTCGAAGAAACAAGCCTCAGGTTCCAAGATTTTAGGTGAAGCAATGCCTGGGGCTGATTGATTCCTTGAATTTCTCACTGAAAACCACTCTTTGTCTTTTTCTAATGTATTGAGTCCAGAAGCAGTCTACAGGAAGACTTTGCTCACAAGCAGTTGTTATAACAATCAGACTTGCAGATTTAAAAACAAAAATATAAGGCACATAGTTACATTTCAAACAAGACAATGAGTTGCTCTGTATCAATCTACAAAAAAATGATAAGTGTATTCTATTAGTGTGAGTAATCAAAATTTAATGACTATGGGGTACTTTTATAACAACAGGATGTTGAATGATCCTGGTGTTAAGATAGTACTCTCACATGTCCAGATAGCTCTCTGAGCATGGCACAAAATGGAAGACAACCTTTGTTAGCAGAGCTTCCCCTCCTCCATTAAGCTTATCTGGAAATTGTATTTAAGCACAGGCCCCTAACCTTGTCGGGAGGATATCACTTCACAGAGTTTCTTGTAAACCATGTATGATTTAGCACACAAGTTCAGCTCAGCCCTTATAACCATATGATAGTTAGGTACTGTGTTATCTCAAATCAATCCCAACAGCCCTCATATACCCTACCCCTGAAACAATAAAGAAGAGCTGTCTGGCTGAAGCAGTCTCTCTGGACATCATCTAATCATACACTTAGCTGTCTGAATACTGACCACAGCTTCCACTCCCTCCAACATCATGGGTCAATGGCCAAAGATCCATAAGAAAAGGGCGACCCACACTAGGCTAGAGTTTTTTATCCTATCATGTAAGAAGTAACCATAACATTGAAAATTTCAAGTGGATCTTTCTTAAACTCTAAAATTGATTTTAAATATTTAAACTAATACATTTATAGATTGATTACTTAAGCACGAACCAAACTATTCATTGTCCAAATTATTTTGGTTGATTTTGAAATGTAGATTTCAGAGTGGACTTTGAAATAACCATAATTTTTCATGTAAATTCTGAGTCTGACTATGATGATATATAGCAGCAACATCCCTTGATGAAAGACTTTCTGTCAAGCTGCATTGTATAATGTTCTCTAGCAGGTAAGTGAATATAAGAAGAATCTCTAAACTGTTTAGATACACAGTCACATGTACATGTTCTTAGTTCAATGTGTGTGTGTATGTGTGGTATGTGTATGTGTCTGTGTATGTGTGTGTGTGTGTGTTTAGGATGGAATTAAACAATGGATATTTTCTTCAATCTCCCCACTTTCTATTTTCATTTTCTTTTAAAGTTGATCCATTGAATGTGCAGCTCACTAATTCTACTACATTGGCAATATGACAAGTTCCAGCCATCTGTCTGTTTTTCTGTTGGCTTGTCCTTCTGTCTGTATTAGGTTTATAGATACATGCCCTATGATTTCCTTTTCCATGAATACTATGGATCTGTACTAGGCCATCATGCTTCTTAGGCAAGGACTCAACTGCTTGGCTGATTTCAAGAGCTTGGCTTGTTACACTATGTGCTGATCCTTCACATCAAACAGTGTTGCCTTTTAATTCCTTCAGAATATATTCAAGTCCTTTTTCATTTATTTTGGCATTTTTATAGTCATTCTTTTGAGTTCCTTTTTTTTCATCCAATTCACATTAATTGTAGTTCACAATTCTGGATTTAGTAGTATTTAAAGAAGTTATAATTTGCCTTGCCCTTGAATTTCTTGGATTTTGTGTTGGGGGTTGTGAAACCAAGATAATATTATCTGCTCAATTGTTTAGTCACCTGTATGCTTTCAGTGGAATTTAACTGCAGAGTTCAAATAGGCTTCAGTTGTAGTCAGGATGTACTATCATTTATTCCCCAACTATACTGCATTTCAGATTAGTAGATAATTCCTCAATCTACATGCCCATAGCACCAAATTCTGACTCCAAAGGTAAAATACAAACTGGAGATGTGACATGTTAGTGACTAATAGATATGCCCACTTATGAGAATATAACAAAGCTAATTAAAAATAACCTCTTCAACTAAAGTAATTTAGGGAAAGTAAAACAACAATGATAGTTATGTATGTGTCATGATTCTCTGTTTCAATGGAAAGGAAATTAACAGTAAGATACACATTGATGTTAAACAAGCCAAAAAATCTGGAAGATGGCAAATAAATAGAAGAATGAAATACAGAGGAGATAAGGCATCTCTAGCTAAGAATGGAGTAAAAAGACAAAAGTTAAAGAAATGCAACCAAAGAGTGTAAAAGAATCACCGATCTTAGGAGACTAAGACACACCCAAGAGTATGGCAATCTTTTATCTTCAGGAAAGGATATAAAAATAAAAGCAAGAAGACAGAGAAGGAAATGCTTGTCCTCTAAAATGAGATCTGATGTTAAGTAAGAGAATAATAATAGTGAAGGAATGATCAATAAGTGAGGGTCACAGTCTGTATTTGGAGTCTGTATTTGGAATGTGGTATGAATATTTATTCATCTCTATGCAGTGCCAGTTGTGAGTCTGATATCAGCCTTGATTCTAGAATGTGGATTTGCATGCCATTCTAGTCTATATTGAGTGTACTCAGTCTATGGATCTGATCAGGTAGATTTCTGTCTCCTTGAAAACTGGAAAGTTTTCTGTGGAAGCTAGTGGGAATCTACAGGCTCAGCCTCCTCATTTAGTACTGTGACACCAGTACAGTGCTCTTGCAGGGAAGAACCTTTGCTTCTAGAGCTGCCTAGCTATTCACTCAAATGAGTGAATAACCTCTTCTGTAAAGCTCTCTCTCTCTCTCTCTCTCTCTCTCTCTCTCTCTCTCTCTCTCTCTCTTCCTCTCCCCTCCCCCCCGTCTGTTATAGAAAGTGCAACTTAAAGTTTTGAAGTTCTGCCTTTGTCTTGAACCATTGTTGGGACACTGTATTCAGGTTCTTGCACTTGAAAGACTTTCACACAAATAGAAAAAGCCAGTATCTTTCACTGTAGCTTCATATATGTATATATCTTGGAATTACTCTGACAAAGAAAGAAAGAACTCCTATAAGACTTGTCAGATGGGTGGGAAGGTGAGCATCTGTGGGGAGATGAAGGGAAGGAAATTCATGATCAGAACATGTTTTATGAAAATTATGTTCAATAAAAACATAGATGTTGAAAAGAATATTGCCTCATTTCTGTTTGTTTTATGGTGTTTCATTTCTTTCTGTGCTAGTGAAGGTATTGTAGTTCTGCGACTTCCTACCTTGCAGTAAAAATGTTCTTCATTTACCCCCAACTTTATAGCCAGAGGATGTCTAATCCCATGTATGAGTGCAATCTGCTACCTTTAGGATTATATTTCTTGTATGTTATAATATTAATTAAGTCTTTAATTAGTGTTTACACTATTCTACATTGATATGCAGTTATACAAAGATTCCTCAAAGACAGTGTTTGTGTTTATTTCACTGTCTTATGGGTTGGATTTTAGTAATAAGGATAATGAAATGTCATACAATCAAATCTTGTCCTTTCTTAAGTGTGCATTTTTCAAGCACTGTACTTTTGTATCACAAAACAAACAAGCAAACAAAAGGAAAATAAACAAAGAAACACAACCCAGTAACTACAGTGACAGCCAATGAAACAAATTTTCATGTTAATTTAAGAGCAAGTTGGGTTTTAACTGAACTCTAAACAAGCTTGAATATAATTGCATATTTCTGTCTTTTAGAGTATTACTGATGTATCAGGTAGTATGATATTTCCCTGTCAGTCAATTGGTATTAAGGTATTTCAAATCAGAAAAAAAATTAACTACTAAGAATGTGAGTGCTTGAAATTTGAATCATTCATGAATGTGACAGCAAATAACTTCTTTGGAAAAAGTGCTAAAATGTTTTGTAACCATTTTTTCTGTTCATCTGTTTTACACAAACATGAGGTCTTTTAGAAACAAAATGTGTGCATTTTTCAGCAGCTAATGCCTGATCAACATGGCATGACCCAGATCCCCAGCTGCTCCTGGAATCTTTGAAGCTGTCATAGCCAAATTGTTCTTCTTCCTTCTGTCTGGCACTTAGGATTGATTAGCACCTTTGTTCCATTGCATAGAACTCCCCTGCCCATCCCTGATTCTCTGGACAGCCAGAACTATTATTCATCTTGAGATGGAACCTTATTCTCCCACAGACTGTCTAAAATGGTATCTTGCTTGATCACTTCGAATGCACTTGTGAACATGATCAGACAGAAAATAAGCAATAAAATCTTTTTACTATTTTGCTCCCAGACTTCAAATATTGTACAGATATATACACTTTCCATGATTGGGAAGCTTGTGTTCTTTATTTATAATATAAAACATGTACATTTTTTCATTTTTATACAAAAGACTTTTGGATTTTAAACATCTCTAATACTTTGTCACATAATCTTATACCAATTAAGTTCTGGGTTTTACATATTTATCCTAATAGTAAAGACATTTTGATTCATCTAAAACTGCTTCGATGTAAAATGAAAAAAAAAACCTCTTCATTAAATGTTTAATAGAATGTAATTTTAAATAACCTTTTAATGAAATTATTTAATACTGATCATCTGTTTCATGACCCTTTAAAATTGAATTTGTATTTGCAGAAATAGTTTAATGTCACACCCACCTACCCACGAACTGTTTTAAAGAGATATTATTTTTAAGCTTGTGTTAGTTTTTATAATTCATAGGTTTGTTTTAAGGGTTGACAAATGTAGGGCATATTTTTTGAATTATGACTGGAAATCAAAACTGTTTCATGAATCTCGGTAATTCATTTGTCCCTTTCAGTTTTCTTTCTGTCTTTTTCAATTTTTTCTCCTCTATTACCTTTTATCTTATAGATTCTTCTCCCTTTCCTTCTTTTTCCACACTCTTCTTTTCAAATTACTCACTTTGCCCTTCTATCTCTTTAATTCCCACTTAAATGATGGCTAGTTGTATTACTCTTTTTTGCTATTTTACTTCCCTCTTTTATTTTGTAGGTATTGTTTGTATAAATGTCTTCTGATCACATTTATCCTATTCACCTCTCTAACCATGAAATTTTATGTTCTTTAAAAAAAATGGAGTTCAATTTTTGTTGTTCAAATAGGCTTAGTTGTGGTGAAGTACACGATGAAGCTTGATGAATCAAAATGGACTACACACTTAAAGAAAACCAGTTCTTCCTCTTCTAACAGCTCTAAGAGGCCAATAGCTCTTCAGCTAGGGTTGAGACTTCATGACCTTATGGGATCCATGCTGTGATTCTATCTGGCTTAAACATTCAATGCTCACATGTATATTAACAGCTTTACTTTGAGTTTATATGTACTACTGATACATGTTTGGAAAATACCATTTCTATGTCATCATCCACCACCTTAGGTTCTTAATATTTCTCCTTCTTTCACACAGGTCTCTGAGCATTAAGAATAGTGGTATGATATGTATTTCCCAGTTGGGAGTTAAACACTACAAAATTTCTTATTCTCTATATGCTGATCAGTGGATGGTATTTGTGCCCAGTGGCTTCTACTTAAGAAAAAGAAAAAAAAAAAAAAGCTTTTCTGAAGAGAATTGAGAGATGCACTGAATTTTGAATCTACATCCCTTTTGGGTTCACTTGACTGGAGCAACACAAGAAATGAAATGGGCAGAAATATGTACAGAAAAGCTAAAATTGAGTGAGTCCTGTGTTCTGCTAGAGACCCACCAGCATCGCAGAAATTCAGCATACTTTATACTACTGAGTGAAGAGGCATGTTTATTTATTCAGCTGAAGGAGAAGAAAGGCTTATTGTATACAACTGAAGGGCATAAGCTAGGTTAATTTTTGTAGCAGGTCTACATAATATAGCAGTTTCAGGTGGCAGTCATCTAGTCAGAAGAAACTGGTTGACAGTTTTGGCAAACATGTGTTTAGCAAAAGTTCAGTTGTTTATTACACCCATATTTGAACCAGAATAAGGCTTTGTCATTCTCATGGATCAGCATCACTGGGATCTTTTAAATGTCCATGTCCATGTCCATGTCAGTAATATATATTCAGTCAGGACTCCATATCCTTCCCACAAACTAATCT
This sequence comes from Mastomys coucha, assembly GCF_008632895.1. Classification (NCBI taxonomy): domain Eukaryota; kingdom Metazoa; phylum Chordata; class Mammalia; order Rodentia; family Muridae; genus Mastomys; species Mastomys coucha. The sequence goes on from NW_022196900.1 coordinate 11,948,679, forward strand.
ATAGGTAAGCAAATAAAATATTAGAGAAAAATTTTATATTATTTCCATTTAACAGAAGAATAGTTGTAGGTTTTCTCCTAGGATCTAAGTACTTTCTAGTCATTTTTTGGCTCAATATGGTGCTAAGAATGGGTTATATCACATGTAGCAGGAATGGGATTTATCACATCTAAAATACAATCAGAGAGCAGTTGGTTACTCCTATAACATTTGTGCCATTATCACACCAGAGTGTTGATATTGCTAGAAAGACAGCCATCATAGCCTATGGGATTAGAAGTTATGTAAACTGATGATTAATTTTTCCCCCTAGGGATGCATATAACATTTCATCCCATTATGAAACCTAGCATGTGAGGATGAAACCTCCAGATTAGTACCTGGACTCAAGTATGTCATGTCTTCAATAATAGGATATTATCCTCAAATGCTGAGGGGTAATTGAAAAATGGCAATGGACAATAGTTTTGAGGTCTATAGGACCTCATTGACCATTAGCTGTGAAAAAGACAACTCATTGATGGCACAGGCCTATTTTATTTGTTAGCATGTGTTGTCTAAAGAGAGTATGATAGGGTAACTCTATCTAAATTAATTTTGTATGTGCATAAATATTTAAAAAGTTTCTATTGTAGTAAATATTCTTTTGGTGCTTTAAGTAGAATCATTTTCTACTTTGTCATAGCAGATCTACTATAGATTGCTCATATTTCTAGCTTTTCTTTTCCTTCCCAGGCTTTGTTTGTACAATCTTTGTCCTCTCTACTTCTTCCCCTCCTGCCTCTTTTGTATGTGTGCTATAATCTCTTCTTCATCTTCCCATGTATTGCTTTGGGATCGTTGATCTGCAGAAAAATGGAGCAAGAGGAATACATCTCCAGTGCTTAATAAAAGATGTAGCTTTATTTCAGTTTTCATGTCTGTAATTCAGGTAACTTGATTACGCATAGATTTAGATTGAAGTACATAAAACAGTCTCCATTCTACTAGCATTTATGCAACCACTGCCTTTCATTATAAAACTTCTGAAAACTGATAACTTAAAAAATTAGATTTTATTCTGAGCCAGTGAAATAGTTCAACAAGGCAAGGCACTAGCTACCAAGCCTGCCAAACTAAATTTTTAAGACTGATATAGTAAAGGAAGAAAACTAGATTTTTATTGTGTGTTATATTGTATTCTATATTGGCCTCTGACCTCCACATGTACACTGTAGGATGTATCCATCACAAACATAATTAATAAATGTAATAGGTTTTAAAGAAAATAAAATATATCTAATTACATATATGTATATATACACATGATTACATATATGTTTGAGATTTGTATCTTGATATTATTTGATTCATACATATAGTTAATGGTCATGACAATAAAACAGATTATTTTTAGAAACAAATTATCTGTTTTTATTTTCCTCTCTCTACAATTTGCTATGTAATTCTACTTTTACAAACTTACACCATTTGACCTAATTAAAATACACAAAGTTCACAACTGGAAACTAATTAGGAGAGTCCACTGGTAAATATAAAAACCACTTGTGTAACATAACTACATAAGGGTCATGGAAGCATGTCATCATGAAAACCATCTGATTATTTTAAAATACACTTAAAATGCATTAATTATCAAACTCATAACGAGAGAAGGGAGAGATGATCAGAGACTAGGTTTTGTTGCCTCAGGCTTTCTGTGGAAGACTTTACTATAATTAACTCACTTATTTCAGTTCTGAATTCAGGAAGGCATATGATGCCTCACAACATATGTCTGTTGTTGACTTCAATGTGTTCATCTATATTCAGTTTCTACTCTCCTAGCTTGAAGATGATAAAGACAGCTAGGTTTTATATAGTAAAGTCACTCAGTCCAGAGAAGGCTTTTAAAATCTATCACTCATAGTTTAAAAATAATTAAAATGTGTAGATAAATTGTAATACATTGACTTTTGTATGTAAAAGGCAAACAGGAGGTTTTTAGACTTTTAACATAAACAAATGGTTACCCTTTTACAACTTTGTGAACTTTTAGCATTATTGAAAATTAATCTTCTTTTTTCAGAATTGCAGTTTCAACTATTTTATGAATAATCATTCTGGAAAAGAGAAAGAATAACTTGTGTATATTGCTTTTATACATGGCTATCAGATGTAAACTGAATTAATAGTTAGGCTTTTCTTGTTAAGTTATTGGCTTGACGATTAGATACTTATTTTTATTTCAAGTGTATAATGATATCATATATGAATATGCTTACTTCCAAAAGTCTTAGTTTGTGCAATCAATATTTTATTATTTTACTTCCTTACTGCAGTTTTCCCGTCTCCTGTCTTCCCAGTCCCTCCTCCACACCTCCAGTCTTCCCTCGAAACTTCCAGTCCTCCTTTGCTTCTCTTCAAAAAAGTGCCAGCCTCCCATGGATATCAAACATCCATGGCATTTTAAGTTGCAGTAAGACTAGGTACCTCATCTCCCAATAAGACTGTACTAGGCAACTCAGTAGGAGGAAAACATCCAAAAACCAGACAACAGAGTGAGAAATAGTCCCTGCTCCCAATGTAAGGAGTCCCACAAGAAGACCAAGCTACAAAATTGTAACATATATACAGAGTGCCTAGGTCAGTCCCATGCAGACTACCTCATTTATGGTTCAGCTTCTGTGAGCCACTATGAGCCAAGGTTATTCAATTCTGTGGGTTTTCCTGTAATGTCCTCTACTCTTACTGGCTCCAACCATCCTTCTACAGTAGGATTCCTCACTTCTACCTAATGTTTGGCCTGTGGGTCTCTACATTAAGTTTTCATTAGTTAATGGCTGAAGCCTCTCTGATGACATTTGGGTTAGGCACAAATCTATGAGTATAGCTGAATATCATTAGGAATCATTTCTTTGACTTTATTTTGCTAGTCATGTTTGGTTCTATGTTAGGGCTCTAGGTTATCCAGCCTCTGGGTCCTGGCCTTTCAGGCAGTGTCAAGGGTGGCACCCTCTCGTAGCATCAATCTCAAGTCATTAGTTAGCCATTCCCACAATTTCTGTGCCACCTTTACCCCAGAACATCTTTTAGGCAGGAAAATGTATAGGTCAAGAGTTATACTGCTAAGTTCCTGTCCCATTCCCTCCACTGAAAGTTGTGCCTGGTTACAGGAGATTGCAAGATCAGGCTCCCCCACATCCTCCATTACTAGGAGTCTTATAACCTTCATAGATTCCTGGGAGTTTCCATTGCACTAAGTTTCTAGCTTGTCCATACATGCCTCCAAATTCTAGTTGTCTCTCAGTACTCTTTCCTTGTATTCTCCCTGAAACCTGATCGCTCTTATTCTGTTCCACCCCACCCCTATCCAGGCACTTTCCCAATTCACCTGCATTATCTATTCTGTTTTTCCTTCATAGTAATATTGTGCATCCTTTTGAGCCCTCTTTGATAGATATGAATTTGGTAAAGATCTTTTTTCCATTCTATAGGCTTCCTTATTGTTAAATTTACTGTGTCTTTTGCCTTACAGAAACATTTAGTTCCCCAAGGTCCCATTTATTAATTATTGATCTTTGTGCCTACACTATTAGTGTTAGGTTCACAAATATTTCTTCTTTGACAGTATATTTAAGACCTTTCCCCTCTTTCTTTTTTATCAGTTTTAGTGAATTTGGTTTGATTCACTTGGACTTGTGTTTTGCACAAGGTGATAAATATGGATCTATTTGTATTTTCTACATACTGACATCCCATTAGACCAGTACAACTTTTTGAGAGTGATTTGTTTTTCCATTGTCAAATTTACTTTTCTTGTCAAAAATGAAGTGTCCATAGGTGTGTGGATTTACTTCTGGGTCTTTTACTCAATTCCATTGATCAAAGTGTCTGTTTTTATGCCAATACTATGCTGTTTTTTTTATTACTATTGCTCTAGAATCATGGATGGTTAAACCTACAGAAGTTATTTCATCGTTCAGGATTGTTTTAGGTAGTCTGGGCTTAATTTTTCCATATGAAGTTAGGTATTATTCTTTTAAGATTTCTAAAGAATTGGATTTGAATTTTGATGTAAATTGTGTTGAATCTATATATTGCTTTTGGTAAGATGGGCATGTTTACTATGTTAATCTTACTGATCCATGAGCATGGACAATATTTACATCTTCTGATATCTTCTCCAATTTCTTTCTCGAAAGACTCAAAGTTCTTGTCATACTGATCTTTGACTTCCTTGATTAGATTTACACCAAGATATTTTATATTATTTGTAGCTATTTTGAATGGTGTTATTTCTATAAATTCTTTCTCTGTTTATCATTTGTATAATTTTTTTTTGAGTTAATTTTGTATCTTTCCACTTGGCTGAAGGACTTTATCAATTATAGGAGTTTCCTGGTAAAATTTTTGGGTTCAGTTATGTATACTCTCATATTATCTGAGAATAGTAATACTTTGACTTCTTCCTTTCCAATTAGTTTCCACTTGATATCCTTTAATTTTCTTATTGCTAAGATTTCAATTACTATATTGAATAGATATGGAGAGAGTGAATAGCCTTGTCTTATCCCTGATTTTAGTGTAATTGCTCTAAGTTTTTCTCCATTTGATTTGATGTTGTCTATCAGCTTACTGTATGTTGTCTTTATTGTATTTGGGTATATTCTTGTATCCATGATCTCTCCAAGACTTTTATCATGAAGGAGTATTAGATTTTGTAAAGACTATTTTAGCACCTAATACGATTACCTTATCTGTTTACAGTTTGTTTATATGGTAGATTTCAATGATATATATATTCATGGGTTGAATCATCCTAGCATATCTGGGATGAAGACTACTTCATCCTTGTCGATAATGTTTCTGACGTGTTCTTAGACAGGTTTTGTGAGTATTTGGGAATAAATGTTCATAAAGGTATTTGATCTGAAATTCTCTTACTTGGTTTAGTTTTTCTATTTAGATATCAGGGAGATTGTGACCTCATTAAATGGATTTAACAGGTTTCTTTCTGTTTCTATTTTGTGGAATAGTTTGTGGAGTATTAGTATTAGTTGTTCTTTGAAACTATGGAAAAATTGTACACTATAGCCATCTATTGTTGTGTAGTTTTGGTTGGGCAATTTTTAGTGAGTGCTTCTATTTCCTAAGGGGTTATAGATCTATTGAGACTTTTTTTTTACTTGATATTGATTAAACTTGGGAAAGTGGAGTCTATCGAGAAAATCATTAATTTTGTTTAGATTTTCCAATTTTCTGGCATATAGCTTTTTAAAATAAGTCATAGTGATTTTATCTTAATTTCTCCAGTGTTTATTGTTATGTCTCCCTTATCATTTTTGAATTTGATAATTTTGTTAATTGGATATTCTATCTCTGCTTTTTATTTTAGTTTGCCCAAGGATTAGTCTTAACTTGTTGATTTCCTCAAAGAACCAACACTTTGTTTCATCCACTCTTTGTGTTGTCTTTATTTGTTCTTATTTTATTGATTTCAGCTATGTATTTGATCATTTTCCGTAGTCTAACCATATTGGGTGTGTTTGCTTCTTTTTATTCTAGATCTTTCAGGTATGCTGTTAAGTTACAAGTATGAGATCTCTCTGCAAAGGCAATTAGTGGAATGAAATTATTTTCATGTATCACATGGTACAAGTTTGGGCATATTGTATATTCATTTTCATTGAATTCTAGAAAGTCTTCAATTTTTTTCCTTAGTAAACCAGTGGTCATTCAGTAGAGAAGTGTTCAGTTTCCATGTGTTGCTAGACTTTGTGTGAGTTCTTTTGTTGTTTAGATTTGCTCTGTGATTGGATATATATTCACAGGTACTGAGAAGAAAGTATATTATTTTTATTCATATAAATATCTGTTAGATCCATTTGATTCATAACATCTGTTAGTTTCATTATTTTTCTGTTTACTTTCAGTTTTGATTACATTTCTATTGGTGATAGTTGGGTGTTGAAGCCTCCCAATATTAATGTATGGGGTTTAGTGCATGAGTTAAGCTTTAGTAATGTTTCTTTTAACAATGTGGGTGACCTTGTATTTGGGGCATCGAAGTTCTGAAATAAGATGTCATCTTGGTTGATTTTTTTCCCTTTGGAGACTATGAAATGTCCTTTCCCCTGTCTTTTTATTAATTTTGGTTTGATGTCTTTTTTTTTTTTTTTTTTTTTTTTTTTTTTACATATTAGAATGGCCATAAAAGCTTGCATTTTGAGTTCATTTGCTTGGACTGTCTTTATTCAATCCTTTACTCTGTGGTAATATCTATTTTTCATATTGAAGTATGTTTCTTAAATGTAACAAAATGAAAGATTCCATTTTTGCATTTATTTTATTACCCTGTGTCTTTTAATTAAGAAATTGGTCTTGAGAGATATTAATGACACATAGTTGTTAATCCTGTTATTTTGATGTTGCGATTGGTGGTGGCAGCTGTTATGGTGGTGGTAGTGGAGTTGGTGGTGATGGTGGTGGTGGTGATGGTGGTGGTGTGTGTGTGCATTCTTCCCTTCTTCTGATTTTGCTCATGTAAAATTATTTATTTCCTGTGTTTTCTTAGGTGTAGTTAACCTCCATGGGTTGGAAATTTCCTCTTACTATCTTCTGTAGGAATGGAGTTTTGAATAGATACTATTTTTATTTGGTTATTGTCATGGCATGTCTGTGTTTTCTCTATCTATGGTGATTAAAGACTTTGCTAGGTTTAGTACTCTGAACTGGCACCTGTGATCTCTTACAGTCTACAAGACATCTATCTAAGGCCTTCTTGTTTTTCAGTGATAAGTATGCTGTAATTATAATATGTCTGTTCTTATACGGTTACTGGCCTGATAAAGTTTGTATATCATATTGATGAAGTGGCTCAGTAGGCACTTGCTACCCAAGAATGTGGACATAATTTGACCCTATAAGACCCAGTTGTGGTGCATTGTTCCTACTAAAGGATAGGAAGCAAGGACAAAAGAATTCCATAAAGTCCATAACAAACTATCCTAGTATGCAAGGGAGCAAACAATTATGTGTCAAACTTCACAGTAGGGCTCAGGTTCATTTAAGGAGGCAAAAGTTTTGAAACTAAAGAAGGACATGCCGATACTGAGATGACATTACACATACCAAGCAGGGGAGCTTACATCAAAAGAGAGTGAAATGTAAGCAACTAGATATGAACTATGACTAAGAGTTTGACATGGGATAAGACATCCCACAGAAGAAAAAACAAGAAGAAATTTTACTATCATCTATCCTTCTCCTTGGCTAGAGACTAGTCTAGCTATACTAAGTTTCTAGAAGGGTTTATGAGACCTAAGCAACCTTTGATCTATGGTGATGTCATTTTCCTTCTGCAGCAGCTGCAGCTGCATTGCACCTGCACTGACAGTACTGAAAGCAGCACAAGGAGTCTAGATTTTACTGACTTGCTTTATGTACTTTATCTATACTCTGTAGAGAGGACTCTATTAGGATAAAGCTGTTCTTTTGTTGTCGTTGTTTTCCTATGTAAATTAAATTATAGAATCCAAATTGATATCTTGCCCATGAAGAAAACTAACAATATTCGTTTTTATTTCCTTCCAGAGAAATAACTGCTAATCAATGAAGTGAGAACCCACCAGCTAAGGTTCTCACTGTCTTTCCTGAACCAGACCCGCCAACTTTGCACTTTCTGTTGCATTTCAAGTTTTATTTGTCTTATTAACAAGAGACCTAAGTTATTTTCTCAGTAAAATTTCAGGGAAAATTTATTCATCATTTTCTAGTTCAAAAATTTTATTGGTCATTCAAAGTAATTACCAACCATATTCAATTATATGAACAATTCTGAGTGCTTAAGCCATGTACATGTAACTTAGAAAACGATGAAACAAAATAACCCAGGCTTTAAAAATGGGAAAGTAACTAGCAAAATACATAAACTAATCTAGTCTATATTTCCAACCCCAATCAACCTCATACATGAAAACATTGTTATATTTCTCTCACTGACCCCAGTAAATCTAATGGTATTCACATATACATGTCCATCTTTGTCAGCCACACTAGGACATTTGGAGTTATCTCTGTTTTTCATATTTTCTCCTGTTCATTTTGTGGTAGTCAGAGCATCTGAGTAAATCTCATTAAGTATCTTATCTTTTTCTGGATGTGCATTGAAACATCTTGGAGAAAAAATACTAATACCCTTCCCTATCTCCACACATACATTTATCTGAGTAGTGCCCTAGTCACTGAAATATTTCCTGAAGTATTCTGTGAAATTATGATGTTCACCCAAGTGATGTAAACCTTTTACCCCCATCAAACTCTATCCTTTCACTATTATACAGGTGTTTTTTTCTTAAATGGCTATTCAAGATTGTGAACACCATACTTGCATCATATATACAACTTTATTTCCCTTGTCTACTTAAGTTTACTAAGAAATTCTGCGTTTCATTGTTCCTAGGAAAAGACATACAATGTTCTAATTTTCCAGCCAAATTATTTAACTATGTAGCTGTTATCTAGAATGCTGCTGCCTTAAAAAATGTCTAATATCCCAAAGTTCTGTGGAGCAGTTGAAATATCTTTAGCCTTTATGGCTTATGCATGACTACCTATGTTGTTAGCTTCATTGATCCTTTAAACCCTGTGAATTGATTATGTAAAATATAAACCTTGGTCTGCCTTTGATATATCACCTGAATGTATTAACATTTCTTTTCTCCTCAAAATATACCTCTTATAATAACACATTTTGTTAGAGAAAATAATTTTTATTTAAATTTAAATATGAGACTATTTATTGTTTATATTTACATCTGTTTATTTTTATATTTCCAAGAATAAAATTAAGCAACTACAGTCAGGCAGTGGAGGGACAGGCAGATTTCTGAGTTTGAGGCTAGCCTGATCTACAGAGTGCGTTCCAGGACAGCCAGGGCTACACAGAGAAACCCTATCTCGAAAAAACAAAACAAATCAACAATAACAAAAAAAACCAACCACACAAAATGAAAGAAAATAAATTTTCATGATTTAATTGATGCTGATTCATTGACTCACTGACTCAGTCATGCTAGATTAATGAGCATCTAGGATTTTTCAGGAACCCTTTCACATGTTAGGAATAAAATAATGAGCAAATAATTTTAAAGAAAACATAATCAGATATTCCCACAGATGTTCAGATGTAAACTATGAGAAATAGCTGAAAATTAATAATGGGTCCTATGAGAGCATTGTGCTGGAAGTGTACCTTAAGGTAAGGTAAAGTAAATGTTGCTGAATTAATTACACATAGCTAGCCTGACATTTTAGGTATATGAGAGAATATTCTAGAAATTAAAAGAGTTAGCTTAAAGACATGAAATTCAATCTGTGATATCAGAGACTATCCTCAATGGAAGTGACAGTGAATTTGTGCTTAGGGAAGTAGGGAAATATATAGACAAGGTGAAAAGTTTATATGTTATTACAAGTATGAGCTCAGATCATTGGAGAGACTAAAATGAGGCCATGGTGACCTAAAATAGCATATTAAACACTGATTAGAATTCATTCATTATGACTAATGAAACAACTAAATTCTGCTATGTTTACAATATGAAATCCTATAAAAATATAAATAAGCTAAAGATGGCAGATGATCTATTAATAACTAAAATATAACTGCATCTTAAAACAAGTTTTCATTTAATGAGATAGCTACATAAAATATTTGTGTGCATAGATAAGGGAATTAATTATTTGAAAATTCGCATGTATGAAAATAATAATTATTATTTTAACTATATTTTCTTTTAAAACATTATAATGTGAGTATCTATAGCTTAGATGACTCGATTTTTAAACTATTGTTTCATGTTTGTGGGATATACTGCATCAGTAAGATATATAGATTAACTGTCTAAAATAGCTGCTGGCTCACTGATAGTATCTCAAGTAGGTACATAGAATATTAGGAAGAGTTCTACAGGTGACAAGGCCTACAGTTCTCTTTGGTCACTCATGTATGTAGTTTTTATTAACCATAGGACTTTTACTACTGCGTTGAATTAACAATGTCACATGGAAATTCCATCAACTATATTCACTGAATCCATGTTGTAGCACATTCTAGAGAAAACAAACAAACAGACAAGTGTGCTGGGATTACCATCCATATTGCTGGAAATGAGTTGGTAGAGAAGTGTTAATACATCCAGAAAAAAAATATATGGATCCTGGAGAGAGCAAAGATGAGAAGAAAGGAAGAAGAGACAAAGACAGAGGGACCTCAAATGACAAGATAGAAAATGCCAGAGGTTTATCTGAACAAACACATCCCAATGAGCCATAACTTCACAGCTGAGTCTGTTTGATGTACTTATATCTTCTCCAATAGTTGACAGCTCATATGAACGCTGTTGGATTTACTATTTGATAGGGTGTTGTGTCATTTCCTCACCTCATCAAGGCTTAAAAAAAAAAAAGAAAAAAGAAAAAAGAAACTTTTTGTCTTTCATACAGATAATATAAATCAAAACCTTAGTGTCATAAAGCTTAATTGTGCATCTTGCAAATCTGCCTCATTTTAAGTGAGGGCTATATATGAACAATGTTTTATGTATTTGAGTGGTTTATTTGCCTCTTCTGTAAGGTAATACAAATGACAATCAGCTAAGAAATCCACACATAGCAGCTTTTCATGGCACTATTACATCATTTAGGTGCTATATCTGAAACCTGATGAGCCTAGTAATATCTGTCGGAAACAGGGTTATCAAAGGAGTGCCGATTTCAGCAGGAAAGAAAAGCATCCACAACTGGCAGTCTCCCTAGACTGCCAAAGTACCCAAAAATCCTATTCTGCAAAGCTGTAATCTTTAATGTTCCAATAAAAAAGTAACTCTTTTTGGGGATAGCTATTGTGCTTGTAATTGCAAGCTCAGAAAGCAATTTGCATAATATTGCAAAGGACCACAGAAAACATGCTGATAAAAGAAAGAAATTTAACATGACTGGAATGCCATTAGTCTGTATGCTGCTCTATTCTCATTTATTCTTCAATCAGTTACCAAGAATTCACTATGTAGTTGATAAGTACAAATCTCCAGACACAAAATGTTAAAAGAAACTCCCTGTACACATAAGGAGCCCATACTGTGACTCTAATTCCAGTGACCAGAGATTAAGGGAGTGTTTATTCTGGGTGTAGGTATTCCATTAATTTCTTTTCCTGTTCCAGTGATCACAGAAGACAGAAGCATTTAAAGAAAGGAAGGGTTTGTTTGGGCTCACAGACTGAGGCCCCATTCCTTCACAGCAGGGAAGCTACAGCAGGAGAGGAATGCTAGTTGTTACAGGAAGAGTTTGAGGTAGCTACTCACATCGTGTCCTGAGTCAGGAAGAAAACAAAGATGAAAGCTAATGCTTACCTTGCTTCTTCCTTTTTTCCTTTTTATTTAATCTAGGATCAAAATCCATGAGATAGAACTGTGTGAGTTCAAGGAAAGCCCTTCTTCATTTAAACTTTTCTGAAAATGGAAACTCAAGAGTTGTGATGGAAGAAATGTCTCTCAAGTTTTTCTAAACCCTAATGAGTTGACATCCATGGTCAAATACAACAGGAATAACAATCAAGAAATCAACTTGTCTTGTAGGCAGGACATACTTTGGGTTGAAGGTTTTGTGGGTATGTTGATGTCCTCCCTCTGTCTTAGTTAGGGTTATACTGCTATGGACAGACACCGTGACAAAGGCAACTCTTATAAGGACAACATTTAATTGGGGCTGGCTTACAGGTTCAGGGGATAAGTCCATTATCATCAAGGCAGGAGGATGGTATCACCCAGATAGTAATGACAGAAGAGGAGCTGAGAATTCAACATCTTGTTCTGAAAGCAAACATGAGGAGACTGACAGCTAGGAGGAAGCTTTAAAGTCCACACCCACAGTGACAAACTTTCTCCAATAAGGCCACACCTCTATATGGTTTCTTTCCCTGGGCAAAGCATATTCTAACTACCACATTCCACTCCTTGGATCCCATAGATTTGTTCAAACATATGAGTGTATAGGGACCATAACTACACATAGCATAATACAAAAAATATTTTTATCCAGCTTCAAAAGTCTCCATAGTTTATAGATGTCTCAACAATGTTAAAAGTTCTAGGTCTTTTCTAAGATTAATTCAATCACTTAACTGTAATCCTTTCTAAAGTCAAAATCAAAAAGCAGATCACATACCTTAAATATCACAGGATATATATTACCTTTCCAAAATGTCACAGTGCAAAAATAATAGAACAAATAAGATCAAAAACTAGCTAGGCACCAGTCTGTCTGGGCAGGTGCTTAAGCAGACTTTGGGAGCAAATCCATACAACACCCAGAGGAAGCTCCACTCCCTGGTGCTCTAACACACCCAGGATCATTGGATCAGAGGTGAGGAGGACACAACATCTGTCCCAACACCAAGAGTAACTGGGACCAGCGGACCCAGGCAGTCAAGAACTCCACCAGCCTGGTGGCACAGGTTCTTTCCTGTCTGTCTGGGCTGGTGCTCTGAGCACACTTTGGGAGCAAATTTTGCAGCCATTCCCACAACAGAGGAAGCTCCACTCCTGGGAGCTCTAAGGGGCCCAGGATCACAGGATCCCAGAATCACAGGATCACAGAGACAGCTTGACTCTGAGGAGTTCTGACACAACCAGAACGACAGGAAGGACAGGTCCCAATCAGATTTAGCCAGGGCAGGCAGCACTAGGGATAACCAGATGGCAGGAAGCAAGTATAAGAACATAAGCAATAGAAACCAAGGTTACATGGCATAATCAGAACCCAACTCTCCCACCATACCAAGACCTGGACACACCATCACACTGAAAAAGCAAGATTCAGATCTAAAATCACTTCTCATGATGATGATAGAGGACTTTAAGAAAGACATAAATAACTTCCACAAAGATATACAGGAGAACACAGGTAAACAGCTAGAACCCTTTAAAGAGGAAACACAAAAATTCCTTAAAGAACTACAGGAAAACACAATCAAACAGGTAAAGGAAATGAGCAAAACCATCCAGAATCTAAAAATGGAAATAGAAACAATAAAGAAATCACAAAGGGAGACAATCCTAGAGTTATAAAACTTAGGAAAGAGATCAATAGTCATAGATGCAAGCATCATGAACAGAATACAGGAGACAAAAGAGAGAATCTCAGGGACATTGACACAACAGTCAAAGAAAATGCAAAAAAACAAAACCTCCTCACCAAAATCATCCAGGAAATCAAAGATACAACGAGAAGACCAAATCTAAGAATAATAGGTATAGAAGAGAGTGAAGACTCCTAACTTAAAGAGCCAATAAATATCTTCAACAAAATTATAGAAGAAAACTTCCCTAACATAAAAAAAAAAAAAATGAACATACTAGAAGCCTACAGAACTCCAAATAGATTGGATCAGAAAAGAAATTCCTCCCGAATTTCTCCTCAAACACCAAATGTATTAAACAAAGAAAGAATTTCAAAAGCAGTAAGGGAAAAAGGTCAAGTAAGATATAAAGGCAGGCCTATCAAAATTACACCAGACTTCTCACCAGAAACTATGAAAACTAGAAGATCCCAGGCAGATGTCATACCGATCCTAAGAGAATACAAATGCCAGCCCAGGATACTATACCCAGCAAAACTCTCAATTACCATAGATGGAGAAAACAAGATATTCCATGACCAAACCAAATTAATAGAATATCTTTCCACAAATCCAGCATTACAAAGGATAATAGATGGAAAAAAACCAACATAAGGAGCAAAACTACACCCTAGAAGAAGCAAGAAAGTAATCTTTCAACAAATCCACACAAACCTAATTCCACCTCTAACAACAAAACTAACAGGAAGTAACAATTACTTTTTCTTAACATCTTAATATAAAATTAATATTACCAACATATCCTAATCGATTGAAATTCAAAAATATGAGGAATTAGAAATTTGCTGCCATTCAGTGGTCTCTAATTTGGTAACTGGAGAACTAGGTCCAATACTGTACAATCCATATATACTCTCTGCTTGTTTGTACATGACAGTGTCTTGCTGTGTACCACGATGTAATGGTCTTGAAATCAGGCTTCTCCTATCTCAGCCTCTCTATTAGTAGTATTGTTTATTTCATGTTTTTACCCTATACTATGGTTTTCAGAACAGCTTACATATTTCAAAAGTTTATACAGCCAAAAGAAACATAGACAATTAACTTGGGAGGTGGCTTGTAAGAGAACAACAAAGAGTGAGACTGAATGCTTTGCTTGATGTCTGTAACAATTGTATCAAGTTTGAAGAAGAGAACTTTATAAGTTACTGTTTCTCTGAGATGAATGTTTTTTCAAATTATCACAGCCAATGAACCAGATTCTTACCCTCACCTAATGTCTGTGCCGCCCTCCAAGCAGAATCATTGTTCATTGAAACAGTTGGTGAATGACTTTATGGATAGACCATCTTAATACACACACCATTTCTTAAATGAATGTACCCTGTTCTCTGTGGACTGAGAATAAAGTCACTCACTCAAGTCAAATAGATTTGACCATAGCAGGAAATCTGTATCCAAAAATTGTGCCTAAAATTTATTCTTTGGTGCAGCAGAACTGTCAGCTCTTAGCTTAGCTACTATAGAGGTAATATGAGGGTCATTGAAGTACAGCCTTATTACAATGAAGTCCAATGTCTAAAAATTGTTGTTATTTTGGGCTTGTACCACAGTAAGAGCCAAGGTTTTAAGCTCTACTAAAAATAAAACAAACAAACAAAAAGACTTTATCTATTTATATTCATTTAAAAAATACTAATAGTGATGTATTATTCTAAACTATAGAGTTAATATATTTGGAGTTATTTAAAATTTATATTGAGAAAATATATGTATTTTCAGTATTGCTGTAGACAAGCTCTACATAAAACTGTTCAATTGATTGTTGCTTTTTTATCAAACATTTTTTATAATACTCATTTTTATTGTTATACTATTTTATAAATTTTAAAGAATATGAGAGAATTAAAAAAATGAAAGGTATTGCAGGTATTGATGGGGTCTCTGGGAGGAGTTGAGGCACAAAAGAGACACAAGAATATGATATAATTCTATTTACTTAAAATGTTTTTAAACGTTAACAAATTCAAATAAATTGAAATCATATATCTTTTCTCCATATAATGCAATAAAACTTAAATCAATTAAAAAAAAAACATTTGGGCAAACTCCAAACTGCATTTCCATATCTGATGGCCTAGAGCTCTTTAGATTATCAAATTCCTTTCATTTTTGTTGATAGTAGTACAGTTCCTGTGGCTAGTCCCATTCCCTGTTAGCAGCTTTCTTCAGCAGATATCCTATGGCTTCACCAACAGCTTCTCACAGGCTCTCACTGCATGACCCCTTCAGTCCCAGGATAAAGCATATTCAAACCAAAACATCCTCCCTCCACTGGAAGTCCCACATGGCTACAAGGGGTAGCCACTTCAATCTCCATATCCCTTGCTGGTAGGAGTCTCAGATAGGATCAACCCCATAGACTCCTGGAATCCCCCCATGCTAGATCTCCAGCCTTTCCCAGAGATGGCCACTATTTATTCCCTTTCTTATTCCCATCCATATCCCAGCTTATCATCATTCCCATGACTTACTCACCATCTCTCCACACAGTTCGTTCCCACCATCTGCCTCATACGAGTCTTTTGTTTCCTCTTATAAGTGAGATTCACCCATTCTACCTTGGACCCACCTTATTACTCAGTTTCTTTGGGTCTGTGGATTTTAGAATGGTTATCTTGTCTTTTACGGCTATGTTCACTTATAAGTGAATACCTACTGTGTGTGTCTTCCTGAGTTTGATTTACCTTACTTAGGATGATATTTTATAATTCGATCTATTTGCCTGAAAATTTCGTATCTTTTTTAATAGCTGAATAATAGTCCATTGTGAAAATGTACCACATTTTCTTTATCCATTCTTTAGTTGATGAAGACTAAGGTAGTTTCCAGCTTCTGGCTATTATGAATAAAGCTACCTTGAAAAGAGTTGAACAAGTGTCTTTGTAGTATATTGAGCCATCTTCTGAGCATATGCCAAGGAATGGTATATAGCTGGGTCTTAGGTATAACAATTCCCAAATTTTCTGAGAAACCATGAAATTGATTTCTAAAATGGCTGTACCAGTTTGTACTCTCACCAGCAATGGAGAAGTGTTCCCTTTGTTCTGTATCTTCAGAAGCATGTGGTGTCACTTGAGGTTTGAGCTTAGACATTCTGAATGATGTACACCCAATGTCTGTCCCAATTTGACATATATTCCATGGGAAAGAGACTAACCCTGATACTATTAAGGATATTCTGCTATGCTTGCAGACAGGAGACCAGCATAAATGTCACCTGAGTATCTTCATCTATCAGCAGATGAAGACATATTCAGAGACCTACAAGAATCAGGGGATGCTCAAGGAGTCTTGTGAAAACGTGGGATATAGAATTGAGTGAGCTGGAAGGGCCAAGAACACCACAAGAAGACCTAAAATGTCAGTTAACTTGGGATCATGGAGGCTCACAGAGATTGAGCCACCAATCAAAGAGCATACAAGAGCCACACACATTTTGTAGATGTGCAGCTTGGTCTTCATGTGAGTCTCCTAAGAGTGGAACAGAGGCTGTCTCTGACTCTGTTGCCTGCTCTTGGATCCACTTCCCCTAACTGGAATGCCTGGTGGGCTTCTGTGTTAAAGGATGTGCTTAGTCCCACTCTGACACGATGTTCGAGGGTGAAGTGGTATCCAAGTGGGGACTACCACTTCTCACAGGAAAAGGAGAAGGAGGAAGGTAGGGGAGGATTTCATAAAGGATGGAATGGTAGAAGTGGAGGGATTGAGATACAATTTGTAAGGTGAATAAATAAATTAATCAATTAATAAATAAATTTGAAAAAATAAGAAACCAACTCATAGGAGATGGCATGTGATGATCAGAAATAAAGTTGAGAAACACAGTTTTATATGTGAATTGAACAGATATAAAGGAGCTAAGAATAGTTTGGGTATACAAATAGTTGAAGATGATTAAGTATGACAAGGATTGAGAAAAAAATAGAAGGGTGCAGATCAGAAACTGAGAGAGCCTGCTGATAAATGTGTATGTCATGTCGCACACTTTAAGACTTAATGCTGAAGGCAATTTGAATGTATTAAAACTTTTATGCAGGAATGAGTTCTAATCTGATTTACATTTTTAAAAGATCAGGTGGAGCATACCTCACACAGAGGTAAGAGCCAAACCTATAGACAAATGAAATGAATGATGACAGGGGACAAAATTAAGTTAAAGGAGGGACATGGAGAAAAAGAAATCAATAATTAAATATCAAGAGAGTAGAATTGACTTGATCAGATGAAAGAAAGAGAAAAACAAGGAACCAAGGGTTTCTTATCTACTTGAGGAAGTTAACATGAACTATTTTTTATGTGAAGCATCATACTATGAAATTTTAACCTTATATAAGTTTAATCCAATGACTGTTTTGGCACACACATGCGAAATTTAAACAGGTTCAATTTGTCACCAGTTATAGTAAGACATGTACTAGACAGTATTTGTTCAAACAGCACATCATTTTGTGAATTTTTGTCATACATTTAACAATTTTTCTGAGATAAGAATAAACCAATTTGAGGCTCCCAGCAGTGAATCAACAGTTGAGAATGTACTAGCTGCTCCTATAGAGGATCCAGATTCAGTTTCCAAGACACACAGGATAATCCGCAACCATCTGTCCCTCCAGGTAAGGGTGACTTGACACGTTATACTGATCTCAAGTAGCAACAGGAAAGCATGGGGTACATATTCAGAAACACAGTGAAAATTTCATACACACAAAATTAAAAGGTAAATAAACCATTAAAAATAGGGAATGATGCTAGTGACTACACAAAGTTGTCCTCCCCTGACCTCAAAATGAACATTCCGCCACACTCACACATCTACACACAGAATAATAATGAAGTAAAAACATAAATAATTTCTTGTTTTGTTTAGCATTTTTGAATATTTTTTGTGTTTGGTACTATATTCTTTTATTTTTCATTTGTTTATTCTTTTACTGATTCACTTTACATCCCTACTGGATCCATCCCTCCCAGTCAAAGGAGGACATCTACGAATTCCTTCTTTCAATGCCTAGAAAAAATTAGATGTATTCCCTTTAATGTATAAGCTTTCAGAGGACAGACACCACCCCTTTAATGTATAAGCTTTCAGAGGACAGATGCCACTACCTGCTATTTTGTTTCTTTCTAAGGAGAAGCAGGAATGTGCTCCCTGTATTAAATCATTGGAAATTACACAGGAGAGAGCTGCTTTGTGATTCTTAGTATCCTAGTTGGTGTCTGTTACTGTGACAAACACCAATTTCAAAAGCAATGTAGAAAAAAAGGGTTTATTTCACCTAAAGCATGCAGTTTACCATCTATAGAAGTAAAGGAAGAAATCTGTAGACCAGAGTAAAGCAGAGAGCATGGAGGGACAGTTTACTGGCTGGGTCCTCATGACTTTCTCACCCTGTTATTTTATACAATCCAGAATGATGACCTGGGCTCCCACACATCAATTATCATTCAAGAAAATGCCACACAGCCTTAACTACCAGCACATCTATGGTCACATTTTCTCAACTGAAGTTTCCCTTTCAAATTATCCCTAGGTTTATGTCAAGTTGACATAAAAACTTGCTAGCACACATAGGAAGGAACAATACCTAAAATCCTGGAAAAACAGTAGAGCTGTCAATCAGGTAAAGGAAGTTCAGAAACTGGCTTTAGTCTTCCCTGGTCATATTCCATTTTTTGATGACACAGAAAAATCAGTTGTAAGCAGTAAAGAAATGTACATAACCATTCTTTTGTGCAAAGCTCTGGATTTCTAACAAGGGTTTCACGGATTACTTATCTGGCTTTGGTGGGCAGATGGCTTCAGAATAAACATGTCAAACTTCTAATAATTGAATTGCCATGCATTGCATGTTCCAGAGGGAGCAGGATATCTTTAGGGGGACTGAATCCCTGAACTGGATTCTTCTATCATGTTATCCTATGAGGTGTTTCGGCACCAGCATCTCCTTGAGAGTTAATACTGAGATAAATAGTGGGTTTGTGGAAAACATATCTGATGCCACAGCCAAGGCTGGCATGAAGAAGACATAGTCCTGTGGTTTTTAGGAAGAGGTATTTGCAGACCAGAGTTGGCAAACACATCTGAAGGACATCATTCCCACCTGAGAATGCATTCACTAATCATGTAAAAAGAACTAGGATTTGTCTGTTTTATTCAAAGTAACAAACAGAAATTTATCTACTTTAAGATTAAGTATTAAATTAGTTGCACTATCATGAATTATTCGTGGAAAGCCATGTTATTCATTCATCGTGAATATATGTGCAGCTTGATTATAGAAGCAGGGTGAGAGCAGAGCTCACACTTTTTAATTCTCTTCTGTAATTTCAATAGCAAAACAAGATAAAGCCAAAACACGCATGGGATGAAGATGAGTTCCAGATGTTTAACTCTGAGATCCCCAAAGTAGACTTTATCATACACTTTAGTGGATTTCCATAGCCATAGTCACTGAGGACTCGGGTTCCTTTATCAGAATCTTCAGAACATAAGGTTCGGAGTAGGAAGCTTGCCAGGAATAACGCAATTTGATACCTAGTGCAAAGTAACACAAACAAGCAGATAGAAAAATGATGCGTTAGGCAACTTGTGGTGAGCCTCTGTAAGGTTAAAGGACTATTTGATTTCGGGAGAATGTTGGAGACAGTTTTCAGTTTCCATACAAGCTGTATAGCTTCTCTCGTGCTCAGAATCCTCAGAAGGTACCATCTGCCCTGATTCCCTCCATAGGATTGTGATGAGGACCACAAGGGACTCTTTGTAGACAGGAGCCTTACAATCACATCCTTTAACCTTTACCTTATATAGTGATCCCTCATTCTCTTATGGTTTAAATTCAAAATTCCTTTTAAGTGGCACATCTCATTCAATTATGTGTACTGCCTAGCTGCTGACTCCCTGCAGCAGGAGACACCCCTGAAGGACAGGAGAGAGATAGTAGGTTTTGCAAAGAAGCAGAATATGTGTGGAAATATCTTCAAACCAGGTATTATGCACTCAGCATTTCTTGGTGCTCTAATAAATACAGATTTGTGTTTGATAAACTATCAGGCTGTCTGTGCTGAAACTGAAATGATTCTTAAAATATACCTAATCATTTTTCATAAAGTGTTGAAAAGAAAAGTCAATTGATATATAAAAAAAAAGAAAGGAACCTGAATGCATGCCATCACAAAAAATTTTGCTCTGTAATTTATCCCAATTTTAGGTTTTTGTGCTCATTGTTTTGCATTATTAAAATTGTCTATATTTAAAATGTATGTTTGAGATGACAAATTTTGTTAATTGCTTTCTAGTTTTACAAAAATGTTTCATAAATATTGTATTCTTGTCAGTCTCCTAAGTGTATGTTCCATTTTAATTTAATCTTCTAATTCATTGTGTGTGTGTGTTCTTTTCCTCTACTGAGAACTGTAGAACATTGCCTAAGACCTTTTGAAAATATCTACTTATATTCAATAGTAATTATTTTATATCCCCAAACATAAAATAAATTCTGTTAGATTGTTTTGAAATTTCTAGTTCTAATATTGGACTCTGATTTCCATCATCTTCCTAGTGAGCTGCCTACTTATAGGCTAAAAATTAACTGCTGAAAAGTAGAAGAGAGCTGACTTACAAGAAAGCAACAGATCCTTCAACCAGAAGCCCTTATTAGCACACTGACTAAAGTAGTATCAAGGTGAGTGAATTTACACCACATTTCCTCACTATCTCTTCTTAGCAAGCGAGGCATCTTTTGGTTTGGACAAGATTTCTGCATTTCTTTTGTGTACTTGCCTCTCTATACTGCTGCCCAAGTTTTCAATGATGTCTTTTTTATTAATATGAACACACTGCCTTTGGATTTTTTTTACTGAGTCCTGAATATGTATGTATTTCTTTATATCCATAGTGTACAGTCATTCCTTGACATGGAGGGGTAATTGATTCCAAAATCTTCATACATATTTAAGTTTTTGGATACTCAAGTCCCTTATACCAATTGATATAGTGTTTGTGCAGATCTGGTGTAAAATCTCCTATGTTCTCTCAACCATTTCTAGATTAGTTATAATATCTGACAACATGCAAGTGACAAATAAGTATATAAGCATATAAGCTATATCATAGGGTTGATAGCATGAATAGAAAAAGAACCTGTATGTTCAGTATGTATACAATAAATGTCTATATATGAGATGCAAATTTATAGTGGGTCAACTATTCTTTGTGCATATGAGTACATGTGATACACATATTTCTTTGTGTTAGTATCCATTTTTTTATGCACCGAGAATTTGCCACAGAGGGCACATTTCTTCCATGAGTCTCAGATTTCTCAACTTCATGATGATTTCCTTTCTGGGATCCTCAGATTGCAATACCTTAGATTTTGTTTTCTTTTCTACTTAAATTAATGGATCAGTGACCTACTTCAGACTCATGATATTTTAAGTCTCAGATAGCCATGGACCCAGTCAGAACATCCTTCCCAACTCTCAGATGCATGCATAAGCTGCCTACAGAGCATATCCATTTGTTATTTACCAAACTTATCAAATTTAGGTTGCTATAACTAGAGGTCTCTCAAAAGAATATAATCAGTAATTGTCTCTATTTTTATGTTTTGCTGCATCAGTTAAGGACAACTCTGGATTTTCAGCTTCTTGTAACTAAATGTATATAGCCTTTCTTGAATCCTCTGTTCTACATCCCAGTTCAATATGGAGTACTACTAAGGATTTTTATGTGACTAGGTATTCCCTTCTAAGAGCTAGACAAAGATGAGTATTTAGGGAACAAATGTCTTAGTTAACAAAATTATACTCAGAATTTATATTAATACATGTAATTTGTCTTAAGATGGCTTTATAGAAAGGTGCTATAACTCTATGTTCCTGAAAGCTATATATTTTAAAGATTTAATTAATTGTGCATGCACATGTGTGTGTGTATGTGTTTGTGTGTGTGTGTGTGGGGGGGGTGGAGTACTTTGGTTCTAGGCATTTGTAATATGCCAGGCTTGTTGTATTATGCTGAGGTTTAAATTCTGCTCTTTATTATTTACTGCTGAGCTATGTCTCCAGTCTCAATTATTCCTCTACTTTCCAATTCCTTGGTGATATACACTGATGATATTTTTATAAAGTAAACATAATGATCAAAATATTTTTTTAAATCAAGCAAAATAATATAATCAAGAGTATGCTGCTTTGATTAAATCTGTAGGCTCTGATTTAGCAGATATTATATTTGTAGACTTTAAAAAAATAATTCTCTAGATATCCCTTCAATGACCTAGTTCATTCTCTTGTCTGCTTGACCTCTAAATGTTGTAGGCTGAAGGAGCACAGGACTTTCTCTATCATCAACATTTGACTCATCCAGGCACTTTGTTAAGCCTTTCAGGTCTAAAGTCTTTTCCCTCTGATGATAAGCCCATCTTTACTCCTTTGGCCTGGACCTTCCTAGGGGCACTTTCTCTTTTTTAAATGTCACTCATTAACATCTCAACCTGGGTTCTTGAGCACTTTGAGTGGAAAATTTACTGTGTTGTATATATCAAACAATTAGCAGAAATAATGAATGACCTTTACACTTTAAAGGTAATTGTACCTTTAATTGTAATTGTAATTGTGCCTGTAATTGTAGGGTCAAAGGGCCAAGGTAATGACACCTTACCCCTGACTTGACCCAGTCTGTGAGACTTGGAAATTGCCCCGCTGTGATTAAGCATTAATAGCCAAACAATGTTTCTAACCTGGCAGTACTTTTCCACTGTTCATGCTCCAAAGACCCTATAAAAACCCACCTCTTTGCCAAACCTACTATTATCTCTCTTCCTGTTCAGGGGCAACTAACATTCTTTTTGTCTGTCCAATAAATCTCATTTGTGAGGCACAATACATGATGTGACTCTCTGGTATTCCTTTGCTCCTGACTGCCAAGATGCCCTTGTGCTGGAAAACAAATACAATAAATACTTTGATTCCTCCAAGATTGCTTGCACTTGTTTTGCTTCCATCTTCTCTTCCTTCTACATTCACCCATCACTAAAACATTCCCTCTATTATTTCTGGAACACACCACACTAACTCCTTTTCCAGAGTGTGTGTCAGGGTAGGTGTGTATGTTTGTGTGTGTGTATGTGTGTGTGTGTATGTCTTTCAGTCTGTCTGTATACATGTGTATAAAACCATGCAGACCTTGCATAGAACATATTTTGACTTTGATATTTTCTGCTATAACTCTATACCTTCTTTTTCTGAGACAAGTTCTCACACTGGACCTGGAGTTCAATGTCTGGGTCATAATAATTAGCAGGTAAATCCTTCTCATTGTATCTGCACTCTCCTCACCCTGGGCTTAGATGGACATTTGTGATCTGGACTCAGGTTCTTCGGCTTATACTTTCCTTTTTCTGGGATGTTACATGTGATGTTCCCACAACTTTTGAAATTAATTTATTTTACTACCCATTCATATTGCTTATGTATTCAAATTAGGTATCTGAGCAAGTACCTCATTCCCTGGAAGATTTTCTATTTAAAATATGAGTCTCCCAGCACGTCCCTCTGGAATCCTTGCAATGCTTTCCCATTAAATTTTCCCACATGTATTACTCTATAATACAATTAAAATATACTTTATATTTTCCATTTCACGGCCACATGTTAAAGTGTTAGCTCTATGGGGATGTGGACTTTTATTGCTTTGCTTCTATAGAGTCACATTAATATGGATGTTATTTTGTAAATGGATAAATGTCTACTTTCTCTCCCTTCCCCCCCCCCTTTATTTTGATACACATTCAGGCTTCCACATGCATAGGAGAAGGGAGAAAAGGGTCACCTGAAAATTGTCCTCCAACCTCTTTCCAGCAGGATATCCTATGTGAACTTCAAGTTTGGACTAACAAGTACTTTCCTATCATGTTTATCTTATATGCTGAGTCACTCTACCTCCCTGTGGTTCCTTGAGTTCCCACATTGCTGTGGACCACATGAGGAAATGATAGAATGAACACTCTCCATTTTGTTGTAATAGCCTTCTTTTTTGGGTCCTGGTTTCTATTTCAATTAATTAGTTACAGGTTAGAAAATTCTGAGTGCTAAAACCTGGCCAAGTCATTGCACTAAATAAAGGCAACAACCTTCAGCCTTGGGCCCATAATCTTGGCTTTGAAGATTAAACAAACTGGCAGTGTTGTTGTTCATTGTCCATCTGTTGTGCCTCTAGGAAAGTCACAGTCCGTTAACTATTCCTATAATTCTCTGAAAACTAAAGCTTCCTTGCCCTTCTTGAATGCCAAGGTCGTTCAACCTGGACACTTATGGACAACACTTGTGCCCAATTGCTTTTGACAATAATTGTCTCTACCCTTCTTCCAATGTTTTGGATCATAAAATTGTAACAATATCTACTACCTTGGTATGTTTTGCACAGAAAGGCTGCTGCACAGTATCTAACCAAATGGGATATCTTTGTCCAGAATCTTGTCTCGTAGCACCTGGTTTATCTTCTGAATAGCTCTGGAAACTAGAGTTAACTGATAAGTTTTCTGACCTTTCATTGTATATCTATCCAAATGCCATGCTTTTGAGACTCGTAGTTAGTTTTTTTTTTTTTATCTTGTTGTTGATCCTGTTGTTTTGTCAGTTTCTATTTTTGTCATGTCTACTTCATCTGCATTAACCAGTACAACTTTCTTCTGTAACCATCAGCTATTACTATAGCACCTTCTCTTCAAAACCTAATACTTTATCAGATGCTAAATTCTGTGTTTCCAGAAATAAAAACACTATTAATGAACTCTGATTCAATTATATACTTTATTTCTATTTCATTCATACCTTTACAATTTGAATGAAAGTATATATAATTGTTGTTTCAGTTAATTAAGACTTTCAGTTCCTAAAGATTGTATGTTGATGTTTTTGTTTTTGTTTTGTTTTTGTTTTTTGTTTTGTCTTGTTTTTCATTAATTTATTTATTCACTTTGCAACCTGATCACAGCCCTCTTCTCCCCCCAGGCTCCTCCTCACACAGCACTTCCCCCATACCCCTCCCTTTCTTCTCCCTGGGTACAAACGTACCTGACACCTCAAGTCTCTGCAGTATTAGACTAGATGTGCTCTCTTCCATTGAGGCCAAACAAGACAGCCCAATTAGGGAAAGAGGATCCACAGGCAGGCAAAAGAGTTAGGGTAAGACTCTGCTATAGTTGCTAGGAGACCTGGATAATGAACAAGCTGCACATCTGCTACATAAGTATGGGGTTTCTAGGTCCAATCTATGTATGCTCATTAGTTGGTAGTTCAGTCTCTGTGAGCCCCCAAGGTTCCTTCATCTTCTTGTGGTCCCTATCTCCTCAGGGTTCTTTATTCCTTTTCCCAGCTCTTTCATGAGACTACTGAAACTCTGTCAAATGTTTGGCTGTGGATCTCTGCATCTGTGTCAGTCACCTGCTGGGAAGAACCTCTCATAGGACAGTAATGAAGGCTCTTGCTGAAGCATAATAGAGTATCAATAACAGTGGTTCTAGTCCATGAAGGGAGTCTCAAGTTTAGTCATTCATTGGTTGGCCATTTCCCTAGTCTCTGTTGATCTTTGTCATTGCACTTCATGTAATGAGGACAAATATTTGATTGAAGTTTTTGTGGGTGAGTTGGTATCTTTATCCCTTCAGTGGGAGAACTCCTTGACTATAAGAAGTGGTTATTTCGTTCCTCCTTTTAAGAAGGAATGAAGTATCCACATTTTGGTCTCCCTTATTCTTGACTTTTTTGTGGTTTGTGGATTGTACTTTGTGTATTCTGATCTTCTGGGCTAATATCCACTTATCAGAGAATGCATACCATGTGTGTTCTTTTGTGATTGGGTTACCTCACTTAGGATGATATTCTCCAGATCCATCTATTTCCCTAAGAATTTCATAAATTCATTGTTTTTAATAGCTGAGTAGTACTCCATTGTATAGATGTACCACATTTTCTGTATTCATTCCCCTATTGAGGGACATCTTGGATATTGGTATTTTCCAGTTTCTGGCTATTATAAATAAGGCTGCTATGATGTTCTTTTGGGTTTTTTTTTTGGAGAGGAAACTGGAAAAAGAGATATCAGTAACATGTAAATAAAGAAAATATCTAATATAAAATAGAGGTGGTCATTTCAGGTTCCTTATCTCCAACTGCTAGGAGTCTCAGTTGGAGTCATCTTCACTGACTCCCTGGAACCTCCTGGATCCCATGTCTGTGGCATGTCCTAGAGATGCCCTTCACCCCAACTCAGATTTCTGCTCACTCTTATGGCTATCTCTCCCCTTCCTGTTTCCTCTCCCACCTAGTTCTCTTCCTCCAACCATCTCCAATGATAATTTCATTTCTCCTTCTGAGTGAGATTCAAGCATCCTTTCTTGAGCTCTCCTTATTAGATAGCTTACTGGATCTGTTGATTATAGTGTGAGTATCCTGTATTTTATGGTTAATATTCACTTATGAGTGAGTACATAACATAGATGTCTTTTGGGGATGGATTACTTTCCTCAGGATGATATTTTCCAGTTTCATGCATTTGCCTGCATATTCCACAATATCTTTGTTTTTAATAACTGAGCAGTATTTCATTTTGCAAATTAAGCACATTTTCTTTATCTGTTCTTTAGTTGAAGAACACCCGGGTTGTTTCCAGTTTCTCACTATTATGAATAAAGCTGCTATAAACATAGTTGATCAAGTGTCTTTGTGTTATGATGGAGCATCATTTTGTATATGCTCAAGAATAGTATAGCAGTGTTGTCAGGTAGGACTATCTCTATTTTTTTCTGAGAAACTGCCAAATTTCCAGAGTGTTTGTACAAGTTTACCCTTCTGCGGGCAATGGAGGAGTGTTCCCCTTGTTCCAATCCCTACCAGCATGTGCTACTCATAGAGTTTTTTATCTTATCTTAGCCATTCTGATGGGTGTAAGGTGGAATCTCAGAGCTGTTTTAATTTGCCTTTCTCTGATAACTAAGATCATTGAATTCTTTAAGTGCTTCTTAACCATTAGAAATTCCTCTGTTGATAATTTTCTGTTTAGTTCTATTTGTTTTATTATTTTATTGGGTTCTAATACCTCTATCTCACTTCCAACCCTTATCCAATCCTAATGTCTTCCAATATTAGTAGTTACACTAGTGTCACTTAGGAGTAACAATAGGTAAGAAAGAAAAGTTAGCAAGCAAAGTGGCATAGACCTCTTTCAGCCAACAAAGTAGACTACTTCATACTAATAGACTTCCTATTAAATAGACTTCCTTGAGGCAAATCCAATATTCTTGTCTCCAACTTTTTCTTGCTCCAGACTCCTTGCCAAATCACACCAGCAGCAACCAGGAACAACAGGGGGAGCAATAGCCTCCCCAAGCCGTCTTAGGGCTTTCACATTTATACCCTCTCCAGAGTCCCCAGAATTAAACTATCTGCAGTTGGCAAAAGTCACAAAAGTGCTTTTTTTTTTTTTTTTTTTTTTTTTTTTTGCTAGTGCAAGAGGCAAATCATAATCACCTGCTGTGCAGCAGCCGCTCATCCCACGCCTGGGATTAAGACAAAACATGCTCACATATCATAACTGGGTTTTGTAAGAAACCAAAAATTTCACTGCAGCTATAATATTTCACCTGTACTGGAAGTCCTGGTGCACCCCCATTCTGATAATTTTGTCACTTAGTCCTAGTGGCAATTAGGAAATCGACATCATAGAGTAAATGTATTACTATAGAAGACAGCTCCTTGCATTTTCTGTGAGCATTGTAGGGTTGCAAATCTTCAACATAGATGGATAGAATGCATCAGTGTGCCCAACCGTACCTGATTTTGGAGGTTTAAAATTTTTCAATGTATAACTTAGATATTCCATACTTTGCCTCAACTCTCAGTCTTAATAGTCAATACAACTGTTCTTTCCTTGGTATAGCAGACAGGACTTTATTAGCATTTGACTTTCCTCCAGGTCCTACCTATTCTTTTTTTATTAGATGTTTCCTTATTTACATGTCATATGATATCTCCTTTCCCAGTTTCCTCTCTGAAGAAAAGGAATAAGATAAAATAAAAAACAAAACAAAACAAAAACAAACAAAAAACCTATCCCCTTCCCACTACCCCTGCTTACCAACGCACCCTCTCCTGCTTACTGGCCCTGGCATTCCCCTACACTGGGACATGAACCTTCACAGGGCCAAGGGCCTCTCCTCCCATTGATGACTGATTAGGCCATCCTCTGCTATACATATGCTGCTAGAGCCATTAGTCCCACCATGTGTACTCTTTGGTTGGTGGTTTAGTCCCTAGGAGCTCTGAGGGTACTAGTTAGTTCATATTATTGTTCTTCCTAAGGGGCTTCAAATCCTTCAGCTCCTTGGGTCCTTACACAGTTATATCTAAACAAATTTTGTGATTGTTTTCAACTGTCACTATCTTCCCATAGAAGGTAATTTGAACTTGCTTATGATTATAAAAAAAACTTGCTTATGATTATAAAATGCCTCACCATTTTAACATGCAATATTTAATTCATAATTAATTGTTATTGCTTAGCAGACCATCAATTAGCAACATAAATCGAATCTCATTGTCTTCAGAGCTACAGTTTTCTCGGTATATTAGTAAATTTTCTTCTACTGGATGTTTTTGTTAGTGTAATTTTAGCTTAATGATGTACATTACCTTGGAGAGGTCAGAGGTATCAGACATCTACCTGACAAAGTTGCTAGTTTGTACTTGTTCTATAAAGAATAGTATATGCTCTTAACCATTGGGTCATCTTTCCAGCCCTTGAAATAAACAGGTTTCTAATAAGTTGACTCCCATAATTTACATTTAGCTTAATGATGTACATTAGCTTAATTTACAAGGCAGGTGTGATTATTTGTATATGCTTGGCATATGGAGTGCCACTACTAAGAGCTGTGGTTTGTTGGAGTAGGTGTGTCACTGTGGCTGTGGGCTTTAAGACCCTAGTTCTGGTTGACTAGATGCCAGTTTTCTCCGGTTTGTCTTCAGAATAAGGTGTTGAACCCTTAACTCCTTCTGTGACTGATGATAATGGACTGAACCACTGAACTTGTAAGCCAGCCCCAATTAAATGCTGTCCTTTAAAGAGTTGTGTTGGTCATAGTGTCTGTTCATATCAGGAAAACCCTAAGACAGCAGGTGTCTCATAAGGTGACTACCATAATTTATCTCTTAACTCTGACTACCAACTTGAGATAAAGCCTTGCCTTCCACCTGAACACAGCTTCTAAGTGTTGACCCAGAAGTGATCAGGTCAATGACTCTGATCTCTTACTAATTATAGCTGATGTTGACTGGCAATTATTGTTTTAGTAAAGCACAGAGGTTGTACTTCACTATACTGATTGAAATACAAAATGTCATTATTCCTACAACAGCTTACTAAGTTCTGATCACTTAATAGGTTTTCAAGCCCAAAGTTCCAAAATCTTTCGCCATCATCCCTGTTTTAGTTAAGATTTCTACTGCTGCAATGAAACATCATGACACAATGGCAAGGAAAGGAAAGGTTTTATTTGGCTTAAACTTCTGTATACTATTCATCATCGAAGGGAATCAGAAACTCAAACAGGGCAGGAACCTGCATCCAGGAATTGATGTAGAGACCATAAAATTATACTGCTTGCTGCTTTGCTTGCCATGGTTGTTCAGCGTGTTTTTATTTATTTATTTAATCCTGAGGTAGTTTTCCCTCCTCTCCTCCTAGCCATTCCCATGATCCACTCTTCCTCCTTTCCTTTCAGAAAAAGACGTTTCTCTCACTGATATCAACCAAACACATCATATCAAGTTGCAGTAAGACTAGGAATCTTCCCTTATATTAAGGCTGGAATAGTTAACCCAGTATGAGGAAAAAGGTCCCAAAAGCAGGCAAAAGTGTTATGCAGTCCATTTCCCACTGTTAGGAGTCCCACAAGAAGACAAAACTACACAACTGTACTATATATGCAGAAGGCCTAGGTAAGTTCCATGTAGTCTCTCTGGTTGTCAGTTCAGTCACTGGGAGCCCCTGTGAGTTCAGTTTAGTTGATTCTATGGGTTTTCTTGTGGTGTTCCTGAGCCCACTTATCCCTTTTTCTTCAAGATTCCCCAAGTTCCCCCTAATGTTTAGCTGAGGATCTCTGCATCTGTAGGCATCAGTTGCTTGTTGAAGCCTCTCTGATAACAATTAGGTTAAGTAACAATGTATGAGTATAGGGAAATATCATTAGGACTCATTTCATTGACTTTTTGTTTGTTTGTTTTCCCCATTCTTGCTTGGTTGTATCCTAGGTCTCTTGAGAAATCCAGCCTCTGTGCCCTGGCCTTCCAGGCTTCCTGATGGGTGACTTCCTTATCTGGCATGGGTTTCAAGCTGTATCAGTCATTATTTGGCCCCAATTTCATTTTCACCACAACTTCTTCACCACTCTTATCCTAGCATATATTGTAAAAATTTTAACAATTTTAGATTAAATAAATTTAATCTAAATTAATTAATTTAGATTAAATTTAATTAATTTAAAAAAATTAAATAATAAAGGACAAATTTTAGATTGAATGTTTCATGCCTGGGTTGGTGTCCCAACTCCTCCACTGAGAGTCTTGCCTGTTTACAAGAGATGGCCAATTCAGGCTCCAATCTTTAGGCTTTCTTATAGAACACAGGATGACCAACCCAAGGAAAGTATCACTCTCAATGACCTAGTACCTCCCTCATCAATAACTAATTAAGAAAATGTCCTATGTGCTTGCCCACAGCCAGATTTCAGGGAGGCATTTCTTTTCCTTTCCTTTCTTTTCTTTTCTTTTTCCCCTTTATTCTTTCTTTTTTCTTTTTCTGATATTTGCATTATTTACATTTCACATGTTATCCCCTTTCCCAGTTCCTCACCTCCCAGAAACCCCCTATCCCATCCTCCATTCCCCTGCATCTATGAGGGTGTTCTTCCACCCACCTACCCACCCATTCCTACCTCCCTACCCTCAATTCCCTTACACTGGGGCATCAATCAAGCCTTCACAGTCCAAGGACCTCTCCTCTTATTGATGCCTGACAAGGCCATCCTCTGCTACATATGCAGCTGGAGCTATGTGTAGTCCTTGGTTAGTGGCCAAGTCCCTGGGAGCTCTGGGGGGCCTGGTTGGTTGATGTTGTTCTTCTTATGGGGTTGCAAACCTCTTCAACTCCTTCAGTTCTTTCTCTAACTCTTCTATTGGGAACCCCCACACTCAGTCCAATTGTTGGCTGCTAGCATCCTCCTCTTTATTTGTAAGGCTCTGGCTGTGCCTCTCAGGAGACAGCCGTATCATGCTCCTTTTGGCATAAACTTCTTGGCATCCACAATAGTGTCTGGGTTTGGTAACTGTTTATGGGATGAATCCCCAGGTGGGAAAGTCTCTGGATGGCCTTTCTTTCAGTCTTTGCTCTACACTTTATCTCCATATTTGCTCCTGTGAGTATTTTGTTCTCCTTCTAAGAAGGACCAAAGCACCCACACTTTGGTCTCTCTTCTTCTTCAGATTCATATGGTCTGTGAACTGTACCTCAGGTATTTGGAACTTTGGGGCTAATATCCACTTATCAGTGAGTACATACCATGTGTGTCCTTCTGTCATTGGGTTACCGCACTCAGGATGATATTTTCTAGTTCCGCCCATTTGCCTAAGAAATTCATGAATTCATCATTTTTAATAGCTGAATAGTACTCCATTGTGCAAATGTACCACATTTTCTGTATCCATTTCTCTGTTGAAGAACATCTGGGTTCTTTCCAGCTTCTGGCTATTCTAAATAAGGCTGCTATGAACATAGTGGAGCATGTGTCCTTATTACATGTTGGAGCATCTTCTGGGTATATGCCCAGAGAGGCATTTTATTAATTGAGGTTCTTTTTTTACTGATGAACATTTTGTGACAAGTTGACATATATTATCTAGTACAAAACAACAGCCATCTTTATCACATCCATGACAGCCCATCCTGGTTTAAAATAAATCTATTGGTGTTTCATTTTCTATTACTAGGTTAAACATCCTAATACAAAAATGACACATGGTAGCCAGGATTTTCAGACTACAGTCCCAGGTCAAGTCTATTACAGAAGGAAGTTAGGTGAGCAGCTCCAGGCCAGAACCTGAAGCAGAAACCATTTAGGAAGGCCGATTACTTTCTCACTTTGTGATTCATGCTCAGATATATTTTTTACACAGCCCATGGCGATACTTATAACTAGCTGAACCCTCCCACATCAATTATCCATCAAACTAATCTTTTGTAGACATATATAGGAAGATGGATTAGCATTTTTTCCAGGTACAAGAAATCTATCTACCCATGAACAGCTACTGGATGTGGGGAGTCTCTAGAGATAGTGCCAACTTGTTTGAAGCTATTCTCAGTAGCCAAGATCATCCTAAGTAGCTAGTACTTTGAATGTCTGAAACAAATGTCATTCACACATAAAGGAGTAGAGAAGGTCAGAGCACCAAATGCCAAGTCTAAACTGCAACAAATTGGTATTCAAATACAGTACCTGTCCATTACTTGGATGCAGATTTTGGAAGTTTTTATTTTTCTTTTCTTTGATTTCTACTAATGTCTGTGTTTAGTTCAATATTTTTTCTATATTTACCATTTAAGAAATATATTGAAGATACAACACAATTCTGTCTCCTTCTTCCATTATAAGTACATTTAAGATGGAGTTTCCATTTACCACTTAAAACTTTCCACTTTAAAAATGGATCTCACCTGCAGAAATATACCTCACTGAGAAGCATTGTCAGAAAAGTGTTATTTATTTTATCCAAACATTTTATTAAGTATTTGATATTTTCATTAACTAAATTTAAAAATGAGTTCTGGTTTTCTCCTGGTACTGTACTTAGTTGTTGATAAATAAAATCATAAAAGTGATAATATATTTTTTAATGAAGTGTGATGAAAAGAATATGTATCTGTTATCAGTATATTCATCTTTGCCTTTGTGAATATTTATCTGTATATGTGTGTATCTTTAAATTTCTCCAAAATTCACACCTGCTCTCTATATTCATTTATGTCTGCAAAAAAAAAAAAAAAAAAAAAAAAAAAAAACCTAGAACTCAGGCAACTCTCATAAAGAGCCTAATTTTTGGCAGGAATTCCACCAAAGCTCATTCTTATGCAAATGTATGTGTCCTGCTGAAAGCTGACTAGATATGTACAAGAAGGAAAACCCTGTGATATGTGCTACCGAAAACTCAGCAATTTCCTCCTAACTACAAGAAAAACTTTTGAGGATATTAAAGACTTGCAGTGTTAGGAAGTGCCTGCATCTCTCTTCTGAGTGAAAATGCTTACACAAATAGAGCAGAAAAGGAATAAAGTTGCTAAACTGAATGTAGGCTAATTAATGATCAAAATCAGAAACTGCACTCCTGTGCATTTTTTTTTTTTTGCCGACAACAAATTTGTAAACTTTAAAATGTCAAAATCTCATCTTCACTCTGCCTTTAAATAATAATCACTTTGAAATTTTCCACTGAGCACTAACTCTATGAGTAACATACTGTACATATGTACTACATATGCAAAATATTCCTCTGCTTTCTCCTTTTTCAATGTACATGTAGCCTTTACAACTATCTTTTTTGATAGTTGTATTTGCTTGCATACATTGCTGTGTTTCTGATTACACTAATTTTAGGTTTTTTAAAACAATTTGATATAAAATTGAGGAGATAAACTATTTTTCAATATTTATTTGGCTTTTTCCACATAATTTAATTTATTTTCATGTCCCTTCAAATGGCATGGAATGTTTCTTAGTAAGACCAGATGATATTCAGAAAACCATATGCACGTCTAGAAGAGAGATAAACATCATGTTTACTTTTTAGCCATAGTTTCCTTTGTTACTCTCATATTTGAAGATACTTAGCTTTTTGTGATTTGGTTATTATGGCTATTGTTTCAATAGGCATAGAAGAACAAACATCATGACAAGATGAATGGTTTTATTTCCTTTGGCTATTTATGAAGAAGTAATATTACTATATCCTATGGTAATTTCAATTTTAAATCATTAGGAACATCCACTTTGTTTTGATAATTGCTGTGCTATTTCATATACCCAGATATATATCCATGCATTTATTATTTTTGTGCTTCAGTCAACACTTACATTTGGCCTCTTTTTTAACAATCATGCTCATAGTTATGCTGTAGTATCTCATAATAGCTTTCAATTGTATTTGCTGATGACAATTGAGACTGAGTACTTTCTCATACACCAACTGGCTTTTTTTATTTCTTTGTTGGAAAAAGAAAGTATTCAAACAATTTGCTTATTTTTAATCAATTTCATTCTATTATAAAACTGTGAGGATTTCTTTCAAGTAAACTATACACATTTCATCTTATCAAATACACATTTTGTAAATATTTCTGAATCTGCCCATTGTCATTTCATGCTGATCTCTTTTTTACTGTGCAAATTTAGTGTGCTGAAAATTTATTTATCTTAATTGCTTCTATAACCCCAAATTTCAGTGTATCTTTGTCTTCTTATCTTGTTTTTTATTATCTCAAATTATTCATTATCTCCCAATTTAATTAGAAACTATTACATTGATTTTACTTATTCCATCTTCACTTTTCTCGTGCATTATTCAGTTGTCTACTGACCATATTTTTACTCCATGTTGCTTAGACACCCTGCTCTTTTTCCTGAATTCGGTGGTTAGTGATACAGGGTATTTGCCACCTGTCAAATTTGCTGTCTGTTGTGATAAAACACAACCAAAAGCAACTTGGGGAGTATGGGGCTTTGTTTCATTGTACATACCACCGTCCTTCTTTGTGGGAGGTAGGGGCAAGAACACAAGGCTGGAACATGGAGGAGGTAGGAACTGATTCAGTAACCATGGTGAGCTATTGCTACTGACTCGATGCAGATTGCATCCACAGTTATATAGCCAAGGCCACCCACCACCCAAGAACCCCACTGCCTACAGTCAATCACTAATCATCAATCAAGCTCACACCTTTAATGCTAGCATTTGCGAGGCAGAGGCAGGCAGATTTCTGAGTTTGAGGCCAGCCTGGTCTATAGAATGAGTTCTAGGACAGCCAGGGCTACACAGAGAAACCTGTCTCAAAAAAACAAAAATTACAGAAAAGAAAAAAAGCAAAGAAAAAACAAGAGAAAAAATTCCTGCCCCCCAAACCCAAAAACAAAAACAAAAACAAAAAACTCCGCATGCTTGCTTTTAGCTCAATTTCATGGAAGCATTTCTTCAATGGAGCTTTCCTTTTTTCACATTACCTTAACTTTCATGAAGTTGACAAAAACAAAGAAACAAAGAAACAAATCCAGCCTTCACAGTACCTAATCTCACAGAACTAGAAATAAACATCTAACCATATCATATTTTAATCTGATTTATAGAGAAAAGAGATTTATTTCAGTTCAGAGTTCTGAAGAAGTTATATCTACTGACAGCCTTTTTTTTTTCCTTTTTTTTTATTATATATTTTCTTTACTTACATTTCAAATGTTATCCCTTGTAGCCATGTAGCTGCCAAGGACAAACTAGGTTAAACTGAAATGGTGGGTGGAAATGAAAGAGACAGGGGGTGGGTTGGGGCAAGAAAAGAATGAAGCCAAGATATAATCAAGGATCCAAGTTTAATATTCAGCACTGTGTTTATATAGGGAAAGCCCACAGACCCATCCTTTGTTCCAGGTGTATTATGTTGCAAATTAAAGTCAGCTGGCAGTCTATTCTTCTAAGTACCTGTGGGAACTTGCTCATGCAACATGCAACCAAGGCAGATGACCCCCACCTAGGTCATTAAGGTCCAAAATGGCAAGCACTCAGGTCTGTTCAGCCTGCTCAAGACTGGAAAACCCTGCTCAAGGCTGGGAGGGGCATAATCCCCTCTCCTGCCCCCTCAACCCTATATCCCATCCTGAATATGTTGGGGCACCTTTTGGGTATATGCTCAGGAGTGGTATAGCTGGGCCTTCATGTAATAACACTATGTCCAATTTTCTGAGGAACCATCAGACTGATTTCCAGAGTGGTTGTATCAGCTTGCAATCCTACCAGCAATGGAGGTGTGTTCCTTTTTCTCTGCATCTTTACCAACATCTGCTGTCACCTGAGTTTTTGATCTTAGCCATTCTGACTGGTGTGAGGTGAAATCTTGCCCCCGACAGGCAGGGGTATTCAGCAGGGTCCTAGAGCAGGGGAGAGAGAGTAAAACAATCAAGAGACACAAAGAATGAGAGGAAGACAGTTGTCTGATCAAGCTCTGAAAATCTTTATTCAGGATTGGCAAAAAAAAAACAAAAACAAAAACAAAGAGAGAGAGAGAGAGGGAGAGGGAGAGGGAGAGGGAGAGGGAGAGGGAGAGAGAGAGAGAGAGAGAGAGAGAGAGAGAGAGAGAGAGAGAGAGAGAGAGAGAGAGAGAGAGAGAGAGAGAGAGAGAGAGAGAGAGAGAGAAAGTACAAGCAGGAGAAAGCTTCAAGGGAAGAGCAAGGGAGGGCAAATAGTAATCTTCAGTTCCTGGAACCAAGGGTCACAGTGTCCTCCACACCCACAAATATTCTTACTGCTAGACTACACATATTCTCTCAAGGTTGTATATGTAAGCTAGTAATTTTCCACAAGGCCATGGTTAAGGCCATGGCTTCCAGCAAAATCCCAATGTTGTTTTGATTTGCATTTCCCTGATGACTAAGAATGTCGAACATTTCTTTAGGTGCTTCTCTGCCATTCGATATTCCTCAGTTGAAAATTTTTTGTTTAGCTCTGTATCCCATTTTTAATAGGGTTATTTGATTCTCTGAAGTCTAACTTCTTTAGTACTTTGTATATGTTGTATAGTAGCCCTTTATCTGGTGTAGGATTGGTAAAGATCTTTTCCCAATCCGTTGGTTGCCATTTTGTCCTATTGACAGTGTCCTTTGCCTTATAGAAGCTTTGCAATTTTATGATGTCTCATTTGTTTACTCAAAATCTTATTCCATTGTTAAAAGGAACTTTCTAAGTTGTTAATTGTATCTTTGAATTGAGTGTATTTGGAATTGTCAAGTTCCCCACCCCTTTTCTTTTGCCTGTCTTAAAAAAATAAATAAATAAATAAACATTTGGAATTCAGGTAACAAACCCTAGGCCAGAGTTACTGTTTATGATTTTATATCTCACCAAATCTCATTAAACGTATTAAAAGCACATAAGTGAGTAGGACAAATTTGAACTATTTTGATGGAAATAAACTAAGTAGAAGCAATAAAGTTCTACTTGTCTCATAAGATAGATATTGTTTTCAGTTTTTACTTAGTAACACATAGATAGTCCCATTGAGGCTCATTCTGTATATTTGTGATTTCTAGTTCATGAAATTTGGTGAGCTATTTTATACTTCTACCTCATTCTTGTTCTGTGAAATACCAACTCTTTGGATAAGGTGAACACTGTGGTAAATTGCATGGCTCTGCTTGCTTGCGTGGTCCCCAACTGAGAATTGTAAGTATTGTTTGGTGGGTAGAGATCTTTAGCTGTGGTTGACTGTCAATGCTTTAAATTTCAAAATGGAATTTTTCATTACATACCAGTGAGAAGGAACTTTGGATATACCACAGTTTTAGAGCACTTGCCCACTGTCTGTAATATCCTGGATTCAACCATTACTCCTGAAACAAAAGGCACCATCATATCAGTGGAAAAATATGACTTGGAACTGTAATTTTGGGAGTATGAAGAATTGAGGAAGGAGAAGAGAAGACAGAAGAATGCTTTTAATCTACTAATACACAGTAAAAAAGAAAAGTGAACATGGACCACACATAGATATTTTCTGAAGCCATAGAGGCTAAATAAATGCTTGAGTAAAATGTGTATTTCCAGGGCTTTCTTCCAAATTCAATTCCTTCTTCACTATTCAATTCCTAGCCTAACTCCC
This sequence comes from Mastomys coucha, assembly GCF_008632895.1. Classification (NCBI taxonomy): domain Eukaryota; kingdom Metazoa; phylum Chordata; class Mammalia; order Rodentia; family Muridae; genus Mastomys; species Mastomys coucha. Next base: position 11,986,841 of record NW_022196900.1, read on the forward strand.
AAATTTCTTCTTATTCTTACTTATTCTGGCTTCTTTTCCCCCTTATTCTTGTAAACATTTTGCCCTCGAAGAGAGACATAGTCTTTGAAGCAACTGCTTTGGGGTTATTGATTTCACTTCTCTTTAAATTGTACCTACCTGCTGCTTGGTTTTGCTTAGCTGGGACTAAACCTTCACAAGTGTGCATAGATAAAAATAAATAAATAAATATACACTTTCATAAGAATCAGAAATAACAGAAATGTAGACCTCAAAAGTATATCTGTAACCCTCTTCTCCAACTTTATCCTTTTAAAGAAGGACGAACTGGGGCCAGGAGGAAATCCTTGCCTAGAGGTAAACAAACTGTTGATTTAATCTTATATACTATTTCAAGGTCTTATGACCCTGCGGAGTTGGCCAAACTCTAGCAAATATATATCTCGGAGAGAAGTTTTTTATTGTATAGCTGATTGTCCTGGGCTATTAGACCCAAAGTCATGGTCTAAAAGAGTATGACAATGGCAGTTAGTCCAGAAGCCTTAGCACAGAATGAAGAAACTGCTCTGTTCTCTCCATTTCTTGAAACCTGCAAGTTTCTGAATCATTTTCTTGTACCCTGGTTCTGTCATCTTGCATTATACGTCTCATTTTTCTCTTTCTTTTCTCTTTAAAACTTTTTGTTTAATACATTCTTTACCCATACTGTGTTTAAATAAGACAAATCCACACAAGTGTACACATAGTACACTGAGCAGACATCCCAAGACAACCCCCCAGCCCGTGTGATCTCTTATTAGGAAAGTAGACACAGATTACAAAAATATAAAAACCAAAGCTGTAAAATACCATTATAGAACCCCAACATTTATGAATGGCCATATAAAGTAACTCTTCTATGAATACTCAAATATTCAGACATCTTTTTGAAGTTCCATGTGAGGAAGAAGATTATGGTATTTGTATTGCAGGGCTTGTGTCACTTCTCCAAAATGTGGGTCATAGCCGTGAATTTCTAGTTCTGAGAGTTTTATCTGGATAACCATGGGAGGTGTGCATGTTGAAAGGGTAAAATATATTTAATTAAATCTATCACTTTTGTATATCCACTCTACAAATAATTTATTAATAAATGTAAAGTCAAGGAGGGATGGTCAGTAGAATATGAGAATATGAAAGTATAGGGGGTAGCCGGGCAATGACAGCACATGCCTTTAATCCAAGCACTTGGGAGGCAGAGTCAGGCAGATTTCTGAGTTCAAGGCCAGCCTGGTCTACAGAGTGAGTTCCAGGACAGCCAGGGCTATACAGAGAAACCTGTTTCTTTCTTTCTTTCTTTCTTTCTTTTTTTTTTTTTCTTTTTTGGTTTTTCGAGACAAGGTTTCTCTGTGTAGCCCTGGCTGTCCTGGAACTCACTCTAGACCAGGCTGTCCTCGAACTCTTTGTCCCAAAGTTAGTTTTTCTATCTTATTAATATTAAATGTTATTTTAAATATTTCACTCATTTATTTATTTTTTGGTGGAAAGGAATCATGTGCATGCTAAGGCCTTCATGTGAGAGTCAGAAGGTAACTAAGATGAGTCCATTCTCTACCACGCTTTTTGCTAACTCTGATCTTCAGGCTGGATGGCATGTGCCTTTACATATTGAGCCATCTCCCTGCATCACTACAACATTTTAATCCTGACATTATTTTTGTAATGTTTATGACTTATCAAGTTATGATTTATCTAGATTAATGATTTCAGTAGATTTTTATGGACCTAGATTATAACTTTAGCTTCATTATTGTATACTTGATACTTAGTCAATCTCCTTTTATATTGGCATACATTCATAGTACTATCTATGTTCATAAAATTGTAAAATGTACTTTGACTATGTGTTCCTCTTAGTTTGATTTTATTTAGGATAACTCTTTTTAAACTTTTTATTGATTCTTTATTATTAGATATTTTCTTTATTTACATTTCAAATAATATACCCTTTCCAAGTTTCCTATCTGAAAAAAACCCCTGTTCCCCACCCCTGATCAGCAACCCACTCTCTCCTGCTTCCTGACCCCGGCATTTTCCTATACTGTGGCATAGAATCTTCACAGGACCAAGGGCCTCTCCTTCCATTGATGACTGACTAGGCCATCCTCTGCTACATATGCAGCTGGAGCCATGAGTCCCACCATGTGTACTCTTTGGTTAGTCGTTTAGTCCCTGGGAGCTCTGAGGGTACTTGTTAGTTCATATTGTTGTTTGTCCTAAGGGGCTGCAAACCTCTTTAGCTCCTTGGGTCCTTTCTCTAGCTCCTTTTTTATTAATTCTTGGTGAATTTTACATCATGTACATCAATTCCACTCATCTCTCCATCCCTTCATATCTGCCATCTGCCCTTCCAACTTCTCCTTCCCCAAACCAAACCAAAAATATCTCCCCCATGGAAGCTGCAGCATGTCACTGTGTCACACAGTGAACCCTTTTGCTAAAAGGGCTTTAATTGAATCTTCATTGCAATAAGCACTTGTTTTGGTTTGAGGCCTCTGGCTTCTGCTATAATATCAATACTGGGTCCTCTCTGGGACTCCTCTACAATACTCTGCTGTTGCTCTGTGTCATGGAGATCCTATAGCTCTGAGCCTGCAGGACCAGCTCTTTACTTGCTCTAGCAGTTCATATATGGGGTAGATGATGGGTAGACCAATTCAAAGCCATTGATCTGGGCCTGATCCAGAACTGATTAGTCTACCAGCTCTTCTGTGCTCACACCACCAGGGCCAGCTCTACTGCCAAGGCAAGGTGCAGCCCATTCTTGTAAGTGTACTTGAGATGTTGTCTATTTTTAGTTTGAGTGAATTTTGTTTTCTTATCTACATTTCTTTAATTTATTTTGTTCATTTTTATTTTTACATATTCATAAATATTTTCCCTTAATTTAAATTTATTTATTCTTGAAAGTAAAGATATTCAGTGTTATCCATAAATATTACACATTATTTAAAATATATTTGATGTTATTTATGAAACTACTCTTAAACACATATATCTGCAAAGGACTTATAAGTTTCATTTGTTTTTTTTTTTAATTTCTGGCTGATTTCCACCATAGTGAGTATAAGATTTACACAGTCTTTGTAATTGTTTACTATATGATTTTTAATCTAGGATTGGTTTAACATTTTATAATGTATTTTTCATGTAACCAATTTGGGAAAGTATTTTTTTTATTATAGGACTTGTAGATGAAAGTAATTTTCTTTAATCATTCTAAAAAATGCCTTTAATTACTGATATGGAGATGAGTCAGCTGGGTTTGTCTTTCTTCATAATTTTACTGATTCATGGTAACAAGTATAGATATAAAATGTTAAGTATTTTGTTGGGCCTGATTGACATTATATTTTTATTCAGTTTATATGGAAGTGTACATTGTCAGTTCTTTTAAAATTAATCTAATCTACATCAAATTCATTCTTTATGACATTCTAATTAGACAGACAACAAATTGATGAGATACAGTCTTGTAGTGCCTTCACCCACCCCTCCTCTCACTATTGTAATTTAAACATTTATTCAGTTTTACATGTCCATTATTTAAACTATTTTATGATGTTTTTCTTTCATAATAATACTAAAATTTCTTTCTCTCTTTCTTTTCCTTATTTTCCATTCATTCTGTCTCTATTTTTGGAGTGCTGTGATTACAGACCCACACTACTTTGTGCAGCAAATTGTTTTGATTTTTTTCTGTAATTTGCCCTCACTATTTAATTTAAATATAGGTGGCTAGATGCTTCTATATGTAATTCAGTTTATTTATGTCTCTATGTATCTGTCATTCTAGAAGTACTTCCCTTCCTGCATTGACAAGTTGTCACCTTTTAAAATAATTTTTCAGTTTTACATTTTCCATATTATCATTGGTTTATTTAAAATTTATTATTTGCAAGGACTACTTTCAGAAAAAATATCTCTTTTTATAGATTTATGACTGCTTCAATGGATATTGTTTATTTTGTTTTATTAATTCACTGATATCATGAAATATAAATTGTTTCTCTTGTGTGCAGCAATTTTTTTTGAACATTGACACTTTTAAGAAAAAAATCAATCAAGTTAAAATTTTCTTGTACTTGTCTGTGTTTCATGTGTGTCTGTGTGGGTGGGTGGGTGTGTTCATATGTGTGCGGATGAACACTGAAAAACCACACTAGACATGTCTTGTTGTTGCCAATTATCACTACTGACTTTATTATTACTGCCAAATCATAAACTCTTCCAGAAAATCCTTTCTACTTCCTTTATAACCTTTCTCCCATGTTCTTCCATTCAGTGTCAAGAGCAAGCCTTTCAGGTTCTATGTACCAATGTTCTCTTAATTGTGACCCTTGGTACATCTTGGGATTCATAGTTCATCTTCACAGATTTTTGAAGGGAATATTGAGGATTTTTATAAAGTTTAAGATCCCTATATATCTTGGACTTCTATGAGCCAGACATTAAGTTTTACCACCTTTTTTTTTAATTTATTTTATTTATTTATTTATTTTTTTTATAGATACTCTAGCTTTGCGTCAGACCTCATAGCCAATCTCTCCTGGGCACATTGTTGCTTCTAGATCTATTCATTTTCACTTTAAATATTTGTTTTACATACTAGTAAAATGAAGAACATCACTGTAATTTCCACAGAAATTACACAGAAATTTCCACAGAATTAATATAACTAAGTAGTAAAGAAGCCAAATTAAAACTAAATCAAGTTATTGGAGATAATCAAAACAGAGCTTAATACCAATTCAGAACAGTAGGTCCAAACAGGACTTATGACTATCTCAAGTAAACTATTTAAAGTAATAAGAATGACTATAAAATTTGATGATAATCTGTTAATTCGTACTTATTTACCCTGTGGTTGCTACTGTTGCTTGAGCAATGCTAAATTTCCATTTACTGCTGGTGCCATAACTAATTAATCATCTGGATTTTACCAGAGATTTGTACTCCTGCAGGATCTACAATGAATCACTAATTCCACATTCTAGTTTACTTATCTATTTTTCTTGTACTATTAATATCAATTTTTAGATTCAGTTCTACATGTAGAACTGAATGTGTGTTTGCTATGTAGCTATGTATGTGCAGGTACTCAAGTTGTCCAGCAGAGGAAGTGAGAACTCCAACTGCTGTAGTCACCTTCGCTTATGAGCTCCCAACTATAGTCCTCTAGGAGACGTGAAATTGTTCTTAATCAGTGATGTCTCTCTTCATCCTTCCCTTTTTTTTTCATTAAAAACATTTTTGGAGCTTCAAAGTTCTAATAATCTCAAAGCTTTTTCAAATTTTCTAAAAATTTTACTGTCACATAATTTTGTGATTTAGTTTTTTTTTGCAGACACACAAGTGAGTCTATAGTTGTCTAAAATACCAGTGTGAAAGAACACACATATTTCAATTTTCATCATGGATATAAAAACAAGTTGAAAATTGGCACCAATTATGCCTTGTCACAGATAGCTGTTCTGTAAGGTAATGTACGTGCATGGGTATATCCTCAGATGTCAATCAGTTAACAAATAACTTGTATTTGTAGGCAAATACACCTTTGTTCAGGATTGATAATGATGATGGAATAGTTTATTAATTCAATTGAATACCAAAATCTGTAGGCATCCATTCTAAGTTACATTCTCCCAGAATTATGTTATATAGGAAAAATAGTATATAAGGCTTCACAGAGTTTATACTTTAGTGGTTGAATTGAATAATGAGACAATTTCAATGAAAAGTTATAAATGCTGTGCTCTGGTAAATATAAGGTGAATATAACATTTCAAAGATATGCCATACAGAGATATAATTTCCAAACCCCTGAGCGTGTTTCATGCTGAACAAACAGCATGTTGTTAGTACTAGAAAGAAGCAGTATATCAAGTTGAAGAATTTGTTTGGTAGGGTTTATTGAGTTGCAGCATACTGATAACATTGGAGATAAAATACAGTCTATTATACTGTTTTCACCATGAATAAAACAAGCAATGCATGACCTTATTTTGGCCTGTAACTTGCTATGTGCTTTCAGTGAATATGAACTCTCAAATTTACTTCTATGTTATGTGAATTTTAGGGAGGTTCATCAAAGGGAGAAAAAAGATCTCTTTTTACTTTTACCTGAAACAAGTGTTTGGAAGAAAATCTTTCGTAACAGCTGTACTGCACAAAAACTATGGAGATGCACTGAAATGACTCATCTCCTTCCTTTATGACATGATTGCTCAGTTAATTATATACATCCCAAACACATAAAGAAGGGAACAGATGGTAAGGGCTTGGTTTAAAAAGAGATAACTCTATGAAAATAACCTTATTCATCATAGCTTAAATTTCCTTGCTCAAATTATTTTGTTCTATGGATCAGAAAAATGATGCCTCTATTGAAGAAGGAAAGGATAAATTCAAGAGTGTAATTCAGATATAAAAGCTACTGATATGTTCCAGCAAATGTTAGATCATGGCTGTAACACCCAGGAAGTAACACAAGGCAATATTTGTCTATACATGTCTATCAAGATGAAAAGTTTACCTGAAAAATTAAGAGGTATTTAGAATTATAAAATCTTTTGTAGTTTACCAATTATGGAAATGAAGTTATGAACCTAATAGTCCTCCATTATATTAGGCCACATGATTGGAATTAAACCCACACCTCTATGAGATTAATTCATATGTTCTATAAATGAAACTGCTTTGAATTCTTGAAATCTTATTGGTAACTCTCCATTTGCACCACTGTGTTGCTTCTTTCTCATTATCCAGTTCAGGCACTGAACAGTGAAGTACAAGTTGGTTTTGCTTTTGTTTACTTAATAGCACATAGTGAGTCTTCTTAAGCTCCATTTTTTTTCTGGTATGTCTTTGTAAAATGTGAAACAGGCTCTAGAAGTCATGTACTTGCTATTTCCTCAAGAAATCAGCACTCTTAACCAGCCGTTTAAATTGTTCTACTCTGCTTTAACTATAGCAACTTCTGGCAACTGAGGCTCCATGGTAACCTTAGTATGCACTCACTGTTAAGTGGATATTAGCCCAGAAGCTTGGAATAGTCAAAATACAATCCACAAACCACAAGAAACTCAAGAAGAAGGAAGATCAAAGTGTGGATACTTCGATCCTTCTTAGAGGAGAGAACCAAGTACCCACAGAAGGAGTTGCTGAGAGAAACTATGGAGCAGAGACTGAAGGAAGGACAATCCAGAGACTGCTCCACCTGAGAATCCTTCCCATATTCAGTTACCAAACCCAGACACTATTGTAGATGCCAGCAAATGCTGGCTGACAGGAGCCTGATATAGCTGTCTCCTGAGAGGCTCTGACAGTGCCCAACTAATACAGAAGTAAAGGCTCATAGCCATCCATTGTACTGACCACAGGGCCCTCAATGAAGGAGCTAAAGAAAGGACCTAAAGAGCTGGAGGGTTTGCAGCCTGTTAGGATGAATATATACAACAATATAAACTAACTAGTACCCTCAGAGCACCCAGGGACTAAACCACCAACCAAAGAGTACACATGGTGGGACTCATGGCTCCAGCTGCATATGTAGCTGAGGATGGCCTAGTCAGTCATCAATGGAAAGAGAGGCCCTTGGTCCTGTGAAGATTCTATGCCCCAGTATAAAGAAATGCCAGGGCCAGGAAGCAGGAGAGAGTGGGTTGCTGATCAGGGGTGGGGAACAGGGGTTTTTTTCAGAGAAGAAACTTGGAAAGGATATATCATTTGAAATGTAAATAAAGAAAATATCTAATAAAAATAAACTAAAGTTAAAACCCAAAGAATGATTTTTCCTTTGAATGAAACAATTATTAGTGATAGCTATATTATACGGCAACCTTAAGGATTCTACAGAAAGCATATTGTTATGTTTTAGTTCATGATTCAAAATACTCATTTACAGTTAATGGATTCTTAGTAAGAGAATATGGATTTCAAAAAAAGAATTATGGTATTTGTATATGTTCATGATCATTTTGATTTGGGGGGGTGACAAGTGTAGTTTTCAGTTGTCATAATTTCCACACATCTCTATTTCTACATCCTGCATGACAATGTTCAGGTGCAATAGTTCATCAATGGATTGCAAATCAAGAATGGCTCACAAATCCTTCAGGGTGGCAGGGACAGGATCCTCTCAGTCAGCCTCTGAGTGAGGGCAGTGGATATGCAACACTCTCTGTCCCTTCCCTGCAAGCAGAGAGCCTGCCTTCAGGGAGTGTTTTAACCCAGGGACCCGGGTGAGATCTGCTATTTTCTCCCTGGCCCTCACAAGTCATAGAGCAGCCTGGTCAAGATCAATTCTATCTCAGATGACACATAGGAGGGACAACAGACCCACAGCCCTCTCTGCACCTTCCCACAAGCAGAAAGCCTGTCTCCAGGGTGTGCTCTGACCCCAGGACTCAGGACAGACAACTGATCCACAGCCATCTGCTCCCAGGATTTACCAGAGTAGAGCTGATCTCCCAGAAGTACTGACACAGGCTTAGAGACCCATGGGAGGAAGAATCTCTAGTCAGAGTCAGCAAGAACACCTAACACCAGAGATCCACAGATGGCTAAAGGTAAATGCAAGAATCCTACCAACACAAACCAAGACTACTTGGCTTCATCAGAACCTAGTACTCCTAACATAGCATGTCCTGGATATCCCAAAACACTGGAAAAGCAAGATTTCGGTCTAAAATCATATCTCATGATGGTGCTAGAGGAATTTAAGAAGGACATGAATAACTCCCTTAAAGAAATGCAGGAGACAACAGGCAAAGAGGTACAAGCCCTTAAAGAGGAAACAAAAAAATTCCATAAAGAATTACAAGAGATCACAAGTAAACAAGTAGAAGCCCTTAAAGAGGAAACAAAAATCCCTTAAGGAATTACAGGAAAACACAAACAAACAGGTGAAGGAATTGAGCAAAACCATCCAGGACCTAAAAATGGAAGTAGAAACAGTTAAGAAATCACAAAGAGAGACAACTCTGGAGTTAGAAATCTTAGGAAAGAAGCCAGGAAACATAGATGCAAGCATCACCAACAGGAATACAAGAGATAGAAGAGAGAATATCAGGGGCAGAAGATACCATAGAAAACATTGACACAACAGTCAAATAAGTACAAAATGCAAAAAGTTCCTAAACCAAAACATCCAGGAAATCTAGGAAACAATGAGAAGACCAAACCTAAGGATAATAGGTATAGAAGAGAGTGAAGACCTCCAACTTAAAGGGCCAGTAAATATCTTCAACAAAATTATAGAAGAAAACTTCCCTAACTTAAAAAAAGAAATGTCCATGAACATACAAGAAGCCTATAGAACTCCAAATAGACTGGGCCAGAAAAGAAATTCCTCCTGCCACATAATAGACTAAACACCAAATGCACAAAGCAAAGAAAGAATACTAAAAGCAGTAAGGGAAATAGGTCAAGTAACATATAAAAGCAGGTCTATCAGAATTACACCAGACTTCTCACCAGAGAATATGAAAGCTAGAAGATCCTGGGCAGATGTCATACAGACCCTAAGAGAGCACAAATGCCAGTCCAGACTACTATACCCAGCAGAATTCTCAATCACCATAGATGGAGAAACCAAAGAATTCCATGACAAAACCAAATTCACACAATATATTTCCACAAATCCAGCCCTTCAAAGGATAATAAATGGAAAACTCCAACACAAAGAGAGGAACTACATCTCTGAAAAAGCAAAAATGTAATCTTCCAACAAAACTAAAAGAAGATAGCCACATGAATGGAATTCCAGCTCTAACAACAAAAATAACAGGGCGCAACAATTACTTTTCCTTAATATTTACTGATATCAATGGACTCAATTTTCTAATAAAAAGACAGACTATCAGATGAGGTATGTAAACAGGACCCGACATTTTGCTGCATACAGGAAACCCTCCTCAGTGACAAAGACAGACACTACCTCAGAATAAAAGGCTGGAAAACAATTCTCTAAGCCAATGGTCCCAAGAAAAAATCTGGAATAGCCATTCTAATATCGAATAAAATCGACTTTCACCCAAAATGATCAAAAAAGATAAGGAAGGACACTTTACATTCATCAAAGTTATGATCTACCAAAATGAATTCTCAATTCTGAACCTCTATGCTCCAAATCAAAGGGCATCTACATTCATAAAAGAAACTTTACCAAAGCTCAAAGCACACTTGAATCACACACAATAATAGTGGGAGATTTCAATACCCCACTCTCTGTAATGGACAGATCATGGAAACAGAAAATAAACAAAAACAGTGAGACTAACAGAAGTTATGAAACAGATGCATTTATCTATTGAACTTTTTATCCTAAAACAAAATGATATACCTTCTTCTCAGCACCTCATGGTATCTTCTCCAAAATTGACCATATAATTGGTCACAAATCAAGCCTCAACAGATACAAGAAGATTGAAATAATTCCTTGCATCCTATCAGATCACCATGGACAAAGGCTACTCCTCAATAACAACACAAAAAATAGAATGCCCACATACAGTTGGAAGCTTAACAATACTCTACTCAATGAGAACTTGGTCAAGGAAGAAATGAAGAAAGGCATTAAAGACTTTCTAGAGTTTAATGAAACTCTAGATTTCATTAAATCTAGAGTTTAGATTTGATTATTTCAATAATAATAATCAAACTCAGGTTTACTAAAATAAACCAAATAGAAACACAAAGAACTAAACAAAGAATCAACTAAACTAGGAGCTGGTTCTTTGAGAAAATCAACAAAATAGATAAACCCCTAGCCAGACTAACTGGAGGGCACAGATACAGTATCCTAATTAACAAGATCAGAAATGAAATGGGAGACATAACAACAGACACTGAGGAAATCCAAAAAATCAAGAGATCCTACTACAAAAGCCTATACTCAACAAAACTTGAAAACCTGGATGAAATGGACAATTTTCTAGGCAGATACCAGATACCAAAGTTAAATCAAGATCAGATCAACAATCTAAACAGTCCCATATCTGCTCATGATATAGAAAGAGTCATTAAGAGTCTCCCAACCAAAAATCCCAGGACCAGAGGGTTTAGTGCAGAGTTTTACCAAACCTTCAAAGAAGACCTAATACCAACACTCCTCAAACCATTCCACAAAATAGAAACTGAAGGCACCCTACCCAATTCGTTCTACGGAGCCACAATTACTGTTATACCTAAACCACACAAAGACCTAACGAAGAAAGAAAACTTCAGACAAATTTCCCTTATGAATATTGATGTAAAAATACTCAATAAAATTCTTGCAAACCGAATCAAAGAACACATCATAACGATCATCCACCATGGTCCAAGTAGGCTTAATCCCAGGGATGCAGGGATGGTTTAATATATGGAAATCCATCAACGTAATTCATTATATAAACAAACTCAAAGAAAAAACTATATGATCATCTCATTAGATGCTGAAAAAGCATTTGACAAAATCCAGCATCCCTTCATAATAAAAGTCTTGGAAAGATCAGGAATTCAAGGCCTATACTTAAACATAGTAAAAGCAATATACAGAAAACCAGTTGTCAACATTAAACTAAATGGAGAGAAACTTGAAGCAATCTCACTAAAATCAGGAACTAGACAAGGCTGCCCTCTCTCTCCCTACCTATTCAATATTGTACTTGAAGTCCTAGCCAGAGCAATTAGACAACAAAAGGAGATCAAAGGGATACGAATTGGAAAGGAAGAAGTCAAATTATTACTATTTGCAAATGATATGATAGTATACTTAAGTAATCCCAAAAATTCCACTAGAGAGCTCCTAAACCTGATAAACAACTTCAGCAAAGTAACTGAATACAAAATTAACTCAAGCAAATCAGAGGCCTTCCTCTACACAAAGGATAAACAGGCAG
>NW_022196900.1:12001553-12002306 GCF_008632895.1 Mastomys coucha
ATGAAATTCCTAGGGAAATGGATGGATCTGGAGAATATCATCCTGAGTGAGGTAACCAAATCACAAAATAACATACATGGTATGCACTCTCTGATAAGTGGTTATTAGACCAGAAGTTCAGAATACAGGAAGTACAACCCACAAACCACAAGAAACTCAAGAAGAAGGAAGACCAAAATGTGGACATTTCATTCATTCTTAAAAGGGGGAACCAAATACCCACGGAAGGAGTTGCAAAGATTAACTATGGAGCAGAGACAGAAGGAAGGACAAACTAGCCTGATATAGCTATCTCGTGAGAAGCTCTTACAGTTCCTGACTAATACAGATGTAGAGGCTCACAGCCATCCATTGAACTGAGTACAGGGTCCCCAGTGGAGGAGTTAGGGAAAGGACCAAAGTAGCTGAAGGTTTTGCAGCCACTTAAGACGAACAATAATATGAACTAACTAGTACTCTCAGAGCTCCCAAGGACTCAACCACCAACCAAGGTCTATACATGGTGGGACTGATTGTTCTGGCAGCATGTGTATAGTAGAAGATGGCAAAGTCGGTCATCAGTGGGAGGAGAGACCCTTGGCCCTGTGAAGGTTCTGTGCCTCAGTGTAGGGGAATGCCAGGGCCAATAAGTGAGAGAGGGTGGGGTGGCAAGCAGGGGGAGAGTGGAGGCAACAGGGGTTTGTTCTTGTTGTTTTTTGTTCTTTTGTTTTTTTGGTTCCTTTTGGTCTGTTTTTTTTTTTTTTTTTTTTTTTT
>NW_022196900.1:12002316-12020242 GCF_008632895.1 Mastomys coucha
TTTATAGGAAGCTGGGAAACGAGAAATCATATGACATGTAAATAAAGAAAATATCTAATAAAAAAAATCAAAATCAAGAATGAAAGGTTGATAAATAAATGTAGAATGAAACCAAATATGTCCTTGATTAACAATGCTAGGAGGTTAGAGTAGACAAGTTTAAAAGACTTTTTTTGTGTGTGCTTCTTGTATATACTTTCTAACTAGAATCTATGGTGGGCTTCCATTCTCTCCTATGGGCTACCTGAACCTTCATATTTTTACTCTTCAGCAGCTCTTTGCTAGTAAAATTACCATGTATATAGAATAAATTCTAGATTTGTGCTAAGGAGAACAAATGCAGAAAAATCTCATTGGTAGATCTGATCTGGATAGAAAGCCTGAAATCTCTGATCAGATTAATGGATGTCATTGGATTGGTTAAGAAAATGGCAGGAAAGCTGGGCATTCTTTTTGGCTTGTCTAATATGGCTGCCAACATGGACTTGAAACAGAAGTATATTTAAGAGAGAAAGAGAATAGTCAGAGAATTTGCTGCTCTGACACGATGATATAGACATCTTATGAATGGTAATAAATAATTATACCTCTTTCCAGACCTGTATTGTCTTTGATATGCTTCTGTAAATAAAATTTTGAAGAAAAAAAACCCAAGATACCTTATCTTTCTTTCAGCTCCTGATCTATTTATCCAAGGGTCAGGGGTATTTGTTTCCAATTTTTCCAGAATATATGATTCTTGAGTGGCTTAATTTGGATTTTATTGTGAAAATACACCATGACCAAGGCACCTCTTAAAAAGGCAAACATTTAATTGGGGCTGGTATACAGTTTCAGATTTTAGTCCATTATCACTATGATGAGGAGCATGGCAGCATACAGGCAGAGTGCTGAAGGAGGCAAGAGTTCTACATCTTAATTCCAAAGTAGCCTGGAGGAGACTGTGTTCCACACTGAGCTGAGCTTGAGAATAGGAGACCTCAAAGCCCATCCCAACTTTGACATGTTTCTTTCAACAAGTGCACACTTAGTTCAAAAAGACCACACCACTACGTTCTAGTCTCTATGGGCCAAGCATTTAAACTAATGAAGCTAGGGGGCCAATCCTATTCAACCCACCACACTGAGGAATAAGACCTACTTATTCCTGACTTCTGTAAGATCTTATTAAGCCACATGGATGTTTAAGAAGCAACTAAAATCTTGCAGTACAAGAAAAAAAATCTTGGTATCAGCTTTCTGTTCTTCCTTAACTCAAACACACACAGTATGGCATAAGATCTAATTTTTCTCTAAATTTATCTAAAATTTTGTGGAAATGCAAACTACTTGAACTGTAGCCATTCTGAAATGAGAGCATTTTGATACAAGGTCCAAGTCACCCTGTTTCTGAACTCTGAGGTCAGTGATGTCAGTCATATTGCATGTTCATCTGGGATTACATGGGGCCTTCTCCCTGACCTGTCTCCATCCCCATCACTGCAATTATCCTCTTATACTAGTTCCCATATTCTTTTGAGAAATATTTGCTTTTTAACAATGATATTTTATCTGGCTAAGGGACAAACAGGAACAAGAAAGGGTTCCACTTGCATTTTCTGCACTGACTTCCATTGAGACCTAAGTCTGTTTCACTGTATTTGTTAGTTAATTCACAAGATGGAGTGCATTTGTGTGTGACAGGACCTTGAACATTGTTTAGTGGAATGATGTCATCACTCTCCTTGTCTCTTGCCACTCTCTGTCTGTTCATCTTCTCCTTGACTTTAAATGCTTACATTATATCTATAACCTTAGTAAACCTCAAGTACCTTTCTATACACATGAGTCAATATAATATTTACATTGATTTACTTGAGTTTAATATGCATATTCTGATTCTCCTTTATCTGAATTTTGACCTATTACAATCTTCCAACTTTATCTTTAAAACCCTGATTTCATCTTTTTCTGGGTTCTAGCATATATTTTCAATGCTATCACTTTTCCTCTATATCCTATATAATTTAAATACTTTGCTTTTTACCATATTTTAAAACATCTCTAGTTTTGTCTCTTGATTTCTTCTTTAATCCATACATTATTTAGAAGAATTTTGCTTTATATTAAAAATTGGGGAGATTTGTTCTGGTTTCATTTTTGCAAGTTTTTTTCTTGTTTGATTCTGGTAAAGAAATTTTTGATGTGAGTTGAACGCTTAAAAAATCTATTCATACCTGATTGTGACCAAGCTCTTCAATATATATTGAATGTATATATATTCATATATGTTTATGTATATATATATATACAATATATATTTATGCATACATCATATAAATGTTCCTGATCCTTGTTCTGTATATTCTTAGAAAGCATAAATATTCTTTATTAGGTGAGCAAAAAGTGCAACTCTTTTTGTGGTAAGGCTGGTGATATATGAATTCTATATGTTCATTGTCAAATTTTCTCAGTGGTGATCATTTGAAACTATAAGGGCATAGGAAATGGGAAAAAGAACAACCTGGATTCTGGGGATAATGACAGATGTCATGACTGAGATTAATGTCTTGGTTTGATGATAAAATATACTTTAGCAACTTTCTAAAGTGCATGATTTCTTAACTGGTGTTTACAATGTCATAAATCTATACTCTAGGTAAAAAACTACATAAGTCATTCTGCTATAAAAGGTATTCATCCTTATTTTAAAAGTTTTATATGTAAACTGCCATTATAAATAATGACAAATCAGAAGGTATCTGGGTTTATGCTACAGTCTAAAATGTATATATGGAATTTAAACCTATAGAGACAAAATAAAATAATTTAATTTCTCCTAAGATGTTGTGTTCTCTCTTCCTTCCTTCCTTCCTTCCTTCCTTCTTTCCTTCCTTCCTTCATTTATTTATTTATTTATTTATTTATTTATTGTGTTTTTTTTGAGACAGTTTCTCCGTATAGCCCTGGCTGTCCTGGAACTCTCTCTGTAGACCAGGCTGGCCTCGAACTCAGAAATCTGCCTGCCTCTGCCTCCCAAGTGCTGGGATTAAAGGCGTGTGCCACCACTGCCTGACAAGATGTTGTGTTCTTTTTGTTTGTTTGTTTGTTTGTTTGTTTGTTTTTTTGAGACAGGGTTTCTCTGTGTAGCCTTGGCTGTCCTGGAACTCACTCTGTAGACCAGGCTGGCCTCGAACTCAGAAATCTGCCTGCCTCTGCCTCCCAAGTGCTGGGATTAAAGGCATGCGCCACCACTGCCCGGCTAAGATGTTGTGTTCTTAAATGTGTAAGTCATAATATGATTAAACTTATCCACCAACCCTGAATTTTAGAGATACAGAAAATACAGTCTTTCAATAGTCTCATTCTTTTATGAAAACAGTTCAATTCCATATGATCTGTGAGGAGATAACATGTATAAAAACTAAATAATAAATCATGTTATCATGGTTCTGAGTTATGAAAGATTATTAATTATTAGATTGTCAGTAAAAATGGAACACACATTTTTACTTCCTTAATGCAAACATGTCATTTCCCTCAGGGGAGAATTATATTACTTCTGTAATTGTACTGCTGTTATTTTAAAAAGGACTAAAAGAAATACCCTAGCTCCAACATACTTACATGTGAAATTCCAGAGTCCTCTTTGATTTAAGTGGGCCTTCTCATGAAAGGTCTGTTCATTCAAGGATTCATACTAAAGATTCTGTGCAGCTCAATCTCCATAACTTAAGATATTATAATTAAATCTCTTTAGAGGTCTCTCAGTGAACACACTGTTACCTTTTCTATAGGAGATAGTTTACAAGGTGAGGAAAGTGTCTCAATGCACATCAACAATGGCTTCTAGATTTACTGTTTATTGAAAAATAAGCTTATGTATAAATAATAATAGAAATAATATATGAGAGTTTAATAATGTGAAGGCAGAAATATATCAATTCTCTCCGAAAGACATAAAGTATTATAAAACAACACAGATTGTGTGCAACATTTCTGTTTTCCAAGATGTACAGTCAAGTTAGTTCTTTAATCAGGAGGCAGGAGAGCCATGACCTCAGTCAAGACACATCGTATGCCTCTCTAAATGCAAGCACATAATAAGTATGGCTACAAAATGGTATAAGTATATTCAAATGCTTAAAAATTCCCAGAATTCAGGTGTTAAAATACAAATTTATCGATCTATTCAGATGTTTAAATTACTGTTGAGGGACTAGAGAGATGACTTAGCAGTTAAAAGTGCTTGCTGTTCTCAAAGAAGACAAAGGTCCAATTGCCAGAGCCCACACTATAGCAGATAGCCTCTTCTGAACTTCTGGGGTTTCAACATGCATTTTGTACATATACACACACTTAAACACACAAGCACACATGAGATAAAATGTAATGTGTAAATAACTAAAAGGAAAGAGAAAATTGCCTTCATCAGACACTCAGAATAAATGTCTTCTGACCTCTGTTTTCTTCAGCATGATGCTTTTCTGTTGTTCTATTGTGCTTAAATTCTGTTAGAGTTTCAGTAAGAGTAGACTCTCCAGCCTTATGAAAAATGCCTGGTCCCTAGCTGGTTCACTTTTGCGGGAGGTGCAAGGAACTCAGAAAACTGGAATACGTATTTAACTTGGGAGATTTTCCCATGGAAGCTGATCTTACTTGGCTCATTACTGTCTGTCCTTTCCACTATATTTCTCAGGCTTCTTACAGGACTGAAACCAACAGAGTCAGCTGACTGTGAACCAAAAGGTATACACTTATGAGCTAGATTTAAAACAACTTTACACAAAGAAATACAAGCAACCAAGCAATTCTGAGAGCTAGAAAAATAGTCTTCCTCAGGGAAGAGAAACTCAGTTGGTTATCCAATACTAATAAATGGGTCAGGCCTGAAAGCATATATGCAAGTAACATCATTCAGACTGAACAGGTTACATTTAGCAACACATATTATTAGCAATTATCTATTGTAAAAATATATATGTTAAACATATATTTGTAATTTAACAACCATTAAGAAAAAGAGGCCAAAAATTTACAAGAAATCAAAGAAGATGGAGTATAAGGGAGGATTTGTAGTTTGCAGTTATACTATACTCTCAAAAATACAAGAAATAATAAGCAACAAAAAGAACAGCAAAACAATAACAACAACAAAATATCCCTCCTTTCCTCTGTTGAAGTTTTGACTAAAGGTCTCATAGTAATGGAAAGTATGACTAAGACAATTTCCTAGGTATAATATCTACAACTTCAGAAATAAATCAATTTTTATGTCACATGAAAGAAACATAATACCTTCATACTTTCAAACCATTTCCATGTACACATACAGCACCTACCACCTAAAGGTTCTGAATATCATCTTTTAAACAAGAAATTTATCTGAGACAAATGTATGCAGTCCTAGCTCAGAAAGATTACAATATTCTAGGTAAATTTGCTGCATTTTTGTCACATAGTAAGCATGTTCTAAAGCCATATGTGCTTTCGGTTGAAGTTAGAATATATGTATATATATATATGTGTGTGTGTGTGTGTGTATTTATATATGACTATAATTAAGTATTCATTTCATAATTCATTTCATATGTTAGCAGAGTGCATTGGAAAATTCTCTAGTCCCACCATGCTAAGGTGAGATATTTTTTCCCTAAACTTAAGATCTGAAAAATGGGAAGATTTTGAATTAAATTACTCACATTTTTTTTCATCTTGGGTCAAATTATGGTAGCTGAAATTATCTATATTCTAGAGAAAAGAAGAGGAAATAGTGTCTTAATGCCTCAGTGTAAAATTATGACTTATTTTTAGGAAATTATAATAAAATGATATGAGGAAAATTATACTCCACGTCTCTATATAAATATCTCATTTGCATATAAAGTTTTGTTAGAGACAAACTAATGTTAGCTACTTAGTTCCTTTAGTATCATCTCAATATTTGTTGTATGTGGGGGAGGTATTTACATTTTGGATTTAATTTGCATCTAATGTAAAAATAGATCATTAAAGAAATGTATCATTTTAAAATTGACAATGAGTTTTTGTTCCCTTCCACTCCCTGACTTCATCAATTTTCTAATTGTTTAAATTAGGTAATAAATTAAATTTTAATATCTCATAGGAATGTTTGTAGTTAAAAGGGTAGACACACAAAGACACACATACTTCTTGAGTTATTTATACATTTTGGATATTAGTCCTGTGTCAGATGTGAATTACTGAAGATCATCTCCAAATATGTTGGCTGCTGTTCATCCTAATGATGGTGTCGATTGACATACAGGAGCTTTTTGTTTTCATGAGGTTCCACTTATTAATACTGACCTTAGTGCCTAAACCATTAGTATTCTCTGTTCAGAAAGTTGTCACCTGTACCAATAAGTTCAAGGCTATTCCCTACTTTCTGTTCTACTTGATTTAATGTATCTGGTTTTACATTGAGGTACTTGATCCATTTGGACTTGAATTTTGTGCTAAGTGATAAATATAGATCTATTTGCATTCTTCCACATGCAGATATCCAGTTAGACCAGCACCATTTGTTGAAAATGCTTTCCCTTTTCCATTGTAAGTTTTCGGCTTCTTTGTCAAAAATTAAGTGTCTGTTGTATTGTGGGTTTATTTCTGGATCTTTGATTTGATTCTATTTACCCACCTATCTGTTACTATATAAATACCAAGCAGGATTTTTGTTTGTTCTTGTTTTTGTTTTTCAAGACAGGATTTCCCTGTGTAGCCCTGGCTGTCCTGGAACTCACTAGCCTTGAACTCAGAAATCTGCCTGCCTCTGCCTCTCAAGTGCTGAATTAAAGGCATGTGCCATCACTGTCTGGCACCATGCAGTTTTTATTACCATTTCTCTGTAGAACGTTTTAAGTCAGAAATATTGATACCTCCAAATGTTCTTTTATTGTTCACTATTCTTTTAGTTGTCTTGGGTGTTTTGTTGTTGTTGTTGTTGTTGTTATACTTGTTGTTTTGTTTTGTTAGCGTATTAGGTGAAGAATTGTTCTTTCGAGATCTGTGGAGAATTATGTTGGAATTTTGATGGGGACTGCATTGAGAAGTCATCACCAACAATCCAAGTAACCCAATTTAAAATGGGCTACAGAGCTAAGCAGAGAATTCTCAACAGAAGAATGATCTAGAAGAACCTGAAGAAATGTTCAATGTCCTTAGACATCAAGGAAATGCAAATGAAAATTGCTCTGAGATTCTACGTTATACCCATCAATACTAGCTAAATCAAAAACTCAAAGAATAGCACATGCTAGTAAGGTTATGAAGCAAGGGGGAACACTGTCAGCAGGAGTGCAAACTTGTATAGCTGTTCTGAAAATCAGGTTCGTGGTTTTTCAGATTGAGAATAGTTCTACCTGAAGAGCCAGCTATACAACTGGTCATATACTTATAAGATACTCCACAACCCTTCAGGGAGATTTGCTCAAGTATATTCATAGCAGGTTTATTCATAATAGCCCCAAACTGGAAACAAACCAGATATCTCTCAACTGAAGAATGGATGCAAAACATGTGATACATCTAGAAAATGAAATAATACTCAGCCATTAAAAACAATGAATTCATGAAATTCTTAGGCAACTGGATAGATCTAGAAATTATACTGAGTGAGGTAACCTGATCACAAAAGAACACACATGGCATGCACTGATAAGTGGATATTAGTCTAGAAGCTCAGAATACCCAAGATATAATTCACAGACCACATGAAGTTCATAAAGAAGGAAGACTTTTTCCATCTTAGAAGAGGAAATAAAATACTCATGGGAGGACATACATAGATAAAGTGTGGGGCAGAGAATGAAGGAAAGACCATCTAGAGATTGTCCCACCTGGGAATCCATCCCATATACAGTCATCAAACCCAGACACTATTGTGGATGCCAACAAATGCTTGCTGACAGGAGACTGATATAGACTCTGCAAGTGTCTGACATACTCAAAGGTAGATGCTCTCAGCAAACCATTGGATTGACCACAAGGTCCCCACTGAAGGAGTTAGAAAAAGGAAGAAAGAGCTGAAGGAGCTTGCAGCCCTATAGGAGGAACAACAATATGAACTAACCAGTACCCCTAGAGCTACTAAGAACTACACCATGAACCAAAGAGTAAACATGGAGGGACCCATGGCTCCAGCTACATATGTAGCAGAGGATGGCCTTGTTGGATATCAATGGGAGGAGAGGCCTTTGGTCCTGAGAAGGTTCAATGCCTCAATGTAGAAGAACCCCCAGTGTCCAGGGAAGCAGAAGTCTGTGGGTTGGTGAGCAGGGGGAGGAGAAGGAGATTGAGAGTTTTCAGAGGAGAAACCCGGAAATGTAAATAAAGAGAATATCTAATGAAAATAAAATACATGGTAAATAAAATAAAATACTTGATGTATAGACAGAAAGTTCCGAATATAAATCCCTACACTCCAGATAACAAACCCAGTGGACACAGAAGCTGGCTTGGGATTCAACCTTTCAGAGGATGATACTTGAAATCACCAACATAAGGACAGTTATATTGCAGGACTCTGGATTTGACCTTGAAACCTCAGGTCAATGAAGAAATTGGTGACTTATCAAGAACACCTCTAATAATTAATGTCAGGTGTTATTTGGGATGATAAGTTAATCTACTAGGACTCAACAGTTGCCAGACTGTGGAGAACTTGGGTGACAGCTAATGCAAATTCTATGCGAAGTCTACATAAAGTCCCCTTTATACTTGGAACTCTATTTCATCTCCACTCACATGTCGATGCTCACCTATTATGAAAATCTATGAGATTCTCCCCATGGACTTTTTGTTACTTCTAGATTAATAGAATTTGTGAACTCTGTCTGGGTATGCAGTTACATGAAATAAGGACTATTTCTGTCTTTCCTGAATGTGTTTTTATAAAGATTTTTTGCTGTTGTGTGTAACACACACATCATTTCATTGGAACAAAGACAAATAACTCTTCCTTTCCCCTGTCCTATTCCATTCCCTGGCATATGAAATCTGTGATAGATGGAGCTGGAGAGAATATCTTCAAGACAAATGGAAAGAATCTCAAGAAGACTCACACAGCACCAAAATCAGTTTAACCTTAGAACTCTTCATCTGTCATATTACTCTTATCCATTTGTCTGAATTTAAATTACAAGAAATTATATTTTATTCTATACAAAACATTATTAGTTTTACAATTTTGGCCATCTCTCGTTGGAGTTTGTTTTAATTGATACAAGTTCTTGACTGAATAAATATAAACAGGTTGAAATACTAAGGTTTCAAATAAAATTTTTCAACATTCCATTAATTTAATCAAGAGATACATAAATATAAATTCTATTGTACATCAGTGTTGGTTGCTTTGTACTGCTATGACAACTATCTGAGGAAGATTTTTTTGTTTTGTTTTGATTGTTTTTGTTTTTGTTTTTGAATTTTTATTAGATATTTTATTTGTTTACATTTCAAATGTTATCTCCTTTGCTGGTTTCCCCCTCCCCTGAAAACCTCCTATCTTCCACCCCATCCTCCACTCCCTGCTCACCAACACATCTACTCCCACTTCTCTGTCCTGGCATTCCCCTGGGGCATCGAGCTTTAACAGGACCAAGGGCTTCTCCTCACATTGATGACCAACAAGGTCATCCTCTGCTACATAAGAGGCTGGACCCATGGATTCCTCCATGTGCACTCTTTGGTTAGTGGTGTAGTCCCTGGGAGCTCTGGGGTTACTGGTTGATTCACATTGTTATCCCTCCTATGGGGCTGCAAACTCCTTCAGCTCCTTCAGTCCTTTCTTTAGCCCCTCCATTGGGGACTCTGTGCTCAGTCCAATGGTTGGTTTCTGTATTTTTCAGGCACTGGCAAAGCCTCTCAGGAGACAGCTATATTAGTCTGCTGTCAGCAAGCACTTGTTGGCATCCACAATAGTGTGTAGGTTTGGTAACTGTATATGGGATAGATCCCCATGTGGAGCAGTCTTGGATGGTCTTTCCTTCAGTTTCTGTTCCACACTTTATCTCTGTATCTCCTCCCATGGGTACTTTGCTCCCCCTTCTAAGAAGGACCAAAGTATCTACAATTAAGAGTTGATTTTTGTTTATAGTTTTGGAGTCTTCAGACCATTGTTGTCTTACTTTACTGCATTCAAAAGACAGAAGCATGATGCCCAAAGGAAATGATGGAAGAAATATGCTCACTTCCACACAAACAGGTTGAAGTAAAAGGGCACAAGCATTGGGGTCAAGGTGTAACTTTTCAGTGAAAGTCCACAAAGAAATCCTCCCTCAATTAGAACCTCCTCTTTGAATTTACCATTGTTTCGAATTCTACTGTTACTAGTTATAAGTTGGTTATTGTATAGATTAATTTAAAGCCATCATGGTCTAATTACTTTCTTGAGATGTTTTTGATAAAAAGAAAATCACATGAACAGTTGATGCTCTAAGTTGTCAACAAAATTGACAAAACTCTTTCAAAACTATCAGGGGAAAGAAAGAGAAGACTCAAGGAAATAAAAGAAAAGATGGAAATAAAAATATCACAATATTTATTCATATGAAATTGAGATCATTAATGAATATTTCCAAAATTATATTCCATAAAGCTGGAGAACCTAAAAGAAATGGATGAATTTATAAATAAATACAGACTGTTGGAAACAAAGTCTGGAAACATAAACCAAATGACCCAAATATCATTTCATATTAATTTTCGTCCCTACACACCAAAAGTTTGAGAGACCTTATTCAGAACCTAGGAACTAATAATTCAGTTATTTCTGTTCTTCAGTAATAAGAAGTCTTGTTTGCAAAGGAATTTCATCATCCATTGCTTGTGAAATATGCAAAAGCTTTGGGAGCTCTTGAGTGATGTACCCATAGAATGTCTTACCAGTCAGATAGTATTTATTGACATAGTTTATTTGAGGCACACGATTTAGATCCACCAAAGGCAGATATAGATTCCAGTTTCAGTCTGTAGCCTCAAAGGAGAGAATAATAGCTTGGTCAATAGCAGTTGAAACCCACGGTTCATTAATTACCATTTAGGGTTAAAAAGACAGCTTTCATATAAATTCATTCCCAAGAAATGGAAGAGAGTCCTCATGAGATGCAGCCCAGTTACCTTCATGTATAAGAAGGCTGTCAGGAGAAATCAGTCAATTTAAACCCAATTGAACTTGTCTACTTTTGCCCTAGAAATCAATGATTCAAATGAGAAACCATCCTGAAATAAGATGGAAATGTGAGATCCCAGCTCATTCTTAGGGAGATAGCTTTGTATTTGATGTGAGGAATCCTATTTAAACTTGTTAGGAATCTTCCTAGTGTTTGACAAGTGTCTGGGCTCTGAATACAAAATATCCCATGTTAATTGGCAAATGAGTATCAACTGCAATACATACTGTTGTCCTGGGACAGGCTAGCACTCCGTTCTCAGGAAGAACCCAGCATAGACTTTGGTAAAATATTTAATCACTAAAATTTTAATCTGAGCTCAGTTAACCTCAGGCTCCTATCAAACTGTAATTACATATTTTATGTTAGATTAATCATATTTGTCTAATGTATTCAAAATTGCCTTATTACTGAAATTAGATTTACAGTAATGATTTTGATATTATTTATTTTCTTTATTTGTGATACTGATAAACTAATTCATCAGTATATAAGTAAACATTTATCAGTAAATACATATTTGTACTGTTTTGACAAAAGTATAAAAGTTTTCAGCCACTTTGAGATATGCATGTAAATTACACATAGTTCCTCTTCTAAAGATTGAACACTGCAGACACATGTGGACATGTACATATAATGAAAGACAATGATATGCAGTGAACTAAGTCCCTCAGGGGAGAAGGACCTCAACTTAGGGTTAACTATTACATAAGAGCTTGTTCTCTGATACTAAGGCTTTTCTAGGCATTTTTCTTTTCTGTTTAAGGTTTTCTTTTTCAATTTTTGGTGTGTGTGTGTGCGTGTTCATGTATGTGCACATGCATACAGTACCTTTGGAGGAGAGAAAGAAGCATCAGATCTAAGCCTTAACACATTGGTGCTAGGAATAAAACTCAGGTTCTGTGGAAGGGCAATAAGCATTTGACCAATGATACATACATACATATATAAATATACATATTTATGTGTGTGTAAATTTATAAATATATATATATAAATTGTCTTTTAGATTAAAACTACATAAAGTAACATAGACATTTAAGTTTAGCATTTGGAAGCTTATTGATTAGTATCTATTATTTATATATTAGAATTCATTTGGAAACATAGAAGAAAAGGCAGCCATTCTCAGAATATATTCTTAATGAAAGTGCAGAGAATTTTAAAATAAATAGCATTTTACTGGCAGTAACAGAACATTCCTGGAGCTACAAACTTTAAAGAAATGTTTGAAAATTGCCACACAAACCTTTCAATTTGAAAAGAATGTCTGTGAAGTATTAAAGAAGAAAAAAGAAATTGTCTAGGAAAAGGGAAACAGAAGGATTATAGGAGAAGAAAATGTATTTAATCTCATTATTGAGATTTGAAAAAGTAAATGAATTATTAATTCCTCAGCAATGTTTATTTACTGCAGACTTAATTTATAGATATATATATGTATATGTTTTTACACTAATCTGTGTAAATTAAAACATAATGAAAACAGTTGGTTGCTGTTAATCATAAGAAAAGCAACAACAACAAAAATCCTTACCATTTAATTGTAGGATATTAGGGAACGTTTCATGACAATCAATCTGGTTACATCATTTTTTCAAAGTGATTTATTTCAATTTCCAAAGATATAGTAAATAATAAACACAGATGTGTTGCAGCATTTTCTCTGTCCAATCACATTAGGGCAATGACAGGCCTGAGTTTGGACAGGAATAGAGAGGTGGAGCTAGAAGTTGAGGAGGAAAAAGGACAGAGAGAGGAAAAAGGGAGGAGCATCATCATGAGTGCAGAAGAAGATGACGATTCAGATCCCACTTGATTATTACAACCAAGCTAAGATTTTTACAAAATATTTTTATTGTATCAAAACATTGTCTTTATCATTTGACAATGAAAGTATTGTATTGGCATCTTGTAATTGTGATCTTATTATTATATCAACCTGATTAGATAATTAAGCCTTAAGAGTCATGCTTAACTGGGTACTAGGTGCTAGATGAATGATTGTGGGGCTGTGTAAAGCAATGCATGTGAGCAAGATGTTGCTGCTAGCTGGAAGAAAATAACAAGAACCCTCTGGGACTTAGTCTTGAGGCAGGATGATATCGACACTAAAATATGGACTGGCAGGGAAGAGAGTTTGCAGGGTGAATTCATTCATTTATTTTTTTTTAATATTCCCACAACACAGAAACATATATGGGAACACTTCTTAACATCCATATCATAGAACAATTTCTATCACAGAAAAGAAACTGTCAGTACAATTTTCTCTTTTTTCCTGGCATTTTTAAGATTTAATTGTTCAGCCTTCCAAATAGCCTAGTATGTGTCAATCATGTTAGAAGTAAATATTGACAGTTGTTATTTTTTCCTGTGTTCATGATTGAACACAGAATTCTTACAGCTGCAAAAAAAAGAGAAGCCAATGAGAGACCTGATTGTAGTAATAGTAAACAAAATGACAACTAGTTTAGAAACTACTTTGTACTGTTTCTGATAGGCTGCTTTCAATTGCTATAAAAAAATATTCAAGTTGATCAAATAAATGACAGGAAAGGTTTATTTGGGATCACAAATTTATTTGTGCTCATAGTTTGAGGCCCAGGATAGTACAGTTTTATACAAGGGAAATGTGTATTAAGAAATCTACAGTTGGGAGTTTGTGCCTAAGGTAAACTGGACCAGACTGGAAGGAACCATCAACCAAGAGGTATACATGACTCCAGCTGCTTATGTAGCAGAGGATGGCCTTGTCAGGAATCAATGGGAGGAGAGGTCCTTGGTCTTATGAAGGCTCAATAGATGCCCCATTGTAGGGAAATTGTGGACAGGGAGGTCGAAGTGGGTGGGTGGGAGGAGGAACACCCTCATTGAAGCAGGGGGAGGAAGGATGGGATAGGGAGTTTCCCGGAGGTGAGGGAAACAGAAAGGGAGTAACATTTGAAATGTTAATAAAGAAAATATCCAATAAAATAAGAAAGAAATCTGCAGTTGCAAAGTAAAGAGAGAGGCAAGGAAGAGCATAGCTCCAATACTTAGCTTCCTTCCAAAAGCCTGGTAACATAGCTGAGGATCAAGTGTTCATCTTTGGTTATATGAGGAGACATTTAAGTTCTAAGTTATAGCACCCTCACAAGAAGGGCTTTGTCTTAAATACATTAGTATTTGGTATCTTATTTTCATATAGTGATGATCTGTAAACCTGTAAACTTAAAAATAAACGATTATTTTTTTTAAAGGAATAGAGAGAGTACAAGAGAATGAGGGACACATAAAGTGTGAGAGAAGGGAAGACCATTAATTTGCTCACTACCTTATACTCAAGCACAAAGGAAAAGGCATAAGGCTGGTCTATGCAAAGCTTAAGCCCTCCACATCTTAAAACAACATCCTCAAAATGATACAAAAAACTTTAGTTAGTCAGTGATGTGAAGCTAAATAGTATGTAGATGTATCTACTGGATTCACAGTGTATTTTTAAAAATATTTGATAACAATTATTTATCTATTTAATGTGTGCATGCTTTGTGTGTTTGTGTGTTTGCCACAGTGCATATGTCAAAGTCAGAATACAACTTGCAAGAGTGAATTTTCTCCTTTCAGCATTGTGTCCTGGATGTCAAACAGAGGTCATCAGGCCTCTCGACAGGCCTCTCTGCAGGCATACATTATCTACCATCTCTCAAGACGCCTCGCCTTTCATCAGAGAGCCCTCAGTTATTACAACGAAGTAAGTGTAGCTACCTGTGACAGTTCAAAGTCTGATATATTAATTTGAGGAGGTTGCAATTTTAATCCAGGTCTTTCCCCATTTTCAGGTATGAGACCTGAGACAGCTCACATTTGCAAACTGCAGGACTAGACTTTCCAAATCTGTTCTGGCTACTACTTAGAAATACACTTATGCTTAATTTGATTTTTATCTGTACTGTTTTAATTTTTTATTAGATATTTTCTTTATTTAGATTTCAAATTTTATCACCTTTCCTCATTTCCCCTCCCAAAACCCCCCTACCCCATTCTCCCTCCTCCCCATGCTTACTAATCCACCCACTCCCGCTTCCCTGTCCTGGCATTCCCCTACACTGGGGCAGTGAGCCTTCACAAGATCAAGGGCCTTTCCTCTCATTGATGTCCCACAGGCCATCTGCTGCTGCATATGCAGCTGAAGCCTTGAGTCCCTCCTTGTGTACTCTTGGGTGGGTGGTTTAGTCTATGGGAGCCCTGAGAATACTGGTTGGTTCATATTGTTGTTCCTCCTATGGGACTGATACCCCTTCAGGTCCATGGGTCCTTTCTCTAGCTTCTCCATTGGGGACCCTGTGCTCAGTCCAATGGATGGTTGTGAGTATCCACTTCTGTATTTGTCAGGCACTGGCAGAGCCTCTCACGAGACAGCTATATCAGGCTCCTGTCAGCAAACACTTGTGGGCATCCACAAGAGTGTCTAGGTTTGGTAACTGTATATGGGATGGATCCCCAGGTGGGACAGTCATTGGATGGCCTTTCCTTCAGTCTCTGCTCCATACTTTGCCTCTGTATCTCCTTCCATGGGTATTTGATCCCCTTCCTAAGAAGGATGGAAGTATCCACACTGTGGTCTTCTTTCTTCTTGAGTTTTATGTGGTCTGTGAATTGTATCTTGGGTTTTCCAAACATCTGAGCTAATACCCATTTATCAGTGCATACCATGTGTGTTGTTTTGTGGTTGGGTTACCTCACTCACTCAGGATGATATTTTCTAGTTCCATCTATTTGCCTAAGAACTTCATAAATTCATCATTTTTAACAGCTGAGTAGTACTCCATTGTGTAAATATACCACATTTTCTGTATCCATTCCTCTGTTGAAGGACATCTGGGTTCTTTCCAGCTTCTTGTTATTATAAATAAGTCTTCTATGAACATAGTGGAGCATGTGTCTTTATTACATGTTGGAGCATCTTCTGAGTATATGCTCAGTAGTGGTATTGCTGGGTACTTGGGTAGTACTATGTATAATTTCCTGACTGTTTTTATTTAAAACAATATAGCTCATATCCTCTTCTCCCCTTGATGTTTATTCATCTGCTTTTTGTTACTCTCCTTGGCACTTGGCACCCCTCCCCTACCTTTTTTTAAATTTAATAGCTTCTTTTTCTTTGGTTTTAAACACACTAACACACACACACACACACACACACATACACACACACACACACACACACACACACACACACACATACATGTAAATAGAATCTGATCAATCCCCATAGAAGGGATATGTTCTAAACAAAAAATAGCAGACAAGTATGAAATGGTGGGAGAAGAAAAATTAGCCTCTTTTAGGGATGACCCCCTTTATTCATCTTTCAGGGCATTGTTTAGCCTTGAAATCATATACACCCAAACTACAATAGAAGTACTCTTTGAAGCTAGGAATCGGATGATTGCAATCCACAGGAGGAAAAAAAGCAAATGTAATCTCAATTAAGAAGCAGACAAGAAGCTAACCTTAAAGACTTTGGAGTTTGAAACGATTCCCATCCCTCTGATAAAGAGACTAATGAACAGTGAAATGACCACTTGTGAGCAACAGATGGAAAGCAAGGCAGGGAGAGAGAGACATCTGACAGAGTCCATCACCCACATAATCAGCCCCAAGTAACTCAGGAGGAAGGTTTGTACATTGCTTCTTCCCTCATTGCCTGAACGTTTAGCAAAATTCATTTGATGATACCCTTATCACCCTCGTGAAGTGTCTTCTATCAAAACAAATGCTTTTCCTAATGATCCAATGCTAAGTAAGGAAAGGGCAGCAATGGAGGCTTTTTCCAGGAGTCAGTCATTGTTGATTTCACAAGCCAGCCATGCTTCCTATGTCTCCTGCCTTTGATACATGCCATCCCTCTGCCTTCATCCTTTATGCTTCTACTCAACTCCCTCTCCCTATAATATTTCCTCTTTGCAAATCCAGGCCCTATTCCTTCTTACCAGGGAATATAATAACTACTAGAGAAATCTGAAAAACAAACCCTTTAAAAAACATGAAAGTTCCCTCTGTAGATAAAGTACCCTACGAAGTTGTCATTGCAGCTCCAATCTCCCCCGACACTGATGTGCATTTTTTCTCAGTCCTACCCATTCTACTACAATGACAAGGAATTAAAGAATCCTGCTTTATCCAAAATTTCCCATATATCTTTTACATGTATAATTATTCATGTTAAAGTATAATCAATCAAACAAACAAACAAACAAACAAATAGGAAATTCCGGGGAGTATATAGCACTGAGCCATAGGGAAAATAAAAGAGATTTAGCTTTAGGTACATAGATGTAACACTGAATGGATACTATGGATATTTGCACTCTATACTAAATTATGGAAATAAGGTTACACTAGGATATAATAGAAGAATTTTTATAATCTATCTTATTGAAAAGTCGAGTTATATCAGGGAAGTTCAACCGATGGTGGGAACCACTTCATGCCAGATCCTTGTTTACTAATGGTTTCAAAATCTTTTTTGACTTCTCATGATGTGACTGAAACTGGAAAGATTACATAGCATGCCAGAACCTTTAATTTCCAATTATTCTTTTCTTTATATATGACGTTTCCTCCACTAACATATATGGAGAAACAAGATATCTGCCTGCCTTCCCTACTAGATGACTTCATTTAAAACATTTTAATGAGTTGTAGGCACAATTTTTGGATACAGATTTCCTGCTATGGTCAAAACTATTTGACTTGAGTGAGTGACT
>NW_022196900.1:12020843-12046458 GCF_008632895.1 Mastomys coucha
GGGCAAAAATGCAGGCAGATGACAAGAGGAATACTACTTACTGGCTTACTCGCCATGACTTATTCATTTATCTTTCTTATATAGCCCATGTCCAACTGAGGATTGCTCCCCAGTGACATAAGTCCTCTTACACCAACACTAGTCAAGAAAATACCCCACAGACACGTCCACAGGCTAGTCAGATGGAGACAATTCCTTCACTGATGTTTGCTTTTCCAAAATAATTCCAGTTTGTGTCAAGTTGCCAAAAACTAACCAGTACAATTACATCATTCTTTTAAAGTTATGGATCCAGATCTTCAAAGTTTTTACAAGATATTTGCTTTTATTCTTTGATAAAGAGAAACTGGGAATCTGATATTTATTAATGTATTTATTATTTATTATAACATTCAGATTTAACCAAAGACTTCAGACATACTAAGCAAGTGCTCTGCCCCTAATTTAGTACACATTAATAGAAATGTGTTCTACTATAGCTCTGAAAACTATAAGCTACAGGTCACAATCTTCGTGTTCTTTCTATCCACAGGTTTGAAAAAGACCTGTTTTTCTTGGTGTGTCTCATTGTCCTACTGACTTTCTAGCAGTTACTGAATATCCTTGGCTTGGAGAAAGAGCAAACTTTGCTTCTAGACTCTTGTGACATCTAACTTCCTGTAACTTGTGATATGTCTTGGTGACTCTGTTCACTAGAATTCAAGCCTAGGATAAACTGACATGATGTCATTTTTTAACATGATCTTACATTTTTACTTAGTGGCTTCATCATTCTTAGTTTTTGTGTGGACAGAAGTTTAGAGACGTGGAACCTACCTTAATGTAATTGCCTCATGGATTATCTTGTTGTAAGAGAGGGAAACATGAATAAAATTCCCCAGAAAGAAATCACATTTTCAGCTATTCCTTCTCCAAGTCTGAGTAACTAATTATAACTTAATGATTGAGGAGGTGTTGGTATGTTGTTGGTCAGAAGTTTACTTTTGCTGTATATTCAATTATGATTTCTTGCTATATATTTCATTGTTCTCATATGATGTTCCAGTGTTATAAGTTTACTCAATGTTTTATAGCTTTATGGTTATAACATTGGAATATTATTAAAGAACAATGAAACATATAGCAAGAACTATTTGAAATATATTTTATAAGATGTATTCTGATCATGTTACACCTCCCATCTACTCCCAAATCTTACCCACACATTTTGATTCATTGGTTCTATGATTATTTATTTTGATCTTAATTATATTTATCACCTTAAATAACCATTTCTTGTCTACCTTTGTCTAGGACTGAATATGCTATGACTAACAGATCAAAACTTTGAAATGGATTAACTTATTACCTTTATAAAACCCTAGTCTCCATTATCCAAAGACTAAGAATACCATCAAATAACTCCTGAGGCCCGAGATAGAGGTTTCAGCACTTTGTTCCAACCCACCCACTCAATGTTTCTACTAACATGTTTTTAAAGAAACTTTGTTTGTGACTTTGCTCTATTACTATAAAACATTGAATTAACTGTTATAACACTTGAACATTATTAAAGAATGATGATTTGGTATGAGTGAAAGAAACATAATGAATTCAAGGTAAACAGTTCCTTTTCTCCCATTGTTATAATACCCCTTCTGTGTTGAAAATATGATCTATTGGGTTTAGTGTGTTTTTTTGATTAGAGAGTTTAGACAGTATAAATTCTATTAGACTTATTTCAAAACTAACTTTTCATTCTAATTTCTAAAATGCCAAAGTCCCATAGTTAATTCTGGCTCCATGTACACAATATATCCTTTAATATAATTGTCCAGTGGATTTGCATAGATTGACACACATAGATAATAATATCAGGCAATCTCTGTTGTAGAACTTTGAGCTTTCCATTATGTATCAGGAATCAGCATATATAAATGGCTACTGCCAATCCATCCTATCACTGTAAAGTGGTTAGGTAAATGAGATATTAATGCTCACCCAGCACCTAGGTGCCTGCAGCTGAAGAAATAGTAGTCAACAATCAGTCTCAAGAAATATCAATTAGAGACAGAGGATGGGAATAGTGGAGAATAAACATCAAAAAAAAAAAACAGGCAAAAAAAAAAAACAAGAGAAATGAGAGAAATAGAAACATTTTTTAAGTAAATTTAACAGCAGAGATATGAACTGGTGAGGAATAAATCCTAAATCTATTCCTGGAACAATGAAAATAAATAAAATCAGAGCTGAGCTTGCATCGTTATTTTATGCAGTTTCTGTTTGTCATAGTTCTTTTGGAAGCTGCATGGACCCATTGCAGATAATGAACTAGACGGTTCTACTGTTTTATTTTGTTTTTGTAATTTCTTTACTTTAAAAAAATTAACAAAAGGATATGATGTTAACCATGTTAGAATGAAAAGTTAGTTTTGAAATAAGTCTAGTAGAATTTAAACTGTCTAAACTCTCTAATCAAAAAACACATTAAACCTGATAGATCATATATTCAACACGGAAGGGTATTACAACTAGAAATGAGAAATACTATTACAAATAGAAATGAGCATACTATTCAGTACTTTAATTTTACACCTATGTCTAAAAATAAATTGGCCTAAATTGCATAACAACAATTTCTAATAAAATATTATAAAAGAGTAAAACATTGTTGGCAAAGTGAGAAAGCTGTATGGCACTTGTAAACCAGGCAAAATTCTGGATGACAGAGGGTCTGCGCTTTTCACACTATTCTGTGCTAATAGAGTTTTAATGAAATAGCAGGCCATAGAATTACAGAGGAAATTCTATTGATGGAAAGTAATGTAGAAAACAATATTACTTAGCTTTCTTTAGCTAGGCTTTAGAGTTAAACTGGATACAACTTGAGCTCTGGTTCAAGAAAATGGGCTAGGCAAGCCTCATTTGTTAAGTGCTATCAGCAAAGCCTTGCTGTCAAATATGGGCTATGGTTTCTTGTTTCTTCTTCCAGCAAAGCACAAAGCTGAAAGCACGACTGAACAATTCTGTTCTTTGTTTATAGCAACCGTCAAAAGCCACTGATGCATACTGGGCAGAGTTCAGCTGATGCTATGTATCATACAGAAAGAGAGAGAAAATGCAGTATGAAATTGTCAGGCTGTTTTATTGCATTATTTTAAATAAATGTTAGCACTAAAGTCAAAGAACTAGAACAAAATTTTGGCATGGGCCTGGGGGCTGGGTCAGAGGGGACGGGGAACAGTTGGAGGCGAGGGGTTAAGGGAGCTGATGATGCAAACGAATGACATGCATACACAAAATTCTCAAACTGCCAGCACGAACAAATTCACACTGTCCTAATGATCTGTTTTACGTTTGCAGAATGTGTTTTCATACTTTAGAAGTCATCATCATCACCGGAAATAGTGATTTCCTTTAAAAAAAAAAAATCATAGCACTTGGAAGACAAATAAGACTTTTAATCCCAGGCAGAAAAGAAAGGAATGATGTCAGGAATTTTCGAATTCAGGAAGCACTCATGAAGAGGCTGAGCTTTAAAAGCAGCACAATGAGTTCTGGGTGTCCCAGCTGCAGAAAGGCTGGCATCACAGCTCTCGGGGAGCCAAGTGGACAACTGCATGACTGACAGAGAGCAAAGGAGAGGAAGGGAAAGCATGGCAGCCCCACCACTACAGCATGCTTGAACAGAGAGTATGGGTCATGGTTATAATCAGAGAATTCACATCTAGTGAGAGAGGAGGCTGTCACTAAACAGAGAAAAGTGACATTCAGTACATGGACTAATTAAGACACAGAAGTAAAAGCAAGTCAATATTTATATGTAAGGATTATTATTGAATTCCAAACAACCAGAAAGTGACTTTATAATAAAATATTTACCTGGAATTTTGAAAACAGAGATACTTTTAAATATCTGTGGCATCTAATGTTGAAAGATGACATGTTAAAACCATGAAGAAGCAACAGAAATTGTTTAAATGCATTCTTAGATATGGAGAAAAATATTACTGTGCTTTCTTGACAATTTAGATTTGGTATTAATAAAAATGATATTAAAAGTAATGAATAAGTCATGGCGAGTAAGCCAGTAAGTAGTATTCCTCTTGTCATCTGCCTGCATTTTTGCCCCCATGTTTCTGCCTTAAGTTCTTGCCACAATTTTCCTTCATGGTGAACTCTAAGCTATAGGATGAAACAAACCCTTTCCTTCCCAAGTTGCTTTTGGTCATGGTGGTTATCATAGCAACAGAATGCAAATTAGTAAGTAATATCCCTCTTCATCAAAAAAATACAATGACATCTACATAGACATAAACTAAAGCGTTTTTAACAACAGAATTTTGTTTATTTAAATCTTTCCATTACGGCTGGGATTGTAAGTTGGTGGTAGAGTACTGGTCTAGCATGTGAAAAGCCGCAGATTAGAGCTCCTCAGTAAACCGTATATACACACCTAATGTCTGTGCCACCCTCCAAGCAGAACTATTGTTCATTGAAACAGTTGATGAATGACTTTAGGGATAGACTATCTTAATACACACACCATTTCTTAAATGATTGTAACCTGTTCTCTGTGAGCTGAGAATAAAGTTATGCAAGTTTGTTCAGGTTTTCATTGAGTGCAATGGCAATGTCTTGACCTGGAGACTATGTCTTATGGTACTCACATGTTCTTCAGATGCTTAAGATTTTTTAATCCCTGAGAATTAAAAAGCAAGCTTGTTAGACCTGGTACTGCATTCAGGACCTTTGTCAGGCTCCAGCAAGGGGTGTGGCAAGGTGTAAAAGAATTACCATTCAACATCCCCAGTGTTAGAATGTGCTAGCTGGATTCAGAGCCTATTTGTTGGTATGAAATCTCTGCTTTCAAACATCACAGTAACATTATTGCTTAAGGGGTTAAGATTCCTGCAAGTTAGATTTTTTGAGGATGTTGCCAGCTATGTTCATTGTCAGAATACATTTTTAAATGCTATTTACTACAAATTGAAGTCTATGCAAAAGTTTTGTTTTTATATTTTCATGACTACAATTATACTTGAATCTTTAAAGTAAATTAAACTCATGGTACAAACCCACAAAAG
The DNA here is from genome assembly GCF_008632895.1 of Mastomys coucha. Classification (NCBI taxonomy): domain Eukaryota; kingdom Metazoa; phylum Chordata; class Mammalia; order Rodentia; family Muridae; genus Mastomys; species Mastomys coucha. The sequence goes on from NW_022196900.1 coordinate 12,025,910, forward strand.
TTTCAGAAGAATTAGAAAATTAAAAGTGAAGTCCTCCAGAGAGATGCAAATCAAAACAATCCTGAGGTTCCACTTTTCACCAATTAGAATGGCTAAGGTCAAAACCTCAGATAATGACACATTTGGCAAGGATATGGAGAAAATGGAACACTTCTCGATTGCTGGTTGGATTGCAAACTTATATAACCACTCGGGAAACCAATCTGGAGTTTCCTCAGAAAATTGGAAATAAATCTACCTGAAGACCCAGCAATACCACTCTTGAGAATATAGCCAAAAGATACCCAACAATGCCACAGGGGCACATGTTCCACTATGTTCATAGCAGCCTTATTTGTGATAGCCAAAAGCTGGAAATAACCCAAATGTCCTAAGACAGAATAATGGATACAGAAAATGTGGCTCATTTACACAATGGAATACTACTCAGCTATTAAGAATGAGGCATCCTGAATTTTGCAGGCAAATGGATAGAACTAGAAAATATCATGCCGAGTGAGGTAACTCAGATCCAAAAGGATATGCATGGTATGTGCTCACTAATAAGTAGATACTAGCCAAAAATAAAAAAGGGGAGGGGGACAGAGTACCCAAGATACAGTCCACAGAACTAAAAAACGTCAAAAAGCTGAAGGGCCCAATTGAGGACACCTCAGTCCCACTTGGGCTGGAGAAGAAAGCAATCACAAGTGGGGAGGGAGGGAGGGACCTGGAAGGGAAAAAGTGGATGGGGGCTTGGGAGAGGGGAACCTGATCTGTTATTGGGTGAGGGAAAAGGACCAAAGCCCTGAGTGCCAGTGAAAAGAATGAAAACAAGCAACCTCAGGAGGTAAGAGCTTGGGGGACCCTCCAAAATGCACCAGAGACCTGGGAAGTGAGAGACTCTAAGAACTCAAAGGGAGGGACCTTAGATGAAATGCCCAACAGTATGGAGAGGGAACTTATAGAACCCACCTCCAGCAGGAAGAAAGTGTCAAATAAGGGAGGGGATTGCCATCCCATTGTCAAAACTCTGACCCATAATTGATTCTGTCTGAAAAAATTGTAGAGATGGAAATGAAGAGGAGCCTGAGGAAGAGAAGGTCCAGCAACAGGCCCAAAGATGGATCCAGCTCAATGGGAGGTTCCAAGGTCTGATACTATTACTGAGGCTATGGAGTGCTCACAAAAAGGGACCTAGCATGACCGCACTCCAGAAGACCCAACAAGCAGCTGAAAGAGTCAGATGCAGATATTTGCACCCAAGCAATGAACAGAAGCTGCTGACCTCTATGGTTGGGTTTGGGGAAGGCTGAAAGAAGCTGAGGAAGAGGGAGACTCTGTAGGAAGACCAGCAGTCTCAATTAATCTAGATGCCTGAAATATCTCAAACCTTGGACTACCAACCAGGTAGCAAACATACACCAGCTGATATGAGGTCCTTGATACACATAAAGCAGAGGACTGCCTTGTCTGGGTTCAATCAGGGATGATGTACCTAACCTTAAAGAGACTGGAGGCCCCAGGGAGTTTAGAGGTCAGGTGGGGTGGGGATGGGGGGTGGAGATATCCTCGTGGAGACAGAGGGTGGGGAAGAGGTATGGGACATGGAATAGTCAGAGGGTGCTCCAGGTGTGGAAGGGAGGAATAGAATCTGGAGTGTAAAGAATAAATAAATAAATAAATAAATAATTGAAATCCTCACTCAATCCAAATGCATGACCCATTTTCCAAGTACAAATGATAGTTAAGGCTTCAAGAGTGTTGCTGTTTACTATGTATGCTATAAGCAGGTGTTTGTGTGAGGATGTATGTATAATGTTTAGAGTTATATGAAATCTTATTATATATTGTACCATTATCCTATAAAAAAGTAGTGTACCTTACTACACCTGATTTTACTTAAGGACATCTTAAATACATTTATAGAGAGATAGATATAGATGATATAGATATAGATATAGGTATAGATATAGGTATAGATATAGGTATAGATATAGATAGATAAAATGGATATATGGAATTTATATATATCCATTACATTAAATTTCTGGGCATCATATCTCATTGTTTTAATACCCTTTCAAATATTTAAGCAATTTCACAAATATAGTATTAGTTTTCCATTAATATATCAATGTTTATTGAGACTGAGCTTTAAATTTCAAGCGTTTGTTATAATTTAAGTATACTTAGTTTATAAGTATAATAAGGATAAGTAACTTTAAAATTGAATTTACTATTACAAATGATTACCAAATGATTACCAAAACAAACCAATATTCAGAGCTTTGACAACAGATATTATAGTTTACATTGACCATCATAGCATGCAATAATCGTGTACATTTTCCAGACAAATATTGGTGTGTCCTTACAGTTGCATTTTTCTTCCTTTTTTTTTCCATGTGTATGATATGCACACATGTGGTTCAAGTTCATGTGTGTGTGCATGTTTATATACAGGACAAAATTAGATGCCAGGCCTTTCACCTGATGCCTCATATTGACAAAAGTTATGCCACTTGATGATTGTCTTGGTACAGCATGCCAATTTACTGTGGGGAATCCCCTTTACATCCCTTTTGCTTGCTGGGATTACAAACAATCTGTAACAAGTACCCAGCATTGATTTAGGTACTGGAAATATTGAATGCGGTTCCCATTCTTATGTGACAACGCTTTGATCACACCGTTTTAGATAGAACAGTTGAAGCTGTCTTGGTATTTAAATTTTCTTTTGATAGTTTAAAGAGTGCCATCCTTTATCAAAGATGCTGGAACAGAGAGGTAAAGGCTTTATAAAGGCCCCAGCTTGGCACTCTCTATGTAAAGAGTTGTTTAGGTGTTGTCTTCCTCAATGGGGCTCTTGTGTCAGTTTGTGAAAGCAACCTATAGTCTTGCAGGCCTTATTTTTAAATGTTAAAATTAGAACACTATTGTTTTCACCTATGCTTTTCATATTTGTATTTTCTTAAAGAGAAAGGAAAGTGTCTCCTTTTCCAGTTCTTGGCTTGTGGGGTTGTGAGGTGTCCCACATCCACTCAGACTCGGGCCACTCCAGAGGCAGGATGCAGGAAGTTTTGACTGCCCTAAGCCCACACAGGTGCTGGGTGGGCCTCAGGCTATGAAAAGCTGCTGGATCCAGCCCCGGGGATTGGGGAGCGCAGTCTGAGGTCCTGGGGACAGCCAGAGTAGGCTCAGCCCCCAGGCCTGCACAGAGGCCAGGACTGTCTGGTTCTCAGGCTCTTGGGCACCCCAGGTACTGTTGGATGTCATGGAAGAGCTGAGAATGGAGAGGGGCCCTGCGGGCTGGAACCAACCCCCCAACCCCCGGGGCCTAAGGGGAAAGAGATCCAGCTTGGTCCAGAGGGGAGGAAATTCCTTGACTTATTCAGCAGGCAGCTTGGCTTGGTGTAGGCCTAAAGTGCTGGCTGAAAGCACTGGGAGGCTTCCTGTAGAGACTAGGTGGCGAAAACCTGATCCATTGCTCCCCACGCAAATCCTGATGAAAAGAGGTAGTCCATGGCTTTAAGGCATTTATTGTCTTGGCAGTAAGTGGTGGTGAGTAAAACCGTACCCCACTTTCTCTGGGCAGGCCTGAGGTTAAATACCTTTTGCAGGGAGGAGTGTCTGGGAAGGGGAGTTTGTTAGCTAAGCCTCTAGGCCTTTAGGTACCTCATTAAAATGGAGATCTGTCTTGAGGCTATGTGATCTGTGATCATGTCCTCTGTCTATGGAGGGGTTTGGGGCATTGCCATTATATGACTGATGGCCACAGACCTATGGAGAGCTTTGGCTTCCTGTCAGGAGCCTGGTGTCCAAGAGCTTGGCAAAACGTCTATTGTTCCTTGCAGGACCTGCAGGATCACCAGGGTTTCCAACCTAGCTCAACCAGCAACCAGGCTGCCTTTCACGGTCCTACACTGGCTCACATATTCAACAATATTTTATTATAGCTATTATATGATTGTTCAATTCTTTGGAAGAAAATATTGTTTCACGACTAGTTTGATATAATAATGTAAACATACAGATAAATTGCAGTGTGTATATAATCAGGATTGTAACATATCCCTACATCTGTGTTCCATAAACACTTTAAACAGTAATACATAGTGTACAGCATTTAGAATTTTTGAATATTCATTTTATTTCATAATATGATGTTTCAATATCTCTATTTGCATTTTTTACATTTATTAGAGAACATCTTCAAATATATGTTAACAAATCTCATTTGATTCATGAATGTATTTATCTATACATATATACATGTGTAAGAAGTATATGTGGATATATATGTAAGATCATGATCATATAGTCAATCATAGTAAAATTAAGTGAGTTTTCAAGTAAATGCTTTAGAGCTTTTATTGTATTCTTTAAAGATTTGTTATATATTTACTTATTTCTTTATTATATGTGTATGAATGTTGCCTGAATATATCTATGTGAACCACGAATATGTGTGATGATTGGAGAGGTAAAGAGAAAGTGTTGGATCCCCTGGGACTAGAATTCCTGATGGTTGTAATTTGCCATGTAGGAGCTGGGAGTGGAATCTCTGTCCTTTTTAAGAGTAGCAAGTACTCTTAAGTACTGAGCAAACTGTCCTCTGACCCTTGTGGTATTCTTAAACCTTTGCTTATATTAAGTTAACTATTTGTATCAAGCAAAAGGAAAGACTATCATGAATAGATGGACACGCCTTTCACAGGAGTTAACGATGACTTTGGTCCCAGGACATCTGATTGCTAAGAAATAGAGGTGCCTTAGAGTTTGTGCTTGGAATATCTCTTGGTCAAATATATATTTTAGTTCTGATTTGATATGCACTGCTTAATCCTCTATTATAAATATAAGCATCATGTTTATTTCTTCAGATAAAGTGATGAGAGCCATACCCAAGCTGTAGGAAAACATGGCTTGAGTTGAGCCCAGAGCATTTCTATGTAACTACCTCTAGGCCTAGGCCTGGAAGCTTCTAGTCTCCATATAATCTAATCTTCTGTAAGCTCAGACCTTGAAGGTTTCAGCTTCCAGCCTCCATCTGCTAACTAGGGCCTAGAATTTTTCAGCCTGGGAGACTTACTGATAAATAACCACACCCTTTCTAACTTTTTCTGAACTCTGGCTGGCTGATTCAACTCAGCTATTCTGGCTCAAACTACTCTACAGGCTGATCCACTCAGATTGGCTTTGCTCAGCTTCTAATTAAATTGAATTGCTTAGAAAGAGTGTCTCTAGCCAATTCCATGAACTGATCTGAAATACGTTTTATTGTACTCAACTGAACTACACTACACTGAACTCAGTTGAACGGAACTGATCAGAATTAAATTGAACTAAATTCAAGTTTGCCTCCCTTACTGCCCTTTAAGTAGCCTCTTGTTCCTGCCTGTTCTCATAAGAGTTGGAGTATCCTATCTCTGATTCATTCTGTCAAATCTTTCTCTGAATTGTCATTGTCTGCTCCTCGATTGGAGGTCATTTCAGGAATTAAAGGTATGTTCCAGTCAGAAGGGTTAATTGTGTGGTATGTCTGCATTCCATCCAGGTCATACTTTTGAATGTGATCACCTGCCAGAGAAGCCCTGTTGCTGGATTAAAAATCCACTATAGTATTTTGTGTGACCTCCTAGGTACCTCTAATGCCTGATTCACCTGCTTCCAATAGACAAGAAAGAGTCATTTGACCAGACTCGAGAATCACAACCATCCTCTGTAGGCTTAGACTTTTTTCAAAACCTACTTTTAATGAGGGTCCTCAAATATACCTATCCTACTTCTAGCCCATCATCCAAAAGTCAGGGAGAAAGATGGTAAATAAGACAAAGGTATGTGGACCTGTTTGGAAGTGGTTCTTTGGGGACAATTCCAATCTTCATTTGTCAGGATACCAGCAGTCTATGTCATTAGTGTCAGGGTACTTAATATTAATCAGCAACAGTAGCATGATCCAGCAGAAACCATAAGGACTAGCAGGAGTGGCCAGAACCACCCAGAACTAGTAGTGTTTCTCTGTCATGCCTCTCTCAAAAGAGCAAAGATCATCAAAAATGTAAGAACAATGAAATGTTGCAAAGCTAGCCATTGCAAGAAAGTGTGCTGTCACTGTCAATTGATTCCTATTTATACTCTCTACAAACATCACAAGTACTCCCACAGGTCTTGCCTCAGCAAAAATCCATGTGAGTCTGCATCAGCACAATACCACATGAGTCTCTATCACATGACATATCCAGAAACTTCCACTTCAATACATGTATATATGTATATATAAACATATATAATATTACAAATGGAATATAATATACATTGAATATAAATATTATATTGTGTTATATATGATTCATTCATATATACTCATCTGTACATACATATATATTCATTCATTCATGATTGTATATATTCATAGTATGTAATATATTAAATATGCACATATTTTATTCTACTTGTTAATATTATAATATATTTACATATTGAATATATATAGTTAAGTGGAACATATATATATAGAGAGAGAGAGAGAGAGGGAGAGAGAAAGAATATGGATATTCAATATTTGTGTTATATTCCACTTCAACATATATTATATATTTAACACAATATATTAATAATATAGAGATGTAATTAATACCTGTGCCTAAAGTAGATTCAAATAACATAAAATTAACCATTATAAAACATAAAAGCCAACTGCAATAGAGTATTTCACATTGCTATAGAATTAGTACTTCTAATTCCAAACTTGAATTGTTATCCAAAAGGACAAAACACAACAGTTATGGCTGAGTCACTTGCCATGACTCTTCCTGAAGGATTTCTAATATTCTCTCTGTCTAGATTTTAGGAAACTCTATATCTGGCTTTTAATCATTTATATTTAATTCTTCCAATGCCTACACATGTTATACAATATATTAACCTTTCCTTGATTTTATGGATAAGTTAATATTCTATTTTACCAATTTTTATGCTTTCTTTACATCTTTATCAGTTGATAGGGACTGGGGTCATTTGTGTCTTCTGCAAATCTTTAGACATATTATTATGAGCCCTCATGTAAAGCATTTTTGTTTTAGTACATTCTTTTAATTATTTTTTAGTATTTGCCTAGCAGATATTGGTAGCTACTTGCAGATTTCGTGTATTACTTTTCAGGACCAAGAAATTGATTATCATGGTGCAATTTTAATTGAGCACATTTTATAGCAAAAAATATGGCTTCATCTTCCAGAGTGAGGGCTGTATTCTTGTAGTTTTGATAGGCATGATATGTTTAGAATAATGATTCATGCCTTGATACATCTCTAACAGGTAGCCAATCTGATCTGAGCAGAGAGGCAGGTCATAGCCCTTACATAGTTCTAAAAAGATTCTCTGCCATAGAAAACCCTTTTCATGGTTTCTACACAAATACTTTCAGAGAATCCAAAAGAATGCTAAAGCAGAGTCACTGCTTGATGGATTCCCTTGACAGCTGCATAAATCACGACAACCTGACCATGGAACACTTCTTGCTTCAGCAAATGACACGAAAGGCTGGCAGATGACTAGTATGTTTCTCTCTGATTGTAGAGTTCAATGTATAGACATCACGCACAATAGATGCCTAAGGCTCAATGTGACACTGCAGACAAGGCTAACTATGCTAAAGATAACACAGTTTAGTGCAACCTTACACTTCTATTTCCAAAAGCAATGATGATATATTAGAGACTGTTTCCAAATTCTTCCCTAGGAAAACAAAAATGATACATTGGTCTAAAATTTGAGCTACTATAGTGAAATTATATCATCTTAATCCAAAAGGTTTTCAAATATATAGAAGCAAGAGAATATTTATTTACTCACTGTTTGTATCTTGGAGGCTGTATATCCTTCCTTAACTAATTTATACTGAACCTGAACAGGGAATTACCAATGAACACAATTAGAGTAGAAGATGCCAAAAAACAAAGTTCCAGTATTATGACCATAAATCAGCACAGTCTATCCCTGAGATAGCTGTCTGAGTATGATATAAGGTAAATTGCTGCTACCTCCTCTTTTGCCATAACTTAAGCTGTTTCTCTAAATATGTGAAATCCATACCAAGTATGGATGTGATTGCATTTAAATGTAGGGAACATAGAAGTGGAAAATGAGAACATATGAGGAAAGTTGATTTGGGCATGATTTGAAATGTTTGATGTTATAGATACTAATATAGAAGCTAAATGTTATGATGTCATAGAAATATTATAAGCCCTCAGATTATGAGACCAAGGCAATGATCAGTGATTTCTCTTCTGTGAAACAACAACTATTAAACAAGAGGGGAGTGAAAATGTAGCATCTATTATTATAATGCAAAATTTTCAAAGTATGGAAACATTAACAAATGTTTTGGATATCCTTAGAAATTAGTTGAATAGAACAAAATCTAGAAGGCAGACTTTTAAGTTGAGATCAATTGATATTGATATTTATTATATTAGAATATCTTTTATTATAATTTTTGAGTCTGTCAACCATTAAATGATTCTAAAATATTTTATTACATAAATTGAAAAATTCTACAGTTTATATACAAGGACAAAATATCTCCTCCAAAAAGCCAAAAGTCTTAAAGACTATACGCAAGGAGGAGGAATGTTTTTTCCTAGTGTCATGTCACATGCCGCAAAACTAATATCTTCAAAATAGTATTGCAGTCAGTTAAACCTGAATAAAACCAGCTTAGGAATACATGCCTACACACACAGTAGTTCTGTGAAAGGTAATTTTTTTTTCATTTAGTATTGTTAAAATACAAGTCATTTTTATGCTTTTTAGTGAGGAGACTCTTATATTGGTTAAATATGAGCACTGTAAGTAGCCCAAAATTAATATGTGGTGGGCTTAAATGCAAAAATACATTTAGATAAGTGAGCTGCTGTCTATATTAAGATAAGGATAGATACTTTTAAAGCTCATTCAGAAATGACTATGAAAATTGATACTAATAAAATCACTTTCCTTTCATTTTTATTTGTATTAATTTATTTTTATGTACCCTTCCTTTTCTTTTCTTTACTTTTTTAAAATTGGTTATGCTATTTACTTATATTCCAAACGTTATCCCTCTTCTCAATTTCCTCATCACAAACCTCCCATCCCCTCTCCACTCACCACCCTCCCTGCCTCTATGAGGGTACTCCACCCACCCACCCAACCACACCCAACTCACTGCCATAGCATTTCCCTACACTGGGTCATAGAGCCTCCACAGGACCAAGGGGATTTACTCCCTTTGATGCCAGATAAGGTAATCCTTTGCTACATATCCACCTGGGGCCATGGGTCCCTCCATGTGTACTCTTTGGTTGGTGGTTTAGGTCCTGGGAGCTCTGGGGAGAGGGGGTCTGCTTGGTTTATTTTACTGTTCTTCCTATGAAATTGCAAACCCCTTCAGCTCCTTCTGTCCTTGCCTAACTTCTCCACTGGAGTTCCCATGCTCATTCTGATGTTTGGCTGTGTGCATCCACTTTTGTGTTGGTCAGGCTCTGGCAGAGCCTCTCAGGGACAGCTATACCAGGCTCCTCTCAGCAAGCTCTTCTTGACTTCAGTCATAGTGCCTGGGTTTGGTGTCTGCAGATAGGATGTATCCTTAGGTGGAACAGTCTCTGGATAACCTTTTCCTTCAAACTCAGCTCCATTATTTGTCCCTACATTTCCTTTTTAACAGGAAGAATTCTGGATTAATATTTTTGAGGTGGGTGGAGGCCCCCATCTCTCAAATGGGGTTCATGCCTATCCACTGGATAAGGTCTCTACAGGTTCTACCTCCCCTTTGTTGGGTATTTTGGCTAATGTCCTCCTTGTTGGGTCCTATAAACCTCTTGGTTCCCCGTCATCTGGGACTTTCTAGTAGCTTCCCCAAGTTCCCTGCTCCCCCACTGCTACACATCTTCCTTCAAATTCCTTACCCTCTGTACTTCTACCCCATCTCCTCCTATATGTGAACCTCCCCCCTTTTGTCTTCCCCTCCTCTCTCCCTCCCAGGACTCTCCCTCACTCTACTTCCTGAGATTATTATTATTTCTTCTCCCTTCTGAGTAGGACTTAAAGCATCCATGCTTTGCCTTTCTTCTTGGGTTTCATATGGTCTGGGAGTTGTATCATGGATATGCTAAGCTTTATTTTTTTCTGATATTTACTTATCAGTGAGTACATACTAATGTTTGTGACTGGGTTACCTCACTCAGGATGATATTTTCTAGTTCCATACATTTGCCTAAGAATTTCATGAGGTCATTGTTCTTAATAGCTGAGTAGTACTCCATTGTGTAAATGCACCACATTTTCTGTATCCATTCCTCTGGTGAGGGACATCTGGGTTGTTTCTTCTAGCTTCTGGCTCTTATAAATAAGGCTGCTATTTAAGTTTTAACTTACATGTGTATATATGCATGGTCTTTAATCTCCAGTATCTGCAGATGTACATATCTGAGCATAAGCACACAGAGTTCCTAGGAAGATACCCTGCGCTAGCACTCTCTGTAGTCTTCTTTTAACACAGTTTAACACAGAGTACCTTTTACTTAATTTGAAGCTATCAAGCTCCAGAAATGATCCTGCTCTAACTTCATGGTTGTGGCATGTAAGTATGTACCCAGCCACCTCCAGGTTTTAGTAAGGGTACTGGGATGCAAATTCAATTGCTCATGCTTGCACAAGAACTCACACACTGAGCCTTCTCAGCATCTCCAGTGTTCTTTCCTTAAACTCACATATTTCTTGTAAAATAAGATAATTAATTAGGTGTATTTTCTTCTTATACACATCTGACCACAAATGAATGAGGTACATTCAAATTCTATCATTACTCTTTTTTCACTCTCAGGTGAAAGATTCCCTACTGTCTTCTCAAAAGTAGCAGTTTGTATAACACTAAAACTAGCCTCTGATTTTTATGTAGCTCCTCTTAGACGAATCTAACATCTCAATTGCATAGTCTTGATCCTGAGATGAAGATTTGCTTTGTGCTGGGAAGTGGCTCAGCAGGTAAAGGTACTTGCTTACAAGCCTAATGGCCTTGAGTTCAGTCCAGGAAACCTACATAAGGTGGGAGAGCCAGCTCTGAAAAGGTGTTGTTTGACAGCTACAAGTATGTCATGACATGTAAGTGCCCATTGTTTCCTCTATGTTTTTGCTCTCACACACATACATTCATATACAATAAAATAATGTGGAGAAAACAAAAGTTGATCTTGAGTTTTTGTCTTTGCAACCAATGACTTTTATGAAAAATGGGTGACAGAAAGAATTATGTAATTAAATCAGTAAAATTTAAAATATGGATACAGAAGAGATGGAGAGAGACAAAGACAGAGAAGAGGAAGGAGGGAGAGAGAGAAGTAGGGAGAGAGAGTTTAAACAAATCCACAAATCATTAAATGAAGACATCAAGTAAGTACAATAGCAGTGAATTTCCCCCTCCACCTTCTTCTTCTACTTTGCTTTCCCCTTCTGTTTGCTCTTCCTCTCCTTCTTGCTATGTGTGTTATTGTTCTTCCTGCTCTTCTTGTTCTTGTTCTTGTTCTTCTTGTTCTTGTTCTTGTTCTTCTTGTTCTTCTTGTTCTTGCTCTTGTTCTTCTTGTTCTTGTTCTTGTTCTTGTTCTTCTACTTCTTCTTCATCATCTTCTTCTCTTCTTCTTCTTCTTCTTCTTCTTCTTCTTCTTCTTCTTCTTCTTCTCTTTCTCCTTCTCATCCTCTTCATCCTCCTCCTCTTCTTCCTCCTCCTCCTTCTTTAACTACTTCTTCTTTAAAAAATGAAACCAATGTCCTTGTAAAGTTATCTAGTAATATCTGCAAATAAATATTTAAAGATTCTGGTTTTCCTTTTAAAACTATCCATGTAACAGAAAAACTAGAAATTGTTATAAGTGGGAAAGTTTATCTGTGAGTCAATCACTCTCACAGCAATTGGATTGTCCCTTCCCTGACTGAAATGCACAAGTTACTTTTAAAGGCAAAATAAATAAACAAATGTATATATATTTATATCAAACTTATAAAAATTATTTAATATATATTTATATACCCATAAGGAGAAGAAAAAGACCAGGAAGAAGGTGGAGGAGGAAAATAATAAACATACACACACACATATATCTCATATATATATATATATATATATATATATATCATAGTTAAGTATCAAATATCCACTCAAACTCCAGTTTAAATTCTTTCTTTCCAAATGATGGTCCTATTTTTTAGGTGTTCTACAAGCTTTTCAGGGACAGGACACAGCTAAAATAAGTATAGCCCTGAGTATAGAATCTTATATATACATTACTTTGTCATTTTCTTGTCCTTTGTTTTGCATCATGGGAATTAAGAATTGATAATCAGCCTATACACCATTTCCTCCACTATAATACATAGGGGAACCAGAGCAAATATACATGGGCTGAAATTTCTGAATGGGAACTAGAATAAATCCTGCCATCTTTTACATTATTCTCTCAGGGATTTTATCATTATATCAAGGAAAATAAAGAAAATTTGTTCATTGTCATGACTGAAATTGTAGATGAGTTTTAATGTCTATCTATAAAAATAATAAAAGTTTTTCAGATGATAGAGTGAGAAACCATTGTAACCTCAATACTCATTCACTAGATGATTACAGTGGAAACTCAGAATACCAGAATCCTGATAGAAAGATAGAAAGATAAATAGATAAATAGATAGATAGATAGATAGATAGATAGATAGATAGATAGATAGATAGACAGACAGACAGACACAGTGGCTTGAATAAGAGTGGGCTCCATAGGCTAATGCAATTGTAAGCTTGTAATTGTGTGGAATTGTTTGAGAAGGATTGGAAAGATTAGGAGTTATAGAGGTATTGGAGAAAGTATGTTACTGAAATGTGGCTTTGAGGTTTGAAGCCAGGCCCAGTGTCCCCCACTATGCTTGCTTCCCTATGGATCAGTATGTAAGTCCTCAGTCCATGCATGCCTGCTTGGAACCAAGCTTCTGGCTATGTTGAAAATGGATTAAGACTCAGAGATTTCAAGCAAGACACCAATTAAATTAAATGTTTCCTTTTATCAGAGTTGCCTTTCTGGGCTGGAGAGATGGCTCAGTGGTTAAGAGCACTGATTGCTCTTCCAGAGGACCTGAGCTCAAATCCCATCAACTACATGGTGGCTCACAACCATCTGTAATGAGATCTGATGCCCTCTTCTGGTATGTCTGAAGACAGCTACAGTGTAGTTATATATATAGTAAATAAATACATCTTTAAAAATTAAAAAAAAAAAAGAGTTGTCTTTCCTATGTTGCCCCTTCACAGCAACTGAATTGTTACTTAAACAATATGTGACAGGGGAGAAGAAATAGGATGAAAATAGGACTCTAGTACAGCATGAAGTCAGGGATGGTAATTCCTCCAGAAATTTTATTTATTTATTTATTTATTTGTTTGTTTATTTATATATATTTATTTAACATTCCATACTTTATTCCCTCCCCTCTGTCCAAATCTACTGCTCCACATCCAATACATCCTCCCCACCCCACCACACCCCTGTCTCCACATGGGTGTCGCCACCCCCCACCCCACCTGATCTCTAAACTCCCTGGGCCTCCAATCTCTTGAGGGTTAGGTGCATCATCTCTGAATTAACACAGACCCAGCAGTCCTCTACTATATGTGTGTTGGGGGCCTCGAATCAGCTGATGTAGGCTGCCTGGTTGGTGGTCCAGTGTTTGAGAGATTTTGGGACTCCAGATTAATTGAAACTGCTGGTCCTCCTATGGGATAGTCCTTCTCCTCAGCTTCTTTCAGCCTTCCCTAATTCAACAGCTGGTCCTCAGGGCTTCAGTCCTTTTCCCTCACCCAATACCAGATCCCTTCACCCAACTCTCCCCCATCACTGTCCACTCTCCTTCCCATGTCCCCTCCCTCCCCACTTGTGATTGCTTTTTTCTCCCTCCCAAGTTGGATTAAGGCATCCCAACAGGGGTCAGCTGCTTCTGTCCATTGGTTGGGAACAAATATCTGCATCTGATTCTTTCAGCTGCTTGTTGGGTCTTCCAGAGTGCGGTCCCTTTTTGTGAGTGCTCCATAGTCTCAGTAATAGTGTCAGGCCTTGAGACCTCCCTTTGAGATGGATTCCTTTTTGGGCCTGTCACTGGACCTTCTTTTCCTCAGATTCCTCTCCATTTCCATCCCTGTAATTCTTTCAGACAGGAACAATTATGGATCAGAGTTGTGACTGTGGGATGCCCCCCTCACTTGATGCCGTGTCTTTCTGCTGGCAGTGGGCCCTATAAGTTCCTTTTCCCTACTGTTGGGCATTTATCTAAGGTCCTACCCTTTGAGTCCTGAGAGTCTCTCACCTCTCAGGTCTCTGGTACATTTTGGAGGGTCCTTCCAACTTCCTACCTCCTGAGGTTGCCTGTTTCCATTCTTACTGCTGGTCCTCAGGGCTTCAGTCCTTTTCCCTCACCCAATACCAGATCTGGTCCCCCTCTTCACCCAACTCTCCCCACTCACTGTCCACTTTCCTTCCCATGTCCCCTCCCTCCCCACTTGTGATTGCTTTTTTCTCCCTCGCAAGTTAGATTAAGACATCCTCACTTGGGCACTTAAGCTTATTGACCTTTTTGAGTTCTGTAGACTATATCTTGGGCATTCTGTACTTTCTTTTGTTAATATCTACTTATTAGTGAGTACACACCATGTATGTCCTTTTGAATCTTAGCTACCTCACTCAGAATGATATTTTGTAGTTCCATCCATTTGCCTACAAAACTCAGGGTGTCCTCATTCTTAATAGCTTAGTAGTATTCTACAACAGAAGATTGTGTACAGAAAATATGGCGGAATACTATTCAGCTATTAAGAATGAGAACACCTCCAGAAGTTCTTTTCTTATATAGTTTTTGCTAATCTGGGCTTTTGTTATTGCAAATGAATCTGAGAATTGCCCTTTTTAACTCTATGAAGAACTGAGATGGAATTTTGATGGGGATTGCATTGAATCTGTAGATTGTTTTCAGCAAGATGGTCATTTTTATTATGTTAATCATGCTAATCCATGAGCATGGGAGATCTTTTCATCTTCTGATTTCTTTCTTCAGAGACTTGAAATTCTTCTCATAGAGATCTTTCACTTGTTTGGTTAGAGTCACACCAAGATATTTTATATTATTTATCACTATTATAAAAGATACTGTTTCCCTAATCTCTTTCCTAGCCTGTTTATCCTTTGAGTATAGGAAGGACACTGATTTGTTTGAATTATTTTATATAAGGCCACTTGGATGAAGTGGTTAATCAGCTGTAAAAGTTCTCTGGTAGAATTTTTGGGCTCACTTAAGTATACTATCATATCATCTGCAAATAGTGATATTTTGACTTCTTCTTTTCCAATTTGTATCCTTTGACCTCCTTTTGTTGTCTAATTTCTCTTACTAAAACTTCAAGTTCTATATTGAATAGATAGGGAGAGAGTGGGCTGCCTTATCAAGTTCCTGATTTTAGTGGGATTGCTTCAAATTTCTTGCTATTTAGTTTGATGTTGGCTACTGGTTTGGGATATATTACTCTTACTATGTTTAGGTATGGGCCTTGAATTCCTGATCTCTCCAAGACTTTTAACATGAAGGGATGTTGAATTTTGTCACATCCTTTTTCAGCATCTAATGAAGTGATCATGTGTTTTCTTTTCCTTTGAGTTTTTTTATGTAGTGGATTACGTTGATGGATTTCCTTATATTGAACCATCCCTGCATCCCTGGGATAAAGCCTACTTGATCGTGGTGAATGATCCTTTTGATGTGTTCTTGGATTAGGTTTGCGAGAATTTTACTGACTATTTTTGCATCGATATTCATGAGGGAAATTGGTCTGAAGTTCTCTTTCTCTCTTGGGGCTTGTGTGGTTTTGGTATCAGCATAACTGTGGCTTCATAGAATGTATTAAGTAGTGTTCCTTCTGTTTTGTGTTTTTGGAATATTTTGAAGAGTATTGGTATTAGGTCTTCTCACACCAGTCAGAATGGCTAAGTTCAAAAACTCAGGTGACAGCAGATGCTGTCGAGAATGTAGAGAAAGAGTAATACTCCATTGTTGATGGGATTGGAAGCTGGTACAACCATCTGGAAATCAGTCTGGCCGTTCCTCAGAAAATTGGACATAGTATTACCTAAGGG
This sequence comes from Mastomys coucha, assembly GCF_008632895.1. Lineage (NCBI taxonomy): Eukaryota > Metazoa > Chordata > Mammalia > Rodentia > Muridae > Mastomys > Mastomys coucha. The sequence goes on from NW_022196900.1 coordinate 12,042,094, forward strand.
CCCAGCTATATTATTCCTGGGCATAAACCCAAAAGATGCTCCAACATAAGAAGAACACATGCTCCACTATGTTCATATTTATATGAACATAGCAGCCATATTTATGATAACCAGAAGCTGGGAACAACCCAGATGTCCCTCAACAGAGTAATGGATACAGAAAATGTAGTACATTTATACAATGGAGTACTTCTCAGCTATTGAAAACAATGAACTCATGAAATTCTTAGGCAAATGGATGCAACTAGAAATTATCATCCTGAGTGAGGTATCTCAATCACAAAAGAACACAAATGGTATGCACTCACTGATAAGTGATATTAGCCCAGAAGCCCAGAATACCCAAGATACATTTCACAGACCACATGAAGCTCAAGAAGAAGGAAGACCACAGTGTGGACACTTTGGTCCTTCTTAGAAGGGGAAACAAAATTCCCACGGGAGGAGATACAGAGACAAAGTGTGTAGCAGAGACTGAAGGAAAGACAATCCAGTGACTGTTCCACCTGGGCCCGGGATCCATCCCACATACAACTTACCAAACCCAGACACTATTGTGCATGCACTTCTTGGCAACCACAATACTGTCTGAGTTTGGTGTCTTTGCTGACAGGAGCCTGATATAGCTGTCTCCTGAGAGGATCTGCCAGAGCCTGACATATATAGATGTGGATACTCGCAACCAACCATTGGATTGAGCATGTGGGCCTCAGATGGAGGAGTTGGAGAAGAGACTGAAGGAGCTGAAGGATTTTGCAGCCCCATGGGGAGAGATCAACAGTATCAATGGGCCAGACTCTTTTGGACCTCCTGCAGACTGTATACATGGATGCACCAGGGCTCCAGTAATATATGTAGGAGTGGCCCTTGGGCCTGAGGTTGTTTGATACCCCAGTGTAGGGGAATGCCAGGGCAGGGAGGTGGTTGTGGGAAGGTGGAAGAAATTACCACAGAATCATAGCAGCAAATATTGTTAGTATTTTGTCTAGGCTTACCTAGCAACATCCAGGTGTGCCTGACTCACTAAAACAGGGACTGCTCACTCCCTCCTCTCTCTCTCTCTTGCTCTCTTGCCTTTTGTTCCCACTCTGCCTTCTCACCCCTTCCCCAGTCTCTCCATCCCCCTTTTCCCTTCTCTTTCCACATGCTCATAGCTGGCCTCTACTTCTCTCTCTCTCTCTCTCTCTCTCTCTCTCTCTCTCTCTCTCTCTCTCTCTCTGCCTTTCTCTGTCTCTACTACCCTCAATGCCCATCCCCATTCCCTTAATAAACTCTATTCTATACTTTAAAAAAAAAAAAAAGAAAGAAAGAAAAGAAAATAGGAAATACTAGTAGAAGAACCAGAATGAATTCTGGCAAAAATTTATCTACATGTTTTTATGCTCTGAGTATTTAAGTGAACCATGTTTAGAAATAATGCTCTAATTCATTTGAAGGACAAACTTTCAAGAAAAGATTGCCTGTTATCAACCACATACTTAGTTTTCACTTTTCAGATGTTCACAAGAATTGGCAGCAAGACAAACTAGAGCAGAATGTTATACAAAATTGCAAGAGTATTGGTAGTAGAAAAAGAAAGAAAAAAATGGTTAAGGAGGTGAAAGGCATCTTGAAGTCACTCTAGAGACCTAGGATAGGGGAGACATTCAGAAATCAATGGAGGTTGGATGAACTTAGCTATGACTCATAACGTTGGCATGTGGAATCTAAAGAGGGCACCTGCAGTAGCCAGGCTATAATCTCAGTGGAGCAATGGGAATACCAACCCACCCATGAAACTGTCTGCAAGAAAGTCAGGGACAGGTGATAGAGCAGAGATTTAGGGAACGGCCAAGTAATAACAGGCCCAATTAGAGACCCAGTCCCTCGCACTATTGAAGATACTGTGTTATACTTGCAGACAGGAGTCTATCTAGCATGCCTCTCCTCTGAGAGGCTCCACCCAGCTGCTAACTCAGACAGATTCAGAAACCCACAGCCGCCAGAACAATTAGACCCACCCTTTGCAGTCCTTGGTTGGTGGTTGAGATGCTGGGAGCTCTGAGGGTACTAGTTAGTTCATATTGGTGTTCGTCCTAAGGGGTTGCAAACCCCTCAGCAACCAAGGACTGCACATGGTGGCTCTGTTTGTTCTGGCAGCATGTGTATAGTAGAGGATTGCAAATTCAATCATCAATAGGAGGAGAGGATCTCGGTCCTGTGAAGGTTCTGTGCCCCAGTGTAGGGGAATGTCATGCCAATAAGTGGGAGAGGGTGGGGTGGTAGGCATGGGGAGGGGGGAGGCAACAGGGGTTTTTTCTTGTTGTTTTTTGTTCTTGTTGTTTTTGCTTGTTGGTTTGTTTGTTGGGGGGAACTGGGAAAGGAGAAATTTACATGTAAATAAAGAAAATATCTAAAAAAAAAAAAAAAGAAAGAAAGAAAGAAAGAAACGCACAGCCAAACAGTAGATGGAGCTTGGGAACTCTTATGAAAGAGTTAGGGGAAGGATTAAAGCATCCCCCCAAAGGGAATAGGAATTCCACAGAAAGACCTACAGAGTCAGCTAACCTGGACCCTTCGGGATCTGAGAAAACTGAACCATCAACCAAAAAGCATATACAGCCTGGACCTGACCCCAAACCCCGCACATATTTTGTAGATGTGCAGCTCAGTCCTGAACATCTGGATTGGGGTCTATTCTAAAAGATGTTGCCTGGCTGTGGGATACATTCTAGCTAGGCTGCCTTGTTTGTCCTCATTTGAGAGAGGATACACTTAGCCCCCAGAAACTTGTTGTACCAAGGTGGAGGGATATCCGGGGGTCTCCCAGCTTCTCAGAGGAGAAGAGGAGGAGGATGGGGAGAAGACTCTGAAAGGGGCCAGGAATCAGAATGTAAAGTGAATTAAAATGAGAAAAAGAAACCCAGAACAATGACAACATACCATTTCACAATTTCAATTGTTCTCTTAGATATTGGTTGAAACAAGGGAGAAACAATGATAAGCATTAGGATATGTGTAACCAAACCACTCCTTATTAAGTGGAGTCACTGGCAAAGGCCATTTCCTCTCCATATAAATTTTCTCAAATCCCATTTTTACTCAGAAGTATCATGCACATGCTTCATGTTAGGGACTGTTTCTTCTTCTTCTTCTTCTTCTTCTTCTTCTTCTTCTTCTTCTTCTTCTTCTTCTTCTTCTTCTTCTTCTTCTTCTTCTTCTTCTTCTTTTATTTTACAGCTACTGTTATGTTGTTTTTATTTTTTATTTTTCAATTCAAAAAAATAGGTGCTTCCACCTCCTCTACACTTGTATTTTGGTTGGAAAATGTATACATTTGGGGCAGCTTTGAGATTTCAGAATTCTGTGCTATTCCCAGTTAGTATTCTCTCTTTTCCTTTTCCTTCTCTCTCTTCATTATTCTCACTTACTGCTATGGTTCCATACCTTCTTGCCTGTTCCCGTGCTTCCCACCATGGTAGTCTCTGAACTGTAGAACTCATGAGCTTCCATGAACATTTTCTTTCTGTTGGTGTCTTACTAGGGAACAGAAAAGTAACTAAGACATACAATAACTAAACTCTCATAGGTTTGGTATTTAAGGAATACCTACAGACCCTTTTGTCTTACCTGTATCTCATCTGTACAGACCTATTCAGTCTTTATGATCATTATTTTAAAACATACTTTCTCTTATCAGTCTGCTGCTTATTATGTTAGTGTGATTTTATGAAGAATAATTAAAAATAAACAAGTGATTCCTAAATTTTACTTTCTTTTCTTCCATCTATGTTTTTCCTTCTTCCTTATAATGCTTTTGATTCTCACTTCAACAATGAACTTGTGCTTCTCATAAAATTATGGCATTTAATTTTCTTTCCAACAGCCATATACATATCCTTGTCTAAAATTCACACATTCTTACCCAGGATTTCAGGCCTTATTTTGTGGTTTAATAACCCATAAACTGGAATTTTTCCTGTTTATATATTCTTGCATGTAGGTCTATTAGTTTATGAACAACTTTCTAAAAAACATCTCTAGAAAACTGACACTCTCTACTCAGAAACGATCAACCCTCCATATCTCCTCACATGAGGGAAGGGCTCATAAATTCCTTCTTACTCTATTCTAGAGTATTGAATTCCATTATTAACTAACCTTGTTTAGGCAACTACAACAGCTATGAGCTCATGGGTATAGTGATAAAAGTCTATGCTTATTAAATTCCCATAAAATGTCTTTTTTTCTTTATGATCTCTTTGATTGTCTCAATATGGATAAAAGAGCTTTGATAATACTCATTTAAAGCATCAATTTATCCAGATCCATCCATTTCCCTAAGAATTTCATAAATTTATTGTTTTTAATAGCTGAGTAGTACTC
>NW_022196900.1:12047657-12054252 GCF_008632895.1 Mastomys coucha
AAGAAAATATCTAAAAAAAAAAAAAAGCATCAATTTATCATATCTAAGAGTTTTGGTTTCGGTATAGTCTTTAGGATTTTTGCGCAACTTGTCACAGATGCAAATAGTGATAATAGTGATATCTTGACTTCTAACACATCATTTATATCCCTCTCATTTCCTTCTCTTGTCTTATTGATCTAGCTAAGACTCCAAACACAAACACAGTATGGAGTACAGTACAGGAGTAGAAAAGTAGACACCCTTGTTTTGATTCTGAGCTTAGTGATAATGCTTTGTATGTTTTTAAATTTATCATGATGCTGGTTCCATGTTTGTTATATATAACCTTTATTATGTTTAAGTATGAATTCTTATTCCCAACCCTCTTCAGGACATCTCTCATGGAAGACTGTGGAGCGTGTGTGTGTATGTGTGTATGTGTGTGTCTATTTATAATAACACCAGCATAAAGTTTATGGATCTTACTAATGTCTTGCTGACAGTTCATAACTGTGGCTTGTCCCACAGAAGGGATCCATGGTCAGCACAGTAAACCTTGTCAGTAGCCTGTGAATGAGGAAAATACTACAGGCATTCTTTTAATGAATGGCCATACTGTCAAACCACCTTATTAACATTACTGTTTGTACCCATAAATTTCTATTACTCTCATTAACTAAGAGAACTAATAACTAGATGTAGAAAAACTGACTTTGAATGTTCAGCTATAGATGGAATATCTATATCAATCTTCTTCCTTCCAAAACTCAAGAAACACATAAAAGGATAGAGCAAAAATTTAAAAACTGGAGAATAAGAAGAGGTGCTCTGACACATAGACTTAGAATAGGCCATGGGTCATATGTAAATCAACTCACTACACCTTTCTTGGCTACCACATATATACGTGAGATCAAGAAAATCAGCCTTTCAATCAGAAGGAAGAACAAATGACCCTATGACCCCATTCCTACTTGGTGATCTATTGGTAGTTGATAATTGCTAAGGGAGAGACTCACTTTTCAATGAGGAAGTGGTTTCCCATGACCTTGAGGATGCTCCCATACCAGTGCACTCATGGTTAGCACTAACTGGACAAAGAGGGGTTGAATAACAATAATAACATAATTTCATAAAAGGGGATTAGACAATTTGGATGACCCCAGGAGGACTTAGATGGGGAGTGAACAGTGGATAAAATGAAAATATTATATACATGTATGAAATTTTTTTTTAAAAAAATTATTTTATTTATTATTTTATTTATTTACATTTCAAATGTTGTCCCCATTCCAGGTACCCCTCCACAAGGCCCTCACCTCATTCCCCCTCTCTTTCACCTCTAAGAGGGAGCTCTCCCACCTACCTACTCCATTATCACCTCTCTAGCATCCCCCTTCTCTGGGGCATCAAGACTCTACAGGACCAAGCACATCCCTTCCCAATGAGGCCAGACAAGGCAGTCCTCTGTTATGTATGTATCAAGGGCCATGGATAAACCCACGTATGCTTTTTGTTTTGTGGCATAATCCCTGAGAGCACTGAACGTTCTGATTTAGTTGATACTGTTGTTCTTCCTATAACATTGCAATCCTGTTTAGGTCCTTCAGTCCTTCCCCTAGCTCTTCTATAGTGGCCCCATGGCTCAGCCCAATGGTTGATTGTTAGTGTTTGTATCTGTCTTAGTCAGGTGCAGAAAGAGCCTCTCAAAGGATAGCCATGCCAAGCTCCTATTTACAAGCACATCTTGGCATCAGCAATAATGTAGGAGTTTGGTGTCTACAGATAGGATAGATCCCAAGTTGGGGCAGTCATTAGATGGCCTTTTCTTCTGTCTCTGCTTCATGTTTTTTTCACTGAGTTTCCTCTAGGCAGGAATGATTCTGAGTCAAAAATTTTGAGATGCATGGGTGGCCCCATTCCTCAACTGGGGGGCCATGTCTGTTTAAGAAAGGTGGTCTTTTCAGGTTCCATCTTACCACTATTTGGCATTTCTGATAATGTCACTTCCATTAGTGTAAAGAGCTTTTCACATCCCTAGTATCTGGGACTTTCTAGTAGTTCCCTAAATCCCCTACCTAACACTGCCACATATTTCTTTTCATTCTTCTGGCAGTTATGGGGTGAGGACAGAAGAGAAGTCCAGAGGGCCAGAGGAAAGAAATTTTCAATAAATAAAAACATTTATATTAATTGATCCATTCTTATCTCCATGTACAAAGATCAAGTCCAAGTGGATCAAGGAACTGCATATAAAGTCAGATACACTGAATCTAATAGAAGAGAAGGTGGGGGAAAAGCCTCGAACACATGGGCAAAGGGAAAAATTTCCTGAACAGAACACCAATGGCTTATGCTCTAAGATCAAGAATCAACAAATGAACTGGGTAGTAGTAGCACGGGCCTTTAATCCCAGTACTTGGGAGGCAGAGGCAGGCTGATCTCTGAGTTCAAGGCCAGCCTGGTCTACAAAGTGAGTGTCAGGACAGCCAGGGCTATACAGAGAAACTCTGTCTTGAAAAACCAAAGCAAAACAAAACAAAACAAAACAAAACAAATCAACAAATGGGACCTCGTAAAATTGCAAAGGTTCTGTAATGCAAAAATCACTATCAATAGGACAAAATGACAATGAAGAGATTGGGAAAAGATGTACTAATCCTACATCTGATAGAGGGCTAATATCCAATATATACAAAGAACTCAAGTCTGTAGACTCCAGAGAACCAAATAACCCTATTAAAAAATGGGGAACAAAACTAAAAAGAGAATTCTTAACTGGTGAACCTCGAATAGCCAAGAAGCACCTAAGAAAATGTTCAACATCCCTAGTCATCATGGAAATGCAAATCAAAATGACCATGAGATTCTACTTCACACCAGTCAGAATAGCTAAGATCAAAAACTCAGGTGACAGCAGATGCTGTTGAGAATGTGGAGAAAGAGGAACACTCTTCCATTGCTAGTGGGATTGAAAGCTGGTATAACCACTCTGGTAATCAGTGTGGCTGTTCCTCAGAAAACTGGACATAGTACTACTTGAAGATCCAGCTATACTACTCCTGGGCATATACCTAGAAGATGATCCAACATGTAAATAAGGACACATGCTCCACTATGTTTATAGCAGCCATATTTGTAATAGCAGAACCTGGAGAGAACCTAGATGTCCTTCAAAAGAGGAATGGATACAGAAAATGTGGTACATTTACACAATGGAGTACTACTTACCTATTAAAAATAATGACTTTATGAAATTCCCAGGCAAAGAACAAACAGTATGCACTCACTGATAAGCAGATATTAGCCCAAAAGTTTGGAGTACTCAAGATAAATTCACAGACCATATGAAGCTCAAGCAAAAGGAAGAACTAAGTGTGTATCCATGTAGGGACCCATGGCTCTGGCTGCATATGTGGCAGAGGATACCCTTGTTGGACATCAGTGGGAGAAGAGGGTGCTTCAGTGCTTCTTAGAAGGGGAAAAATACTCACAGGAGGAAATACGGAGACAAAGAGTGGAGCAGAGACTGAAAGAAAGGCCATCCAGAGACTACCCCATCTGGGGATCCATCCATATATACAATTGCCAAACCCAGCTATTGTGGTGCCAGGAAGTGTTTACTGACTGTCACCTGAGAGGCTCTGCCAGAGCCTGACAAATATAAAAGTTTCCCTGATAAAGGAGTTGGAGAAAGGATTGAAGGAGCTTAGAGGGTTTGCAGCCCCATAGGGGGAGCAACAGTGTCAACTGGTCAGACCCTCTGGAACTCCTGGGGACTGAACCACCAACCAAAGAGTACACATGGCTCTGGCTGCATATGTGGCAGAGGATGCCTTGTTGGACATCAGTGGGAGGAGAGGCCCTTGGGCCTGAGGGAGTTCGATGCCCCAGTGTAGGGGAATGACAGGGTAGGAAGACAGGAGTGGGTGTGTGGGTGGTAGAACACCCTCATAGAGGCAGGGGAAGGGGGCTGGGATAGGGTGTTCCTGAGGGGAGACCTGGAAAGGGGAAAACTTTTGAAATGTAAATAAAGAAAATGTCCAACAAAAGAAAAAGAAAAATAAAACAATAATTTGTAGTATTCAAGGTTTTCTTGTCTAAATTTATATGCCACTCATCATTACTTTAATTCCATTTCTACATCACAGAACTGAGCATCCCTCTTGACCTTTTATTCTACCACTCCTGTGCCTAATTTCTGATTTATATTTCTTTTGCTTTGTTGTAGGCATTGTTGTCTGCCATATCAGTTATACATGCCTTAGCACCTTCATCATTTCAAAGTAATAAGTTGTCATTGCTATTACCAAAACCCTAAAAGAAAACAAACAATGTAACAACAACAGTAACAATAACAAAACAAAAAAAATCTCATTTCCTCATATTCTCGTTGTAGTATTATGTCATGCTTTCTACTGATTCTACTACTGTTTGTAAATTTATGTCTTAGCTGCAATGATATAAAATGTTTCTTTTTCCTTATATTGGCTGTTTAAAACACATTTAAAGGCATGTATAGCATAAATTCAAGTAAAATATAAATGTGCTAAATACATTTCAACAGTTTGCCTTCATGATTTTAGCTGAATTTTTCCTTCCAAATGATTTTTATTTTTCCTTACTTGACTAGAAACAAAATGAACCAAATCAAACAGCAAAGAAAAAGAGGTTAAAAAGCATTAAAATGGAAAAAGTTGGAACACTGTAAATCATGCTTAGAGCTATAATGCTTAGGTTGGAATACCTTGATAATCAAGCTACTGCCTCCCTAAGACAGAAATCGTGGGTATTCCTAACTTTGAAATGACGAAGATTCTAAGGCATGTATGACTGATGTAACAGACAAAAGAGCTACACCAAAACGTGTGTGTGTGTGTGTGTGTGTGTGTGTGTGTGCGCGCGCGTGTGTGTGATCAAGAAATTAAAAACAAGAGAACCGTAAAAGGTTATTGTAAACATGAAGGGTATTCTATACTCAAGACCCCTCTTAGGTATAGAATGTAAGATAGTTAATGCTGTATTTTGCTTATTTTCCAGCTGGATATTATCATTTTGAGATGTTGTTAAGAGTGTTACATAGAACAATGCTCTTAAAATAGGACAGGTTTTACAGAAAGAATTCAATAAACACTAGTGATGATTGTTCGATAAAATAGTCACTTTTGTTACATCTGTATTAATAACAATTGCAGTAATATGGAGTAGTCACTGAGTCATCTTCATTTAATATGGATTTTGTAATAAAAATGAATGTGTTTTTCTTTTGCTATAATTACAAGCTTTATTCATTGTACAGCTCAAGTTCTTACAGATTATTTTCTGCTAAAGAGGAAGGGCTTTAACTTTAGCTTATTTCATTTTTATTTGATTTAGCAGTTGTGACAGAAGAGAGTTTAAAAGTTTCTTTCTATTTTTTTTAGCCCTACATTTTAAAAACTTTAAGATATAAATTCATGCATATGATTTCAAAAATATGCATTTTATCTCTCTCTCTCTCTGTCTCTGTCTCTCTCTCTGTCTCTCTCTCTCTCTCTCTCTCTCTCTCTCTCTCTCTCTCTCTCTCTCTCTCTCTGTCTGTCTTTTGTTTGTCTGGATGCAGTAGATTCCTATTGGTTGCAAGTCCTTCTATCAAAATATATTCGGTTATTTAAAAAACTAGACTCTTGTCGCAAGCTTTCAATTTCTCCAGCTAAATCAAAGCTTGGTTTTTGCTTCTATCTATAACAATGTTCTCATGGGTACTGAAGTATGAACTCATGACATTAATGTTTGCCCTGGAGGGAACCTAGAACACCTTATCACTAATGTACATAGTGATATAACATCATGCTAACAGTTTTCAGCTTCAGGTCTATAGAGAGTAACAAGTGTTGCAAACTGGCTACTCATGATGGAAACAGCTTTTACAAATTGGGAAAAAAAATTATAAATTTTCTCCACAGCAACGGAAACCACCAACAAAGTAAAGAGATATAGAGTGAAACAAAATAATAAAATATCATGTATCTGAGAAGGAGATAACAAAATACACTGGGCACTCAATCCAATAGCAAGATAATATAAATAGAAATGGCCAAAGTACACGAAGAAATATTTCTAAAAAAAATACATCATGGGCTGGTGAGATGGCTCAGTGGGGAAGAGCACCGGCTGCTCTTCAGAAGGTCATGAGTTCAAATCCCAGCAACCACATGGTGGCTTACAACCATCCATAATGAGATCTGACGCCCTCTTCTGGTGCATCTGACGACAGCTACAGTGTACTTACATATAATAAATAAATAAATCTTTAAAAAAATGCATCATAATGACTTAAAGTAGATGATAAAAAGACATCAAGACATGGGAGTCAAAACTAATGTGAGGCAAAGCTGCACCTTGCTAAGATGATTATATACCATCTCAAGAGACAAGAGACAGTATTAGTGAGGACCTAGAAGAGAGAGCCTACCATACGCTGGTGAAAAAATGATTATAGCCATATAGAAAATAAATAAGGAGTATAAGTAGAGCTGTCTTAAGGACCAGTAATCCATTCCTGAGAACAAGTCTCTCACTAAGAAAGAACTTGATAATTCCAGCTAGTCCAGGTCCTTTTTTTTTTTTTTTC
>NW_022196900.1:12054376-12081624 GCF_008632895.1 Mastomys coucha
GAAATCCACCTGCCTCTGCCTCCCAAGTGCTGGGATTAAAGGCGTGCGCCACCACGCCCGGCTTTGAAGTTTACTTTTTATGCTTACATGACAATCGCTTTGTGCATGAAGCTTTCTTTGCAGACCCTTAATTATCCTTTAAAATGATATAAATCCTCTATGAAAAAGTTTTTTAAAATGTTATGTTGCCTAAAATTACATTAAAATAAATAAAAATAACTAGTGTTGAATAAAAACTCACTGGTTATCAAAGTCTATATTTAGACTATCAGCAAATAATTAGCAATTGAGGTCTAGTAAGATTGGATGGATTAAGTTTCTGTAAAGAATATTGAAATTCTTCTAACATTTTTCTGTCAGTTTGTATAAGACATTTGAAACCAGGAATGAAATAAATTAGGCTAAGGTTAATGAAAATATGCATCATAGTTAGGAAGATGGGCCCATGTGAGAATATTCATATCTTTTCTTAATATACCGTCATATTGAACAGTGACACTTCAAGCTCCTTACACTGTGAACAAAAGAGTGCAAGTGGAATGATTACCTCATCCACTCCAGTGGTAACCTATTTTTCTAAAGAATCGACAGAAGCACCTAAAGACATGTTCAACATCCTTAGTCACCAGGGAAATGAAAATCAAAACAACCCTGAGATTCCACCTCATACCAGTCAGAATGGCTAAGATCAAAAGCTCAAGTGACATTCTCACAGACGCTAGCGAGAATGTGGAGAAAGGGGAACAGAGTGTAGAGCAGAGACAAGGATAGGCCATCCAGGACTGCCTCACTTAGGGTTCCATCCATATTTGTCACTGCCTGAAAAATACAGAGGTGGATGCTCTCAGCCAACTATTGGACTGAGCACACAGTCTCTAATGGAGGAGCTAGAGAAAGGACGGAAGGAGCTGAAGGAGCTTGGAGCCCCATAAGAGGAACAACAATATGAACCAACCGGTACCCACAGAGCTCCCAGGGACTAAACCACCAACCAAAGAGTACACATGGAGGAACCCATGGCTCCAGCCTCCTATGTAGCAGAGGATGGTCTTGTTGGTCATCAATGTGAGGAGAAGCCCTTGGTCCTGTTAAGGCTGGATGCCCCAGAGTAGATGAACACCAGGACAGGGAAATGGGAGTGAATGGGTTGGTGAGCAGAAGGAGAGGACATGAGATAGGAGGCTTTCAGGGGGGGTAAAAACCAGCAAAGGGGATAACATTTGAAATGCAAATAAAGATAATATCTAACAAAAAAAGAATCAAGTGTTGGACTCACTAAAGCAACCTGCTGTGTTACTGAATGGAGATTGGTTCAGGCCAGCAGCTCTCCACCTGTACTACTAGGAGGCATCATTTGAACAAATGCTTTAAAATGTTTGAACTAATTCTTTCATTAGTCCTTGTCTCAAATCAAGAAGTGCTAGAAATATTGACCTGTCTCTAACCACGTTTATTGCTCATATATGTGGACAAGATGTGTTATGGAGTTCATATAATCAGGACTATTAAGCAATTTTTTCCTCTAATAAACTTAGTGTTATTTTATAAATTTCAAATGACAATAATGGTCTTTTTATAACTTGAATCTCAGTTTTCTTATTATTATGTCATATAACTTTCTATATTAGGAATCATCTTATTCTCTATAATATTGTGGTTGATTTAAACATTTTAATATATTATACTTGTTTTTTATTATTTATTTTATTTTACTTTTTATTCAAATGGTATCCCCCTTCCAGGTTAACCCTCTACCAACTCCCCTATCCCATCCACCTAAAACCCCTCTCCTTTATCTCTATGAGGGTGCTCCTCTACTCACTCAGCCACTCCCACCTCACCCCTCTAGCATTCCCCTACGCTGAGGCATAAAGCTTCCCTCCCCTTACACTGATGTCAGTTAATGCCATCCTCAGCTACATATGTATCTAGAGTCTTGGCTCCCTTCATGTATACTCTTTGGTTGGCAGTTTAGTCCTTTAGAGCTCTGGGTAGTCCAGATAGTTTATATTGTTCTTCTTACGGGGTTGCAATCCCCTTTTGCAATCCTTCAGTTCTTTCCCTAGCTCTTGCACTGAGGTACCTGGGCTCAATCCAATGGTTGGCTCTAAGTATCTGCATCTGTATTGGTCAGGCTGTGGTAGAATCTCTCAGGGAATAGCCATATCAGGCTCCTGTCAGCAAGCACTTCTTTGCATCAGCAATAGTGTGGGTGTATAGTGTCTGCAGATGGGAAGGATTCCTAGGTGGGGGAGTCTCTGGCTTGCCATTCCTTCAGCCTCTGTTCCAGTATTTTTGTCCCTGTCTTTCCTTTGGACAGAAACATTTCTGGGTTTAAAATTGTGAGATTCATGTGTGGTCCCATCCCACGACTTTGGACTGTAATTTCTACTATAAATGGTATCTACAGGTTGTATCTCCCCTTTGTTAGCTCCTGTGAACCTCTCGCTTCCCTGGAGTCTGGGACTTTCTAGTGGCTACCCCAGTTCTGCATCCCCCTCTGCTACATGTTTCTATTCAATTTCCTGATCCTTACTACTTTTCTTTTGTCTCTTCTAATACCTGTTCCTCTTCCCCCTTTTTCCCTCCCCTTTTCTCTCCCTCCCAGATCTTTCTCTCCCTCTATTTCCTCTGATTATTTTGTTACTCATTCAATGTAGGATTGAAGCATCTTCACTTTGGTCTTCCTTCTTCTTAAGCCGCATATGGTTTGTGGGTTGTATTGTGGGTATTCTGAGCTTTGGGGCTAAAACCTACTTAGTATATGGAATTTTTTTTGTCTGAAAAATTTCACCACCTAGATCATGTTATTTGGCAGTGTAAAATAATTTTCAAAAGCAAAGCAAAGAAATATATATGAACAAGACAAACAACAAATGAATAAACACACACAATTCTATAGCAGAGTGTGGTGGTGGTACATCTGGGTCCCCAGTGATTAGAAATATAGAGAAGTAAGAAGACTTTTTTTGAGTTCAAGACAATCTCTTTGAATAAAATGAATTTTGTTAAACAAATAAATAAGCAGACAAAGAGGTAGGTATAAATGGATAGATAGATAGTTGGATGTTTGGGGGTGTGTGGATGGATGGATAGATAAATAGATGATAGATAAATATATGCTGGATAGAAAGATAAATGATAATTAGTAAGATTGTGATAGAATAATAATTGATAGAGGGTGGATAGACACTACGTATATGATAGATAGCTACAGATAATAGATAAAAATAGTAAAAAAATATTGAATTGAACCCTCACCTTAATCTATTTCTTTAATTTAAAATGAATCAAGATTGGTATACTATGCTTGTAAAAATAGATGCATATTGCTGCCAATAATGATATAGAAATGCAACAAGGGATTTCAGGGTGATCCTAACAAGCAGCTATTAATACTATGTATTGATGAGAGTCATGATTAGATAGATTTATTCTTGAGTGAATATGCATGCATTTCTGCATGCATATGTATGTTTACCTATAACTAAATACTTAGAGTTATGAACCTACTTTCTCATTGTGAATGAAAATAATAGCATCCAATGATAAAGAGATAAAAGAGACTAAATAGGAGGAAGGCTCTCTGTTTATACTTATGGAGAATGCTTGGGCACAGTAACTTGAACAGAGAGTTCCAATGAAAAGAATGAAATCCCTGTAGAAGCCTGAGGTAAGATTTAAGGTTTGCAGCCTGGCAAAAACAATGCCATCAACCTGGGTTGTTATTTTGCTAACACATTTTTATGTACTAACAACATTATTGTCTGGACTTAAAATGAAGCAAGATAGGTATACTTTGTTTGCAGAAATTGGTGCATCTTCTTGTTATTGGAACAGTTATTTTATACAAATTTTTATTTTTTCATCCCTATTATTTGAGTTTCTGCATTAAAGATTTCTATGTGAGCTAAGCTATTAACATAAAATCAATCCTGCATGGAAAATCTTTAAAAATTAAAATAAAATAAAATAAAAACATGTAAGAACCAGATAGTAAAATGGAAGTTGACTCCAGATGGGAAGTGAGCAGTGAATTAAGAAAAATATAAAGATGTTACACCACAAGCTCAGTGTCTGGATGAAGGAACATTTGGCAAGCAAGCAGTTTTATTCTACTGAGTTTTACTCTATTCAGAATTTTCCACAGTGCTTTACACTTTTGTAATCACAAACATACCTATTTACTTTTTCATCCATTTACAAGAATGTGTTCAGCATCAATTTTTAACATTCTGAGACTGGCTATGACACTTTCATAAACACACATACCTTATGGATATTTAAAGTAGGTCTGGAACTGCCACACTTTCTGTTCAGAATGCCTGATGTTGAGACGTTTACAATTCATATCATCAGGAAGAAATTTTATGCCTATTTATAGCTACTGGCATTTTATACAAAATAAATTAGTTCTTGAGATCTATGCATGTTGGCAATATAACTTCTGTCAGAGGCAAGTGTACATTTATCTCCATGTATGAAATCTTTCCCTTTATAATCTCTTGTTTTTTCCTTTGCTTACAAGGATATCCTGGAGTAATTGAAATACAAATAAATACATTTTAATTGAAAAACAAATGATTTCAATTAATATAAATGTGGGGCGGTTACAGGATTGATTAAATATGGCTTATAATTTTTGTACCATTTGGAGGGAGTTAAATAAATGAAATATTAAGACTCAAGAATCTGACAATGAGAGGAATACTGAGGGATCTATAGACACATAGAAGCTGAAGTCTTCTGAATTAAGCATTTGCCATGACATAGATCTTGATTTTGCACAAATCTCAACATTAAAAGCTTGATCCTCAGCTTGGTGTTATTGCAAGAAAATAATGTTATGTGACCATTTTTGAAATTTTATTTTATATATTCCTTGTGTGAATTGACTCCTGGTCCAGTAGTCAATCTATTCAAAAGTTACTTTACTAGTCTTACTGAGATTCCAACATACACTCCATAGAGGCATTTGTAATCTCTTAGGACTTTATGGTAGTAGAAAGTTAGGAAAAATTTTATAAGCAACTAAAACAAAGTTAATTGTCCCCAAACATACACAAACATGGAGGTAATTTGGCAAATGGCAAGTAGAGAAAGCTAATGCATGAGCTCAGGTAAGGGTGGGATGTGTTGAATTAAACAGGAAAAGAACCAAGTACGTGTTGATACCTGAACCATAAAGAACAAATAAATAAGACTGGTATTTTTAGTCAGTGATATCTATTAAAACTTGAACTTCTAAAAACTATGATAACAATTTAGTGCTTCTTAATGTGTGGAGCTTTGTACAATAAGAACAACATCTACTCTCAAGAAAAATCTATTACTGAGCAATCACTATCTAGAACAAATTTTCAAACAGAAGTTGCTCTGGTCCTCTGAGTACAGGGAATATACCCCCTTACAGACTACCCAATCCTAACCTGCGCATTCATCCCTAAACACATATACATATGAACACTTAAGGGATTTGGCAAATTGTTGCCTGTATGTGTGTATGTGTATATATATATATATATATGTGTGTGTGTGTGTGTGTGTGTGTGTGTGTGTGTGTGTGTGTATGTATGTATGTCTGTGTAAAGGAAAAGCCAATGAAAATGAAAGAATTTGAGAGTGAATGGGAGAACATGAGAGCCTAGATGGAGGGGGAACATGGAAATGATGCAAATAAAGCAGTCGTGCATGAAACTCTCAAAAAGTCATAATCTCTATTGGTATTTATCTTTTACCCACTTTTCTCCAAATTGCTGAGTTTGCAATTCTATCACTGCAATTTTTCTCTTCTACACACTTCCTACCTTTAGAGTCATGTATCTTTGTGACACTTTTTTTCTATTTAGAATGCTATTTTCAAGACATATTGACTTCAACTTGCACTGTGCTTTGAACTGGATTTGAATAATAAACTATCATCCCTGTTATCAAAACATTCCTTTCGAAAATAACTTATGTTTTTCCACCTATTTATATATCTGGGACTGAGAGAAGAAGGAACAAGTGGGGAAAGCAAATGATTTGTCAGTCCCAAGGACGTAAGGATGACCCGATCTAGAGCTGCAGAATATGAGATATTGCACAAACATTACACCAGATTGTTATCTGGTGTGCTGAATGAAGAAGGTATCACTCAATCAGGGAATGCAGGCTGTTTTCATGATATTTTTCACACACTTTTCCAACTTCCTATTACCTGGAGAGTATCAGAAATATCACTGTTGATAAACCTTGCACATGAGAAAATTACACCTCCCTCTAAACAAATGATAGAGAGCTGGGAAAGTGCAAGGAAAAACTACACAGAATAAAATAAAAATAAAAATAAAGTACTTGGATACAGAATTAGAAGGGCCATTGAGACATCTCTGGTGGTGACATTATTACCATGCAAGCTTGACTACCTGAGTCCAATTGGAAAGAGTGAACCAACTCTGCATTCTGGTCCTCTAATATATATGGAAACCTGGTAACACTGGGCACCAAACCCCACTCATGCACACGATATACATATGCACCTATCAATAATGACAAAATATCAAAAAATAAATGATCAATTCCCTACGGTACATAGGAAGACACCATAAATGTTTACTGAAAATCACAACTGAATAAATAGATACAAATATTTCCTTTAGATTTGATGGATTTTCTTCCTTTGAACTATTTACCCTTAATACCTGTTGAAAAGATTTGAGATAATTTAATTACTATGCTTTATAGTGTCTAAGATTGTAAGATTAAATAGTTCAAGTTATAACGCTGAAATAGTCACTAATCAGTGATCTATGGTACTGGTAGAGAATACATAGCATAAACATATTTATCAAATGAACATATGTACACTGTATATATATATGTATATATGCATTGTATAAATGTACAAGTAAACATTGTATTATATATATGTATATATGCATTGTATAAATGTACAAGTGAACATTGTATGATATACATAATATATATATATTCATTGGATAAAGTTTGAGTGTTTGGCTTTTAGCATATCAGTATTCAGATAACCCAAAGCCTTGAGCTATTTGACAACATACAGAGAATGTAATAAACAGATGAACTCTTATTTACTCAACTTTTATTTCATGCTGATTCCTGAAATGAATGACCATGTGGTATCTTGTAAATTGAAGCAATTTCTAAGGTTCTAACACTAGTATTGTTTAAAAAAGAAATACAGCTTTTAAAATGAATTTGAACTAAAGTATTCTGTAAATATTTTTATTTACAATACTTTAAAAAGAACCTTTCAAGATATACAGTGATGGCTATATGCTAAACAAACTAATAAGTTCACACATTTCCAGTATACTATTCAAAACAATACCAATTACCAAATGGTTTATTGACTACTTGTTTATATATTTGTACTCAGAAAGCCAGTCATGTGGAAGTCAGAACAAACACCCTTTCCCTCATCCTATGGCATTGTTTTATTCAACATACCCTCTAACTATTTGGGGAAATGTTTATGCAATATTTTATGTCATGTTATTTTGGGCAAGGACATACTTTTTTTTTCATCTTGCTTCCTACTGTTTCCCACTGTTTCTTTTAGTAATTTCAACTCTATAAATACATAACTGCTATCAGTTATTTTCACAAGGCTTGTTGATATCAGGGGTTGTACTTTAATACAGTTATTTGAACTACAGCTTGTAGCACAGTACAGAGCTGAAGAAAATCAGCTTTGTAGACATTTGTTGAATTTAGTTTTTACTCTGTTTACTTGGAGTTCAGTGTTATGGTATAAATTATGATAAATTTATTAGAAGTGAAAAATCACATACTTTATGCCTACAATTCGCATCTTAGGTGTAAGCAGAGTAGAGATATGAATAAACACCATGGACTTTTTATATTAGAGAATGTCTCCCATCTCTTTCAATATCACCCAGCATTCCTTGAACATGGGAACTAATGTCCCTTGTCAGTAGTTGATACCAGGAAGTGAAACTGATTAGTTAGCACTGGTGGAAGAACAAGAAATGGTAATTTTTCATTTCAAGAAAGGAAATCTGTTTCATTTTTTAAGTGAACAAAGTGTTTCCAGGACCACACTCTTTTGATCACTGGAGAGTGTAACCAGGACAAGTGAAACTATTAGCTGTGTTTTCTTCTCAAATCATCTGGACTTTTGAGTCCTTTGATGTGTCATATGTTTTAAGGAGAACTACAGAGGCTTAATTAAATTTAAATAAACATTGTAGCTGATAGTGCCAGATGACACACCTTTTATTTATCATTTAGTGGTTACTAAATGTCCTAAGTAGATCAAAACTGCTTCAAAACTGCCAGGCAGGGGTGAGGAGCAGTTCAGTTGGTAGAGTGCCTGCCTGCCACATGCTAGGTCAATCTCTTCTGCAGAGACAGTTTACATCCAGCTGAGGCTGGAGATCTCATCATACAAAAAGCCAAAATCCTGCTCTGACAGAAGAATCACAATACTACTGATATGTGGTCAGTTTCATGTAAGATTCTAGCTATAGCTTTGATTATCAATTTTGGTGGTTTACTTCATAGAAAGACATTTGATTGATAACACTTAGAACTCATAATTTGGACTACTACCTACAAATTTTTAAAAGAGCATTCCCAACTCCCTTTAAAAATACAGTGACAATAGTATGAAAGTAAGCTTAGTGCTGGCTACCTTTATCTAATATTATTAAAATAAAATTTGGGCTGCCCTCTAGCTTTGATCTACTCTTGATATAAATCAATTACATCTGTAACAAAATCTTAGCTGCTTGGTTGGCATCCACTGTTCAGCTCTGTACAAGCTAGGAAACTCCTCTTCCCAATCCCCCGACCTCTAACTCAGCCTGCACTGAAAAACTCTGAACCAGAAATGGTGCCTGAAGCTCAGTTCTACTCCTCTGTCAGCTGATACTACCCACCAGCCCACCCAAGAGTGTCTGCCCATGTCCAGGCCAAGGCCAAGATTGTCTGTCTTTGATCATATAGGGGCACAATCACCACTTCTGACTGACAGGTCATGATTCCTCCCGCACCTAAGATCTCTAAACCTGCATGTCTTCACACTGGCAGGTAACTTACACAAATATATCTGGATCACAAAACCCACCTGGAATCAGTACCTAATAATAACACAGTACCTGCATTTATTTACACTTAATCTGGTATGTCTTTGTAGAGGGAAAATACTTAATATGAACCAGTTTGGGCATGTTATTTTTTAAGGACACGTTTATTCTTAAAATATTACAAGCACATGAATAGGAACAGAAATACATAAACATATATCTTATACTTAGATTTAATTAAGTCCACTTTTTACTTTGACTTACTTTCTAGTACATTTTTTACTTAAGATTCCTTTGCAAAATAAAATACAGTCAAAATCTGTCCCTTCAGAAATAAATTTTTACTATTTCATATAAATATCATTATCCTCTTGCAAAAAATGTGTATTTTTAATACTTTTTATTTCAGGTGAATATAAATTTATACAATAATCACAGGCAAACTTGTGTAAATGTTATGTTTACCCCATGACACTGTTACATGGCACCTAGTCTCCTAACAACAAGACAATTTAGATTGTCTTGTCTCTTCAATGTTGAAATCAATTACACACACACTCTTTGTCAACATTTTTCTTAAAGTTATATTTTTAAAATCTGACCACATTGGAAAACACACACCATGCCTCACTTTCAAACTGTAATCTTATGTTTCCTCACAGTGGGAAATAGAACAACTTAAAAATTCTGTTTTTAGCAATAATTATTTTTCCAAATCTATTCTGTTTTATGTTAAAAATTAAATAAGTATTCAAAGTAGAAATTATTGGCATAAATATTTAGCCGAGTAACCTTTAAATATGGTTGGTAAATGGCAATAGCATATTTTATAACTTACAATGGATAAACAGGCTGGGACCTGTTCTGAATCAGGAATAAAGTTGTGTTCCTGTTTCTCTGGAGTTAGAGTGGAGTCAAGATGAATCTGAAGATTTTGTTTGTTTTTTGTTTTGTTTTGTTTTCTGCTTTTTGTTTTGTTGTTTTTGTTGTTTTTTTTTTCATTTTTGGTATAAAACATTTATGTTCAAGAAGACCTTATCTAACTCATTGGCATGTTGTAATACCGCAGCCTATTGTGCCAATGCAATCCACACGAATCTCACTAATAACAGAGAGATAAACCCTGTGTCTGGAAGTGTGAAAGGCAGCCATGGACTGGGTCAGCTAAGGAGCACATCATGCTAGGACAAGGCCTGCAGACACAGGTAGCTAATGATCCATTTGACCCTAGAGAAACTGACAGTGTTTTGTCACTAGATGCCACTGTGTATTTCTTCAGCTGTATCTATTGAGCCATTTAAGCTCAGGGCACTAAGACCTATCATTATTTCTATACATTGAGTCTGAAGTTTCATTAAATTTTCCACATATAACTAAAGTGTAAAAGCAGCATATGCATACTCTTTCCATATTTCAGCACTTCTTTTATATTTTTGACCTTTACAGATGGGACGGTGTAGATTGTTACTGCATTTTATATATGGTATTTCTTTATATAATCATAGTAATACTTGATTCTTCCCCAACCTTCTTACAGTTTATTGTCCACAGAGTGTTTTCTAACACTAATCATATGTAACCTTGACTATTTTCCCATGGACTCTTATTGATTCTGCAAACGTCTTTAAGTATTCTGTACTTGTTTTTATGAAAACAAACCAAGCACAAGTTTAGAGTAACAAACCAGATGCATAAAAATATATGAACACTTAATTATAAATTTTATATTTTATACAATAGAATTAAACTTGTAAGCTTCCCATACACACACACACACACACACACACACACACACACACACACACATGCTCACACACACATGCTCACACACACATAGTTGTACATTGTATATATAGTACAAAAGGGATCATTCAGATTTTAAGCCTCTTCTCACTACACCTCACTCAGCATTTTTCTAAATCAAAGTGATTATCACTTCCTGCCTTCTTCCTGTCAAACAAAAAGAGAGAAGGGAGGTAAAAGGGATTCAGCAGTCAATCCAGGAAGTCTTCTAAGATACCAGTTCTTCTCATCCAACCCTTAGACTCTTCCTTGAGTCAGCCAGAAAAGCTGGATGATATGAGGTAACATGAATTTTCTTTTTTCCATTGTTCTTATTGCTAAGGACGTACTGCAGATAAATACTCTGGCACGTGGTAGTGCTTAAATTACTACCTATAAACCTTCACTCTCATCTTTATTCATGCACTTTAGTGTCCCTCATTCCAAGCAACTTTCCTAGCACTGACTAATTACAGGCCATGGGTTGGTGTTTTGCATTATTCTTTTCTCATAATGAAGAATGGGGACTGTGTCTGACCATTACAATCCAGTATAACCAGATGATACTGATCCAAAATATGATAATTTGTGATTACAATTTTTTACTTTCATTTTGATATAGTTATATTTTGGCTTGAGTAAAATTATTAGATCTGAAGTTATCATTCAATGATCATTTGGCATTATGGTTAAGGAACAGGACTGATCAATAACATTAATCAGAGTAGGATTTTCTTCTTTTAATTACTACTGTGGAAAAATGAATAAAAGTATTTCTAGACCTATAAAATTATTTTCTATGTTTTTGTTTTTCTAGCATATTAGAGTGTATATCATAAATTCTGCATTTTCTGTATTTGTAATTTAGTATATTTGCTCATTTCATTTTTAAAATTCTTCAATAGTTTTGTGTCTCATATAATCCTAACTGATTCTCTGTCCTCCCAGGGAAGAAAAATCACTGAACATTTTATATTAGGTAATAAATTGATTTTACCAGTTTATATCTAAATCAGCAAAATTTTCTCTACCTTGTCTGCAGGAAGAAACTGAATAGGAAGCATGTTATAGAGGCTTCTCATAGTTGGTGCACAGCAGGATTAAACAACTACTATTGTTTGGAGGAAACCCCACAGTGACTCTGATAATATTATCCATTCATTGAACAATTCTCTCACACAACCAGACATCATCTATTGACTAAAACTATTTATGTTGAACTTTTCAATGTTGTTCATCTTTACATGAGATATAATATATCAAAATAAATGATATTGGGGTATCTGCAATGTCTATAGGAAAGAGGATTCCCACCTTGTATTCTGACAAATATAGGTTATCAGATAACCCCAAAATATCCCAAAGCCTGGGGAAGGACATTTGTAATAGTTATTTTTTTCTTTTTTAAGGTAACGCTAAGTGGTAAAATTCCATATGTAAATAAGGAAACAAATTTTTTTTTTACATGCTCAAAGCATTAGTGGTCTAGATCTGTGTATCTCTATTCCTTCTCTATTTTCTTTGGTATTAATGAGAACAGCACTAGGACTTAATCGGAAAAGTATAGGTGCAGTACCAATGTTCTCTCCTGAAATTTCAGATATTGAACTGTTACATCAACCTATGTCCAAAATTGCTTTCTTTTCTTCCTTTATATATTGTTACAAAATGCTATGTGAAACATGCTATTTCAATTCTTGAGTAATTTTTATCATTTTATGCTATGTGTACATTGTTTCCTAGGTTTTTCTTACCTATTTTCATCTTTTCATTAATTTTGTTCTGGAAATCACCAAAATATATTTTTATCTTTACAAACTAACATTTTTCTTCAAAGTGCTAGAAAAATACAGTGAAATAAATAACCCTGGACCATTTGTTATATACAAAGTATTACTAACTAGGTATCTTTTCATATATAATTGTATTGATTCACAATTCTCATATGTAATAGAGATGATTATATTTCTTCAAGTGTTATGCTATTCATCAGTCATAAGCAAAAGAAAATTTTAGGTTATATAATTGTCATAAATAACCTGTAGGTAAATTCTCAGTTATGAGCCAGTTCCAAACACAATTCTTGCTTAAAATATTTTCATACATATGTAAGCAGAGATACAGGCTCTACTGCAAGCATCAGCATTTAGGTCCTAATTATGAATTGTATTCCCCCAGGAATTAACTACTACTCAAAATAACAGCTATGGGGATTTTTGGGGGGGTATGTACAGGCCACAAATCTGGATTTCATTTATAAATGAGTTTAAGTATTTCATATTTTAAAAATTCTACATAAAAAGAAAAAATACTTTTTATTAGACAAGTGTTAGGTAAATTAACAAAGAGGTGATTATGACTGTTAATGAGGAAGAAATAATTTAACACTAACAAATTATGGATCTTGTATATTTGGGAAAAGTTAAATACCTTACTTCTGTCTTTCAGAAACTATGTGGGAATTGTTAAAGTGCTGGGCTCTGCTATGAGTTTTGCATCTGTCCAAAGTATATTTGACATATAGTTTTACTAACTGAAAGGTCCAAACAGTATGGCAACAATGTCCTGTGGAGGGAATTTATTGTTGTGCTACAATATGGCAGAGAAACATGCATAAAAGCAGCCACCTACAGAAAGGGCCAAACAGTGTTTCTCTCAAGAGAACTAATTTTTTATCATAAAACACAACACACACTATGATTCAAGCTTTAATTGATTTACAGTGTTGGAGCCTCAGGTCCTAATTACTTTCCACAAGGAATGTCTCTTTAAGGCTCCATCACAACACACCCACTGGGATCAACATGTCTCTATGTGAAACTCTGGGAGATAAATTATACCCGAACCACACCAAATACTAAAAATCTTTTCTGTACATATTTGGGGCTTTCTGAATTTCATGGGGAAAAGTAGTTCTATATAATTACAAATCCTTTTACACGCATCTTTGCAAATAGAAAAATATAAGCCACTTACATAGTGGGTAAGAAAAGCAATTTTGGATTCAAAGGGATCTGAATTCAGTCAACGATCTTCCTTCACAACTCAGGTTAAAAACAGAATAAAAGAGGAATTATATCATGCTCTGAATTAAATAAATCATCTTTATTTTTATCATTTTACTGAATTTGGCCTGAAAATAGCTCTATACTTCTGTATATTAATATATTAAATAATTTAATGTAATCATAGGTTTTTGCACATAATGCATCATAAAACAAAAAAAGAAAATTTCTCGTGAAGGTGAAAATATGAACTGAACATCTGAACTCTAAAAACTAATGATCTAGTTTAAAGTGGCTCCTGCTGAATCCTAAATTCAAAAATGCAATATTTGGGCATTCTCATTAGAACATTATTGTTAATTTGACAGTTATTTTTACTCCAAGAATATTCTTGAAACATATAAAACACATGTATATTAATGTCACATTTAAAAGGAGTAGTTGGAAAAATAGTTATTTAACAAGTACTTGTTAAATAAATTCTCCTAAAAGCAAAGTATTTTCTTCTTGCATTGCCATTTCTAGCACAGCTTCTGTATACATGGCACAGTGGGCATTGTGCATGTGTCATTCTCTTGTATGCATTCTTGTAGTTACTTCACAGACAAAATTTATATAATTTAAGAAAAAACATGTTGTAAAAAGAAAGAGAATATTGGAACGAAATAAATTTGCCTCTCAGAGCAATGCAAAGCAAAGAACAGTACAGGTACATGACTGAGATCATCATCTTGACTAAATCATGCAACAAAGTTTGTAACACATAAACATGTGCAATTAACAATAAATCATCTACTTAATAGCATTTACAACTTGTAATCTGTAATAGAAGTGTAACAAAAATTATTAAATGAATTAAGAAACCTTTTTAAAACTTTATGCCTTTATTCTACCAGATTTTTGTTTGTTTGTTTGTTTTGGTTTTTTTTTGAACTTTTTTTTTATTTTCTGAAATGAAACCATTGTACATTGTACAAACAATATCTACCGATGGAATAAATAAGTGAAAAAGTATACTGCTGTACAACACACCAAAAAAAAAATTGTAAGAGGAAAAAAAATTAGGGTCCTCGGCAATAATTAACATTCCAAACCACGACATGTTTTGTTTTTTTGAGACAGGCTTTCTCCGTGTAGCCCTGGCTGTCCTGGAACTCACTCTGTAGATGAAGCTGGGCTCGAACTCAGAAATCTGCTTACCTCTACCTCCCAGGTGTTGGGATTAAAGATGTGTGCTACCACTGCCCACCTAACTTTATGCTTTATTCTACCAGATTGTTTCTTAGAATATGTGAACTTTTATTGTGCTACAGAATAAGAAAGATTTATCAATGGTTTTCTAAAATAAAAGTCTGTCTCTAATATATTTTTTTCTTCTATGTTATGTGTCAATGTTTCTTGAAATCTAAATATTGGTTTAGTAAGCCCCAGAGTGGTATTATGTAGATGCTGTATGCTAGAAAGCCAAAATTCAATTTAGATATGTTACTGAAATAACTTTATGACCTGTCTTCCCTTCCCTTCCCTTCTCTTCCCTTCCCTTCTTTTCCCTTCCCTTCCCTTCCCTTCCTTTCCCTTCTCTTCTCTTCTCTTCTTTTCTCTCCTCTTCTCTTTCTTTTCTCTCTTCCCTCCTTTCATTTTTCTTTCCCTTCCTTCTCCTCTCCTCACCACTACCATTGCCAAAAGTAACTTATGAAAGAGTATTTGGCTTATGGTTCCAAAAGAGAACATGAATACATCTTCAATTGTGTTGGTCAAATTTCAATGAACACAAGAAGCAGAGGGAGTGAACTGCAAGTGAGAAAAGGCCATAGACTCTCAACCATCTCCTTCCTAGGGACTTATATTCTCCAACAAGGCTCCAACTCCTGAAAGGTTTATACCCTTCCTAAACAGTACCATCAATTGGGTCAAAATGTTCAAACATCTGAACTATCTGAGGCCAGTCACCACATGCCACTCCCTAGCCTTCAGAGTCATAGCCATATTATAATGCAAAATTCATTCATCTCAATTTCAGAAGTCCTCAGAGCCTTTAACAGAACTAACACTGTCAAAAAGTCTGAAGATAAATTTAAGAATAAAGGCAATCTTTTAATTTTGAATACCTTTAAAATATAAAAGCAAACTCCACACATCATACACACAATAAGACACAGTTGGTCCCCTATCTGGGTGAGTACATATTTGTTTGTGTATTAATAGTTATACTGTCACATAACAAATGTATTTCTGTGCACATACAGAAGCCGATCAAATGAACTGGATGAGGAATAAGGCTAAACACTCTATCTCCCCCAACACACACACACACACACACACACACACACACACACACACACACCAGGGATATATTGTCTCCAGCTAGGTTACATCTCCTAAACTTTCTGTAACTTCTTCAAACAACCTAGGGACCAAGGCAAATACTTCTTATTCAAAATACTACCATTACCATGAGAACGATTATAGTCAGATGAGATGACATGTGATAGAAGGACAGATAAAGGTTTAAATCTTAAAACAAATTAAGATTGCATCACAGGATGATTAACATAAAGAAAGCAAGTGATAGTAAATGCTGTAAGACTGTGAGTAATGAGGAATACTTATTCCATGCTAGTAGAAATGTAAACTGCTTCACCAACTACTCAAACCAATGTAGAATCTTCTCAAAAAAGCTCTGTTGAATGTGTATCAAAAGGACTCTAAGCTCTTCTACATTCATTTTAATTAATCCTTAGACATGGAACCAAGCTATATGCTTCATCAAATGATTAATGGATAAAGAAAATGGGGTATACATAAAGAATTAGGATTTACTCAGTCATGAGAGAAAATCTAATTATGGCATGAAGGAAGGAGTTAAGATTAAAAACTAAGACTCATAAATACAAAGATCACATGATTTCTATTATTTCTCATGCCCATAGATGTTTTATTATGTTTGTTATTTTTCATGTATTGTGTTATTTTAATATTTATTTTTAGGATATAGATGCATGTGGGTATATGCACTCATTTTTTGATGTTCTTAGAAACAAGGGGAAGATATAATATTTCCCAAAGCTGTAATTCCAGGACTTTCTGACAAACACAACATGAGTGTTAGGAACAGAACAAATTTCTCTGCCAGAAAAGCAAGTACTCTTAAGTATGTAATCACATCTTCAGTACCTGTCTGTCTGAAACATTCAGACATGTTTTACCTGCAGCATTTATATCATAGTAAGAAGACAAAAACAAATGTAGAGCTAGGCAAAATATTTAACAAAAGGTATATAGCTGTAAAAGATCTGGGGTTATAATAGATTATCAGAGCTATATATTGAATTGTCTCTTATCTTAGAACTGCTAATAAGACCCAGCATGGTGTCAAATGCCTTTAATTCCAGGACTTGTAAAGCGGAGGCAGGAGGATCTCTGTGAGTTTGAGGCAAATTTGGTCTGCATAAGAAGTTCATAAATTGCCAGGATTACATAGAGAGACCTTATCTCAAAATAAAACAAAACAAAACTAAACTAAACCAAACCAAACCAAACCAAACCAAACCAAACTAAACTAAACTAAACTAAACCAAACTAAACTAAATTAAACAAAACAAAGAAAAATAAAGCCAAGCAAAGGAAAGAAAAGAAAAAAAGAAAAAGAAAAAAAAAAAACAGAAACAAACAACCCTCAAACTAATTTAGCCGGGCAAGGCTTCCAGTTGAGGGATTGGGACACTAACCCAGCCAGACATAAAACCATCTATCTACAATTTATCCTACTTGCAAGTTGTGCTGGTGTTAAAAGTGGCACAGAACTTATGAGAGTGGCCAACAAATGACTGGTCCAACTTGAGATTCAAATCATGACCGAGAACAGATGGTGAATACTTCCTAGAGGGCCAGGACCTAGTGGTTGTATCACTCAGAGAACGAGAATAGAGCCAAACATGTCTGGAAAAACAAAAAGTCAATGAACTGATTCCCAGTGATAGTCTGTTATATTTGTAGACCAGAGCCTGAAGATTGGTCATCAGAGAGGCTTCATCCAGAAAGTAATGGGAACAGATACAGAGACTAACAGGCAAATTTTAGGTGGAGCTCAGGGAATCCATCTAAAGAGAGGAAGGATAATAGGAGCCCAAGGACTCAAGGACATTATAAGAAAATGACCTTCAGAATCAACTACCCTGGGCTGATAGAGGCTCACAGAGACTGAACCTACAATCAGGGAGCTTGTAGGGGTCTGACCGAGGTCCTCTGCATATATGCTATGGTTGTATAGTCTCTGTCTCTGATTTTTTTTTTTTTGCCTGCTTTCAGAACCCTTTTCTTCCTTTACAGTTGCTTTGTTCAGCCTTAACATGAGGAGATATGTCTAGTCTTATTGCAACCTGATATGCCTTGTTTGGTTGATATCCCTGGGAAGCCTGCCTTTTTATGAAGGTAAATGGAGAAGGAGTAGATTTAGGGGAGAGGGGGGTGAGATGGGGATAGAAGAAGATGCAGGGGAACAGTGGTCAGGATGTAATATAAGAGAAGAATGAAAAAACAAAAAGCAAACAAAAAAAACTAAACATGTTAATATCTAAAACTCTTAGAAAACAAGTATTTATTAAAATGTAACTATGATTTTTGATTTACTCAGTAATCATGAGTGACAAGTTTATTCTCAGAATTTTAGAAGACAAAAAATCCAAGCATAAGAGGCTCTCAGAATTCCCCTTATGTCACAGAGTTCTTGTTCTCTTATGACATCATTTTTCCACATCACCAAACTTAGGCCCTGGCAAGTCACAGGTGGGAGAAATGTCTATACCAAGATTGTAAGTCTTTTTGTTGAGTCTTCTTTTTAAAAATAATGGAAATTCTTAGTTAATTGAACAGTTATTGTCTTTACCATGAGGTGATGTTCATTATGTTGTTTGTAGGCCAATCATAAGCATGGAAGAAGGGTTTAGTAAGAGAGCTCAATTCTTAGGCAATATCCTTAGCTACATTGATATAAGATTTATTTGCTTTACTTTAGTGAAACATGGAGATTTGGATTTTTTTCTAAAAGCTTTGATTTCATGTCATGACATTTTAGAAATGATCATATAACATAGTGAATTACTGTCAACTAAGGGAGAATCATACCTCTCTAGATCACTTACAAATTTATGGGAACATGTTTTATCTTTGTCATAAAAATGAGTGAAACTTAAAGGCCATGAGTCAGGTGTTTTAAGGCTGAAGTCCAATGGTAAAATCCCTACACAAAGGAAACTAGTGGATTGTGAACTACACTCTTCTTGATGAATTCTGAGTTGTAAAGTATTCTGGCATATGAAGCAGGCTATCTATACAGAAAAAATAGATAATAGAAGTTTTCTTATACAAGTTATTTCTGTCCAAATAAGTTATGAAAGTCAGTGAGATAAATTAATAATTAATAAATAAAATACCTTTCAATCATATAAAACCTTGTGTAGAAAGCCTGAAGGCAAGATAAAAGAATGGAATTCAGAAATATAAAGGGAAGGCTCCCTCTTTTAAACCTTTAAAAATTCCTGTTAATTGTAGATGATCTGAATTGTACAAATTTGAACATCAATGAAACTTTCCTGTGGGGCCCAGAGCTCACTTCCCTGGATCACACCACTGTTTTAAAAAAAAGTCTTAAAGATGCTCTGAATGCACTTCCCACAAATATGTTTAGTACTTGAGGAACCTGTCTATTCAAAATTTAACAGTGTTCTGAACTATATCATGTTGTCCTGGAACTCTCTGTGTAGACCAAGCTGGTTTCAAATTCAGAGACTTGCCTGCCTCTGCCTCCCTAATCTGAGTATTTTATAATGCCAATAGGAAAAGTATTTAAGACACACTCTGCAGTATGTAATGTTTATCATTCTAATCCTAATTATACCAACCTTTTCTATGATATATTCTTGAGATAATATATTACTTGTGTTTCTATACAACCTTATTTCACAGACGCAGTACTCTTGAGCTTCCTTTCTTGTTTCTGTTTTTTTTTTTTCAGTTGAAGTAGAATAAATATATTTTTGGAGATATTTCCAGATATTTAATGTATGATGTATTTTTATAAACAATCCATTTAATATAACATTTTTGGTATTCTACTTTTCCATAGTCATTTGTTTTAAGAAATTTTAGCTTTGCTTCTCTATTTCTCTCTTAACACACCAGTGGTTAAACAGAGATATTTGCTCATTCATTGATAACAACAAGGATATGGAATCAGTCTTGACGTCCTTCAAAAGATTAATGGATTATGAAATTATGGTATACACTGAGATTTTCACTTAGGTGTAAAGAAAAGTGAAACTATAATGTTTGAAGAAATATAGGTGAAACTGAAAATTTTGGTTTGTGTGGTGGGTGCAGCTACATGGAGAAAGAGAATATGTGTCTCTATGTATGTGTGTGCCTGTGTATGTGTGTTTGTATTGTGAGATAGTATCAAATAAACCTAAATGTGTATGAAAACAACACGAGGAAATTTGTTATTTGTTATGCTAATTTAATAAGTAAAAATAAACCATAAATTATAGAAAACCGATTAATAAAAGAATAATGTCTTTAATATCCTTGGATTTAAATTGTCTGAATGTTACAAACTATTTTCTCATTGGCTTCTAGTTTTATTTCATTATAATAAGAAAAGATACTCTGCAAGATTCTATTGTTGTCTTAATATGTTGAAAACTTTTATTATTCTGTTCTAATTTATGCTGGAGAATACTTCACTGAGATAAATGGATAATGTGTTTATTATGTGGAGTGCTCTGTAGATATCTAGATCATTTGTTCTATATGTTATTTATGGTAACTTTAAATCTTAATTTTTTTCTTCATATGTTCATTTGATGTTATAAAATTATATCTCACAGTTTGGGATATGTAGAATTATAAATTATGTAATTAGTTTGTTTCATGTTTACTACCAAGATAAGAACTACTTGACAAAAGCAATTCAAGGCAGAAAGTGTTCATTCATCTTCAAGTTCCTGGTTATAATCTACCATGTCATAAAATCAGAGTGACAAGAACTTGAGGGAGCTCGCTGTATCTCCACCATTGTTTACAGCAGAGAACAGTGAACTCATGAATGCATGCTATTGGTTAGATCATTTTCTCTTGCCAAAGAAGGTTTTGCCTCTGTAGGTGGATCTTCCCACATCAATCAATGTAATTAAGATAATCCCCTAACTGGCATTCTTACATTCTCCACCTAACCCCCACAGGTTCTCTATATATAGTCCAGGCTCTTCGGACACTTGCTCTGTAGACTAGGCTGGCCTTGAACTCAGAAATACATCTTCCTCTGACTCTCCAGCTCTGAGATTAAAGGCACCATTCACTACCATCTAACCCTTGCAGACATATTTAAAGACACTTTTTCCCCAGTGATCCTATATTGAATCAAATCAATAATTAGAACTTACCATCACACAGTTAACCAGCTATGATCCATAATGTTAGCATACTCACCCAACAATGCATTGTTTTTTATGAGTTCCATTAGTTTTTTTTATTTACCCACTCAACTCCTCTGTTAATATAGATAGATTGACCCTGTTCACATCAGTCTTCATGCTTCTATTGCCATAAGACATGGAATGATCCACTCGACACAATAGTCATAGGAGTTAGTGGTTTTGCTTTTAGATTATAGGAGAAAGACAATCTTAAATTTCAATAATTTTGATGTTAACAGTTTATAGTTTCTAGACACATTTCATGAAAATTTGAAAGATATTCTCTATTCTCTTTTCTTTCAAAAAATGAATGAAATCTAATTAGTATTAGTTTCAAAATTTGTCCTACATATAGTGAGTTAATCATATTGTTAATTTATTATGATGTATGTGCTACTGATTTCATTTTTAATTGAATTTTATGGTGGAGTGTAAAGTTCAGTTATTAGTTGATCCATTTTATTTTGGGGAAGAATATGTTGAAATTCAAAGTATTATAGAATTTGTTATTAATGAGTGTCTTTCTGTAATACCATTTTTTAATAATAATCTTGACAGTTTGTGATATACTAATATTGACCTAAAAGATGATTGGAAATACCTTGTCTCCCCTCCCTTTTGCTTTATACTGTTTTACTATATTTACACAAAGATTAATGAGATTGATTTTAAACAATAATTTGGCATGAGATATTAAATCCAGAGATTGTTTTATGACCCCTTATAGTATTGAATCATATTGATACTTTTCATTTTGTATTTAATTCTTAATTTTAATTTTAAAAAAATATTGTTGCTAATGAGAGATGAGAACCAACAAAATGGCTCAGCTAAGTACATTGAACCATCCGAAACTTGTTCAACTTGTTCTACAATTGAGACAAAGAGGGAGGATTCACTTTTAACTTTATATATTATCAAATAAGTAAAATATGGGGGTAAACAGGTGTCTCATTGCATTCAGTACTTGTCGTATAAGCCTAAGAACAGGAGTTCAGATCCCCAGAATTCATGTAGCAGTCATTACTATATAGATGCCTGCCTATACTTCCAGTGCATGGAGACAGGATTTCCATAGAAAGATAGTTAGGCTAGCTGAATCAGTGAGGTCTGCCATCAAGTTAAGTACCATGTTTCAGTACATATTGAAGAGAATCATTGAGTTTATCCTTCTCATGTACATATATACACATGCAGATACACTAACACACATATGTACCTGCAATAATATAAACATGCACACAAATGCAAATACCACATATTCATACATATGCAAAAAATAAATGGAAAACTGAGAAACTAAATTTACTTGAGGTTTACTTGAATATATAGTTAATGCTCTGTTTCAGTTAGAATCAGCAATTGTTACATAGTAGAACAATATAGGAAAATAGCATTAATGCATATTGCTGTTGGTCTTTGTTTAAAACAAATAAAAATCAGTTAAAAAATGTTCTTTCCTGGTAACAAATGTTTTTCTATGACAAAAAACAAAGCAAGTGAGAAGGTATTAATGGAAAACTGTTTACAACATAATTGGTTAATTTGATAGATTTTCTTAAAATATCTATACAATGAAACTCTCTGTCAATACTTAGCCTGCTTGCTGACAGTCCAGACAAGTACACAGGCATATCTTATTTAATGATCCAGATTTGAGAAGACATATGTGCTTCAATTAAACATGAGTTAGAAATTGATATCTCAGCTAAAAATCAAGAAAATCTGTGACATGGCATTTAAATATACGTTGATCAGTGTTTTACATTTTACATTTGAAAATCTGTAAAACTTAAATTTGACAAGAAAGTAGGTTTTAAAACCCTCCCCCTCTCTCACATGCACAAATAGAAAGAACGATAGGTAGATAGATACATAGGTATATAGATAGATACATAGGTATATAGATAGATAGATAGATAGATAGATAGATAGATAGATAGATAGGTAGGTAGGTAGGTAGGTAGTAGGTAGGTAAATACATAGAGAGAGAGAGAGAGAGAGAGAGAGAGAGAGAGAGAGAGAGAGAGAGAGAGAGAGAGAGAGAGAGAGAAAGAGATAGGCAGGCAGCCAGGCAGCCAGGCAGCCAGGCAGCCAGGCAGCCAGGCAGCCAGGCAGGCAGATAGATAGATAGATAGACAGATAGATAGTGTTTACTTTCTCTTTCACAGCTTAACTTGGTGAAGTTGGAATAATGTTCACTCATTCCTACTGTACTGAAGATGAGATTGGCTTACAATTACTGAGAAATCAATAATTACCTAGTTGGTGGTGATTGCTTATATATAATAATGATCTTTGTGTAAACTCATTAAAATTTTTCCATTTTATTTCAATAGCCTAAAAGTAACATATGGAGCATACGATAATTATATTCCAGGTAAGATAGAGTTTAAAATTTATTTTTAAAATGATTTTCTAAATTTTTCCCTTTTGTTGAAAATACTCTTTTATCTTATGATGTATCCTGACTACAAGTTCCCTTCCCTCTACTCCTCCCAGTTCCTTCTCATGTCTTCTATCCAGCTGCATTCCCTTTCTGTCTCTTTAGAATAGAACAGGCTTCAAAGAGATAAATACAAAATATAATAAAATGTAATAACAAAACAAAAGGCATCATCAAATCAAAGTTGTATAAGGTAAACCAACAGAAGAAAAAGCTCATGAAAAGTCGCAAGAATCAGAGATCCAGTCACTCATACACTCAGAAGTCCCTTTAAAAACTCTAAACTGAAAATCTTCATATGTAGCAGAGGACCTGGTGCAGACCCAATAATGCCCTTTCCTTGATGCTTCACTTTCTCTGAGCTCCTATGAATTTAGTGAAGCTGATTTAGAAGGGCTTGTTCTCCTGGTGTCCTCCATCCCTTTTAACTCTTGTGATTTTTCCACCTCCTTTTCCTGAGTTCTAAGGATAGAGATTTTGCTAGAGATATCCCATTTAGAGATCAGTGTTCCAAGATGCCCCCTGTCTGTCTGGGCCTCTCTCTCTCTTTTACTCTCTCTCTCTCTCCCCATGTGTGTGTGAGTGTGTGTGTGTGTGTGTGTGTGTGTGTGTGTGTGTGTGTATCGTGCCTGGCTGTGGCTTTTTGCATTTGTTCCAGTCTGCTCTAGGAGAAAGCTTCTCTGATGATGGCCAAAGAAGAAACTGATCTTTGAGCATAACAGTATATAATTAGGAATCATTTTATCACCATTCCTTTAAAGGCCAGTAGTTTTGCACTATGCTTGTTCTTTTTAACTAAGCAGTGTTGAGTCTAGGTTACATCTCATGGAGAAGGTCTTATGTCAAATCAGGCTCAATTGGTTGGTTGTTCCCAAAAGCCTTACAAGATTAATTTTAGACATGAGTTATCTTCAACTGAGTCAAAAAGATGCAATGGGCTATAATTAATATGTCATGTTTATTTGCCAAAGAGCCTACCCTGTGTGCAAAGTGAATACATAGGCATGAACATAGGTATATATTATATAAACATGGTTTTAAATTTACAGAAATAATTTTATAAATAGTATGATACAGGGGTCTTGTGTTTGAAAAGCAGTGAAGAAACTATACCTTCAACCTTGAACCTCTTAGTATATTCCTAATTGTTTGTCTAGTGTATATAAATACTAGGCAAGGCAAATAAGTTTAATATTGAAAATCTTTAAATACCACCTTGTTTTCTCTCTTCAATGAAACTTCAATATTACTTTCATTATGCACATTTAATCACTGATGCTAATGTTGTCCTTTGGAGACTATTAGGAAATTGTTTCTCTAAAATTTGCTATATTTCATATATTCCAAGAGAGTGATGGTATCTCTCTTTGGCTTCAGTTGTAATTGAAATGTCCATACTCATCATTATTGCTCTGAACTTTATCATCTTAGTCCCATTTCCTATTTGTTTACCTTTTATACTTAGCAAATCTTCAATAACAACAGCATGGCTCTGAATATATTACATGTTGAGGAACTGAATATCAGCTGACTGGATTTTAACTCTTCGTATTTAGATCAAACACATACTTTCTGCATGTTTTATGTCAGGCAGTGTGCTAAGAGTTCTTAGCTACAGAAGTGCTAGCCACACTATCTTTCCCTTGTTAGCAAGATTATATCCAAGTTGAAGAACACATGGCAATCTAAACTGGAAGAGAGCAATATTTAAATGGAAGTAGTAATGCTTTTTCTTCTTTTACATTATAGACAACACTGGTTTCATTATGACTATTGATCAATTAGTTACTTGTCTGGTTAGTGGGAGGAAATCAAATTTTCATTTGGTTACAGAGAATTTCAAACTAACAAATAAATAAAGCTGTGATTTGCCTTATTTAGTCATTCATTGTGTCGAATATAAGGTATGCATGTCCATTTCAGTTCAGACAAAATTCTATTCATAGCAAGGCATATGTTATCTTTTTTTTTTTTTTTTTTTTTTTTTTTTTTTTTTACTTTAGTCAGTGAATTAAGCAAAAAATCATGGAATCAACAATACTTTTCCCTGGCATTTCCCAAACCACCAAGGCCAGGAAAGAAACGGAGATCACTACCTTCCCAGTTACAGAAAAATAGAGCTCCTGTAAGTATATTAAAGTACCATGTATATATTAACAAAAAGTAACTACTTAATAACAATAGTCTTGTAAAGTCATAAAATATAAACTGTGCTTTGTGGGTAAGTGTTAACATGAGTCCTATCATGATAGACATATTTTATATAATTGCTATCCAATCTTTACTAATGATCACTAGCATATGCTAACATTTCATTTGAAATTATTACCTGAAATATATTGAGTGTTTATGGAACAAAAAGTCAAGATACTTCAATTCACATTTAATATGAACATCAAGGAAAATTTTACTGGATATAAACTCTCAGAGAGTAGGGTCATGGGATGACATTACATCCTAGTGAACATTTAGTGCTTCCTTAATTCAAAATAAAATTCAGAATTCAAAAAAAAATGAATGCTGGAAGTTAAGTATTTTCAGAATCACTGTAATAATTCTTAAAGAAATTTTGACTAAAAAAATGAATAATCATCTTTTTTTTATTTAAGAATGAATCCCTTCACTTATGATCCTGTATTTTTCCTTTTTATTTTACTCTATTTTTTATTGTTCAACATTTCTTTAAAATTAGGAATTTGTCATTTAATTATTCCAAATACTTGGATAGAAGTTGAAAATAAATTATATTTGTAATATATGTAACTATAGTAGATTATGTTTCTTTTTTTATTAGATATTTTCTTTATTTACATGTAAATTTCTCCTTTCTCATTTTCCCCTCCACAAAACAAACAAACAAACAAAAACAAGAAAAAAAAACCCAAAACCCCCTGTTGGCTCCCCTGTCCCCATGCCTGCCACCCCACCCTCTCCCACTTATTGGCCCTGGCATTCCCCTACACTGGGGCACAGAACCTTCACGGGGCCTAGGTCCTCTCCTCCTATTGATGATTGAATCTGCAATCCTCTACTATACACATGCTGTCAGAACAATCAGTCCCACCATGTGCCATCCTTGGTTGGTGGTTGAGACCCTGGGAGCTCTGAAGGTACTAGTTAGCTCATATTGTTGTTTGTCCTAAGGGACTGCAAACCCCTCAATTCCATAGGTCCTTTCTCTAACTCCTTCATTGGGGACCCTGTACTCAGTTCAATGGATGGCTGTGAGCCTCTACATCTGTATTAGTCAGGTACTGTCAGAGCCTCTCAAGAGATAGCTATATTTAGGCTGGCTTGTCCTTCCTTCTGTCTGTGCTCCATAGTTAATATCTACAACTCCTTCCATGGGTATTTGGTTCCCCCTTTAAAGAAGGAATGAAATGTCCACCTTTTGGTCTTCTTTCTTTTTAAGTTTCTTGTGGTTTGTGGGTTGTTCTTCCTGTATTCCAACCTTCTGGGCTAATAACCACTTATCAGA
>NW_022196900.1:12082171-12083513 GCF_008632895.1 Mastomys coucha
TTGTATACATTGGATATTAGCCCTCTATCAGATATAGTGTTGGTAAAGATCTTTTCCCAATTTGTTGGACTATATTTCTAATTGATGATAATTTATTTCAAGTCAAGGACTTTCAGGGTTGTGCCTGTAACTGTCGGTAGCATTATGAAGTGCCGAAAATAACATTATAGGTTGAGATATGCCCAAATAAGACATTCTATCTCAGAGAATAACTAGTTGTTAAATTTCATCTAGAAGCAGCATATACCCACTTCTCAAAAACAAACAAACAAAAAAACAAAACTGTTAAAAATTAGCCTCTCCTAATAATGAAGAGAGGTGTTAATGTGCCATGGGCCAGTGGACAATTCTACCAAATTTTAACATAAAATCTTAAAGAAAGATTGTGGCCCCTCTAAATTTAAAATAAATCACAAGCAGGGATACAGTTGTCCATTACTCTAAATTATAATGATACTCAAGGTGGAATAGACCTTAAAATCCACAACGTATCCACTTTTTACAATATGTATTTTATGAATATTAAAAATATATATTCAAAAGGCATTTCCAGTTGAAGTTAAAATGTGTATGTGGTGTCTTATTATTAAACGCTATATAAATCATGTTTTCCCCTTATTATTCTTACCAACATTGAGGTAATTGATGAAGAAAAATTAGGAATTCACAGACCACCACTATGGATGCACCGTTCCCTGATGAGAATATCTGAGAGACCATCCGTTTATTTAGCTGCCAGGAAAAACCTTCCACCCAAATCCCCTCGTTTTGGCAGGGGAGAGTCTAAAAGAGTGGGCACACCCAAGTCTTTGGCTTCAGAAAAGACAAAGAAAGAAACGAAACTGAAAAAAGATGAATTTGAAGCAAAAGAGAGGACAGGATTAAAGACAGACAAGGCAGAAAGTCCCAAAGCAGTTGCAAAGAAAATTTCAAAAGATTCACAAAAGGGAAAAACATCTTCCGAATCTGAAGGAGAAAAGGCTGGTGTGAAGAAGGAATCCAAGAAAGCTAAAAAAGACGCAAAGGGTAAAGATTCGGCCTCAGAATCTGGAAGTGAAAAGCCTGCTTCGAAGAAGGCAGCCAAGGCCAGTACTAAAAAAGGCGCGAAAGGTAAAGATTCGGCCTCAGAATCTGAAGGTGAAAAGCCTGGTGCGAAGGAATCCAAGGCCAGTATTAAAAAAGGAGCGAAGGGTAAAGATTCGGCCTCAGAATCTGGAGGTGAGAAGGCTGGTTCAAAGAAGGAAACCAAGCCCACTAAAAAAGCCTCAAAGGACAAAAGTTCAGCTTCAGAGTCTGAAGGTGAGAAGGCTGGATCGAAGAAGGACTCCAAGGCCACGAAGGA
>NW_022196900.1:12084074-12092517 GCF_008632895.1 Mastomys coucha
TCAAAGGATAAAACTTCAGCTTCAGAATCTGGAGGTGAGAAGGCTGGATCGAAGAAGGACTCCAAGGCAGATACAAAAGGCTCAAAGGGTTCAGAAGGAACAGTTGTAAGTACAGCAGCTGACAAAGATGGAGAAAAGAAAGAAGAAAAACCCCCTGTTAAACAAGATTCAAAAGCCAAAATTATAGTTACAGATTCTGCAAGTGAAGTGGGAGATGTAAAGAAAGAGGGCAAGAAGAAGGAAGGGAAAAAGGAGAAGAAGCAAAAAGGAGATGGAGAAGGAAAAGAGGGTGGTAAGAAAGAGAAGAAAGAGAAGAAGGACAAGAAGGACAAGAAGGACAAGAAGGACAAGAAGGACAAGAAGGACAAGAAGGACAAGAAAGACAAGAAAGACAAGAAAGACAAGAAAGACAAGAAAGACAAGAAAAAGGCAAAGTAGGTCTTGGTTCAAAAAGCAAACTGAAGATAAGAACTCCAAACCATATTCAGTGAACCCATGTCAGTAGTCTTAACATTCATCTGTGAGATAAAAGAAGTGTACAAAGATTAACCAAATCATTTATTAAAGAGAAAAAAATTACAGGGTAAAATGAAAATATACTCATGGAATTAAAAAAGAACTAAGAAAACTTCATAGGATTCATCAAACAATGTGGAAGATACCTATTTTAAATTTGTAGCTATGGAGGTTTAAAAGTAAAAATCACTAGAGAGATTCAAAGAATATACAAGTAAGAAGGCATAAAAAAAACGATTAGGAAACAAGCAACAAAACACCCCACAATATCCCATAAGGACTTTGTTTGAAAAAATAGAAAAAAAGCTTACAAAAAGCCTTGGTGCTGTCTCTAGATTTACTGATGTGCAGCTGAGCTTGTACACTTAAGAAGCACAGTAGCTAAGAGAAGCAAAACAATGCTTAGATAATAGAGTATGGATTGAGTAAATATCAAAAATAGCTTCACAAGGAAAACACATAGAAGAGAAAGAAGAAAGAAAAGGAGTGAGTGTGGAAGGATGAAGGCAAAGATGGAAGAAAAGATAAGAGAGGAAAGACCATCATCCATAGGAAAAAGAGAAAGGACACCTTGAGTTTGTTTACAGGGCCATCTGAGTTTCAAGTGACCACTTGTAATCCCTGATGAACATTTTTGGTAAGTTAGTTTTGTCTTATTTTAATTCAAATTGAATTATAATAATTTAACCAATTGCTAAAAGAACATTGATGTCAAAGTTCTTATACTCAATTCTGTAACTTTTAAATTTCTTACCATAAAACATAGTAATTGTTTAAATTGTCAATAAAAAGTTTAAGAGAAATTAAAATGTTTGTGTTCTGGGAAAGATTTTGACTTTTTAAAGGTACAATTAATTACATTTTCTAATAGAAGAATAGTATTACATCTCCATTTAAAGAAAAAGAAAAAATCAAAACTCAATAAATAATAACAAATTTAAATGAGATATGAAAGATTTTGTGGTTTATTAATACTTATATGGTAATAAATTTAAACAGATTATAACAAATCATAACAGAATAAATTATTGCAACACATTGTTTAGGTATAAAGACAATTAACTTCCTGATTTTGTAAATAAAATAACTATTATCATGACCCCAAATTCCTTCTAACTTTGAAGGGGAAAAGCAATGTAAAGCAAGATCTTTCCACTTATCTGAGCTTTCTAATTAATACTGAATCATTCGTTTGTGACTTATCACTTTCCTCTGTGAATTATACATTTCTGCAATTTGTTCAGCAATTTCTCTCTTTCCATTATGTTTCCTGGTGCAAATTCAAGATGTAGGATGAAGCTACTCATTGACATCAAAGGATGTCCTAATGGTAAGGAAATATTGCCTGACTTGCACAGTAAGCATGGCTCTCTATCACTTATCAAACAACTATTAAGGATTTATTGCTACCTCAAGAGGTCATTGTTCAACAGACAATGACATTGTTCAACTAAAACAATCTCAGTGAACTGTGACAGAGACAGCAAATGAAGGCGATGATTGTCTATATCTTCTGTTTCAGAAGACATGGGGTAGCTTTAATGGATCTCAAAGTATTTCCCTCTTAAGAATACAAAAATCAGTTTTAGTTTCAATTAAATATACAGAGTACAGAAAAACGATCTTTTGCTTTACTCGTGTAAATCTGAACAAGGCCAACAAAATTCTCCATGTGGTCAAATTCAGCATCTGGGTGACTTTGTCCTGGAGACTTTCCTTATCCACCCTCATCATTTCTCTCTTATTACATCTAGTCTTAGGATGTTATAAGCCAGTTCACCCTATGTTTTAAGCCAACTTCATTCATTTCCAAAGTCATGAAAAAAAATATTTAAGGCAGCCTATTTAATTGTCACCAGGCATCTTCAAATCAAAATGACTGCAATAGAACACTTGATATGACCACCAGAGACTATTGTTTCCCAAATCTCGATTCTGCAATTTAAGCCAGGGTATCTTC
Source organism: Mastomys coucha (assembly GCF_008632895.1). Taxonomy (NCBI): domain Eukaryota; kingdom Metazoa; phylum Chordata; class Mammalia; order Rodentia; family Muridae; genus Mastomys; species Mastomys coucha. The sequence goes on from NW_022196900.1 coordinate 12,086,551, forward strand.
TAAAGCTGGTAAGTAATCTTTACTATGTTTTCTCCATTCTAGATCCTACCCTGTTCCTGAGTTTGCTAATTTCATATTTCTGACATTTACACACAGTTATAGCAACTTTAATATTTCACTATAAAACTCCAAAGTCCTAATTACAGATAAAGTCCTCTCGTTTGTCTCAGGATGGCATTTCCCATTCCATCCACCAGGCAGACACCCACTGTGTTTGTTCAGTTTCTTGTTACTCTGAGAAAATATGTTACAATAGCAACTGGAGAAACAAAGTGTTTATCTTGTCTCTTCTTTTAAAGGCAATGTCCATCATGATTGGCAGAGGTGTGAACTTGCTGTTTTTACCAAGTCTGCAATGAGAAATCAGAGAAGAGGAGGAAGTCAGGTTGGGCTATCAAACTTCCAGGTCTGTCCCAGTGACTCATTTCCTTCACATATACTTCAACTTTTGAAGGTTATATCATCTTCCAAATAGTATGCAAGCATATAACTTTTGAAGGTTTCATCTTCCAAATAGTATGCAAGCATATAACCCTATGAGAGATATTTAACATTCAAACCATATCTCTACATTGGTTCAATAATTGTAATGTATTGATGTTACATTTTGCATAAACCTTTGATCTGACTTTTAAGGCCTTTAATTTGATTTGCTTGGGAGCAACTTCTATTTCTTCAGGTGACACCATTGCTGCTTTTTATTTTCTTTCTGTTATATCTCTATCACATCACTTTAGCTCTATGTTTAACAATACCCTAGCTTCTGGTTATAGCTTATACACACATTTTCTGGATGGGAATTCACTAGACCTTTACATTGTCAATTCCATTCAGATTGTCCTTCTCAGCTTAAATCTACATTTATATATTAATGAATTAATTTTGTGAGTTTTAGGTTTTTGGGCGAGTTGAGCAGAAAGAGTGTTACCTGGAGCCTTCCAAAAAGTTGGACATGCAATAATTCCCCTATTTCCAGCATCTCCTTTCAGAATGTTACTTTTGTGATAATTCATGGTGTATAAAACAATCATTGCTAACAACAGCCCACAGTTTTCATTTTGATTGTCTGTATTATATTCATTCTTAGTATTTTGACAAGATTGTAATGGCAGTTTCTTTGAGGTCAGGAATAGTTGTACAAACACTGGATTCTGCTCAGTTGTCTTTCCTTACAGGAATGAATCCTTGTGCTTTGATCCTGTCCTTTGGCAATCGTGTGTGTGTGTGTGTGTGTGTGTGTGTGTGTGTGTGTGTGTGTGTGTGATCTTCATAGTTTTGACTTTTAGGAAATACCGTATAGTTGGAAGCATGCATCTCAATAGCCTTTACAGACTGGTAAAGGTTTTCACTTAGTGACAGATGTTTATTAAGTTTCTTTCCTGTCTTCTCTTCATGAATCAATAGTATGTTTCATTTTATACTGAAAACTAGTATGTGTCAACAACAACATATTATCTAGTAACCCTGAATGTTTCTGTGATTTGTTAGTTCCTAATACAGCACCCTTATCCCTATGAAAACTTTTTTCCCAGTGAGTTTATTTACTCAGGTAAACATACCTCGATATTCATACATGTATATGTGAAAGCATTTACACTAGAAGTTGCCAAAATTCCAAAGTATCTATTCCATCTTGTGTCCATAGTGTTTTGAGTAATATTGCTTTTATGCACTGTTGTCAGGATGCTGTGTTTGGTCCATCCAAATCAGTATGAAGTGCTATATCCTTGTTCTGGTTTATATTTTTCCCATCATATATGCTATGGAAGATGTTACATATGCTTTTATGTGTTTAAAACTATGTGAACTCAGCATCTCTGTCTCTTTGTGATCAGATTGTTCATTTCCTTACAGTGAGTTTGAAGGTTTTTTTGTTTTAATGTATTTTGCATAAGAGGCTTTTCTTATTCACCTTTTTGCAATTGTTTTCCCAGTCTGATTTAATTTTTTCTATCATTCATTTCACTGCCTTTTGCAGTGAAACTTTAATGAACTTCACTTTATGAATTCTTCTTTCTTAAATAGGGCCTTTGCTTTTGCATGTGAACAGTTATCAAATCAAAGTCAAACATTTTTCCCATTCTTACCTGTGGATTTTATCATTTTGTTAGAGAAATTAACTGATACCTTTTAATTAATAAGTAAGCATTAGGTACATATCACACAGCATGAAGTTTTGTTATATTTATATATACATGAGTAAATGCATTAATCTATTTAAATACATGTTACCTCACATAGTTATTTGTTTTGTATGATCAGAAATATGTTTAAAACTCTCAAATTTTAATTGAGTTAAAATTTTAATTTTAACTCAAAAAATAATGCATCATTGTAAAGTGGGTGTATTGTAGTTAACAGTTCTTAGCATCTGCAATTTTGTATCATTTAACATCAAAGATGATTCTCCTGACCTTTGGCCACCTTGAGAGGGCTCCTTGTTCCAGTGCTTTTAATCTTCATTTTTGAGTGAGATTACAAATTATGTGATGGTTCCTTGGTGGGTAAATTTGTTTAATGATGAAATGTTTGGGTAAATTTGTTTAATGATGAAATGTTTCATCTTCACCAATGTTGTCTCCAGAATGTACTTCTAGGTCTGCAGAGTGTTGCATTGTTTCATTCTTTGTGCACAGGTTCTTTAAAAAAACACTTTTGAGGATAATGCTGCTGAGAACATGGAGTGCAGACAGTACTTGAATAGGCTGACTTTGGTAGAGTTACCCAGAGGTGAAATGGTTGAATCACATGGAAGCTCTACAGAGCCTCCACAGAGTTATTTATCGTGACTACACTAACTCATACTCCCTTGGAGAGTGCAGAGAGGTCCTTCTTCTACCAACTTCACTGATGTGCTTTCTATCATGTATCAGAAGTCATAAGCCCACCTTAATCAGTGTAAGAAGACATCTCATGGCTCTTTAAATTTACATTTTTGGATGTTGGTGACATTGAGTGATTTTGTGTCTCATTTATTGGACATTTATTTTTAGTTGTACAAATATCAATAAGAATGGATCTACTTTTGAGAATATGAAATAATTTTATAGTAGAAATTGTATATAGAATATATGGATCTCTCAACTCCAGTTATTCCTATATTTTCTATGGAATTTTGCTCTCTGTCTCTCTGTCTCTGAAGGAGAGGGGAGGTGGCTGGGAATGGAAAAAGTGAAGGGAGGGAAAATTTTAAAAATGATACTTACCTTAGATATTGTGATACAGAGGCAAGAAGTTAACTAGCTCAAGTATTAAATGGTGTTAAAAAACTTCGGGCTACCAATTTCCTTCCTTTCTTTTGACATGTCTGTTAGGGTCTTGGCTCATCATAAAACTGAATTATATGTTTTGATATTATTGAATTGGTTAGTATTTTATACAGTTTGTAATGAAGCTATAGTCTTCAGATGTTTTTTTTCTCAAGTCATTGGGTTATATGTTTATTCTCTTAACTGTCCTGTGTGGCACATAATCTTTGTAGTATGATACCATCCAGTTTGTCTGTGCTTTGTTGTTTATGCTTTTGGGATTAAACATAAAAGCCTTTGCCAAGGTCATTGTTGAGAATTTGTCCTCTACTCTTTTGTTGCTGATGGTGTGATTTTACAGGTTCAGGCCCTAAACGTGTGTCTTTCATTGACTTTAAGTTAGTATGTGTAAATGAAATGTGATACTTAATTGCTTCTTGTGCATATGATATTCCCATTTATCTAACAGTTTTTAAAAAGGGTGAACTTTTGTTTATTTTATGTCTATGGAATCCACATAAATAAATGTTGACTCTGAAATTATGCTGCAAATATTGTGTTCAGTATTCTGATTAGTCCTGTGGTAGTTTAAATGACCATTCTCTTGAAAGTTATCTGGAAATGATACTTGTCCCCAATTGGTGGGGTTGATTGGGAGGTTTAAGAGATTTATATTTTCTGAAGGAAGTGTATCACTGGGGAATGGATTTTAAGAGCTTAAATACTTGAGGCAATCTAATCTAAATTTAATCTTATGCATGATATATGTCCAACATCCAATCTGACTTTAATTTTACACATGATATATGTCCAATTTTATTGTCTAACAGAGTACTGTATAGTTCTCCAAGTTATATTTGTAGAAGTGATCATGCTTTATCTATGTATATTAGTCAACTTTCTACAAAAGCTATTGACCATGATTATATAAGGGCTTGCTTCTGATTGCCTTATCTTTCCCTTGAGTTCATGTTTCCATTTGAATACACATATCATGCCATTTTTATTATCATAGTTTTGTAATCAAGTCAGAATTTGGATACTAGACTACCCAGAACTGTGATCCTGTTGGTAAAGTCTGCATTGTTTTGTGTTTTGCAATTTGTTTCCAGTTTGTATCCTTATTTTAATTTGAGGGAAATTTTCCTTAAGTCTATGTTGTCTTCATATCCATGACATTAATGGCTAACCCCAGGAACTTGTATTACATGTAACCACTGGCATGTTTGATATTAGTCATCATTTTTGGAGTTCCTTAAGATATAATTTGACAATTGCACTTCTGAGCTCATTCTCCAACACTTTTAAATTAATACATCAGAACTAAACATGAGCTTGAGTTTGGCTCTTAGCAACCAGTTGAAGTTCACAGCTGCCTGTAATTCATGGCCAATGAGATCTAATAGATCCCCTTTTAGGCTCTGTGGGCACTTGCACTCATGTGCACACACCTACACATACATACACATAATCACAAGATTATAAAATGAATCTTTATTATCTCACTTCTCTGAGAAGGATCTAAATACTCAGAAAAACAAAGAAAGCAAAGGCAACAAAATAGCAGATGAATAGAAAGTTTGGTCAAAACATTAGAAATCAGTTTAGACCTATTTATTAGCATAAGTTTATATACATGAAATCAACTGCATTAGTCTTACTTTGATATTATTGTAACTTTTGTAGATATTTGTTAAAAATTTATCCTTCACAAATACACTGTGTGAAGGTTCTTAATATGAAATGTATTTTCATATGTTATGTTTATTAGTCTTTCTTTTATACTTATATATCCAATAACTTTCTTTTTTTCTTTTTTTAATGCATTATATTTATTTTCATCATCATAATTATCATCATATTCACTACTTTCAATATTTCCTATTAATGTTTGAGGATAGGAGGAAAGCAAGAACATCATACTTCTGAGGCACATGCTTTGAAACAAAGCTGTGTAATAATATTTTAGATTACATATTTGAATGGCACTGTAATTTTCTAAAATTCCTTGACAAAAGGGAATATGAGAGCAGACTCTATACCAAGCCCTTATGATGTTTTTTTCTTTTTTTATTAGATACTTTCTTTATTTACATGTAAATTTCTCCTTTCCCAGTTTCCCCTCTAAAACCAAAGAAACAAACAAAAACAACAAAAACAAACCCCTGTGGCCTCCCTGCTGCCCATGCCAGCCACACCACCCTCTCCCACTTATTGGCACTGGCATTCCCCTACACTGGGGCACAGAACCTTCACAGGGCCGAGGTCCTCTCCTCCTATTGATGATCGAATTTGCAATCCTCTACTATACACATGCTGCTAGAACAATCAGACCCTTCAATGTGCAGTCCTTGGAGTGTGGTTGAGACCCTCGGAGCTCTGAGGGTACTAGTTAGTTCATATTGTTGTTCTTCCTAAGGGGCTGCAAACCCCTCAGCTCCATAAGTCCTTTCTGTAACTCCTTCATTGAGGACCCTGTACTCAGTTCAATTGATGGCTCTGAGCCTCTACATCTGTATTAGTCAGGTACTATCAGAACCTCTCAGGAGATAGCTATATTTAGGGCTAGCTTGCCCTTCCTTCAGTCTCTGCTCAATAGTTAATCTCCGCAACTCCTTCCATGGGTATTTGGGGTTCCCCCCTTTTTTTTTGTCATAGGGAATGTTTATTAAGAAGATATAGCAATGGCAATTACATGTGCATTGACTGTTAGAGCTCC
>NW_022196900.1:12094086-12094633 GCF_008632895.1 Mastomys coucha
GAAGGAATGAAATGTCCACCTTTTGGTCTTCCTTCTTCTTGAGTTCCTTGTGGTTTGAGGGTTGTTCTACCTGTATTCCAAACTTCTGGGCTAATAACCACTTATGAGAAAGCACATACCTTGTTTGTTCTTTTGTGATTGGGTTACCTCATTCAGGATGATATTCTCCAGATCCATCCATTTCCCTAAGAATTTCATAAATTTTATTGTTTTTAATAGCTGAGTAGTAGTACTCCATTGTGCAGATGTACCACAATTTCTGTATCCACTCCTCTGTTGAGGGACATCTAGGTTGTTGCCAGGTTCTGGCTATTATAAATAAGGCTGCTATGAACATGGTAGAGCATGTGTCCTTATTACATGTTGCAGTATCTTTTGGGTATAAGCTCAGGAGTGGTATAGGTGGGTCCTCTGCTAGAACTATGTCCAATTTCCGGAGGAATCACCAAACTGATTTCCAGAGTGGTTGTACCACTTTTCAATTCCACCAGCAATGAAGTAATGTTCCTCTTTCTCCACAACCTCTCCAGCATCTGCTGTCACCTGA
>NW_022196900.1:12095793-12097903 GCF_008632895.1 Mastomys coucha
TGTGAAGAATTGAGTTGGAATTTTGATGGGGATTACATTGAATCTGTAGATTGCCTTCTGTAAGATGGTCATCTTTACTATATTAATCCTGCCAGTCCATGAACATGGGAGATCTTTCCATCTTCTGAGATCTTCTTCAATTTCCTTCTTCAGAGACTTGAAGTTCTTGCAAACAGATCATTTACTTGCTTAGTTAGATTTACACTGAGGTAATTTATATTCTTTGTAATATTGTGAAGGGTGTTGTTTCCCTAATTTCTTTCTCAGCCTGTTTATCCTTTGTGTATAGAAAGGCCTTTGATTTACTTGAGTTAATTTTATATCCAGCTACTTTGCTGAAGTTGTTTATCAGGTTTAGAAGCTCTCTGGTGGAATTTTTGGGGTCACTTAAGTATACCATTATATCATCAGCAAATAGTGGTAATTTGACTTCTTCCTTTCCAATTCGTATCTCTTTGATCTTTTTTGTTGCCTAATTGCTCTGGCTAGGACTTCAAGTACAATATTGAATAGGTAGGGAGAGAGTAGGCAGCCTTGTCTAGTCCGTGAATTTAGGGGGATTGCCTCAAGTTTCTCTCCATTTAGTTTGATGTTGGTTACTGGTTTTCTGTATATTGCTTTTACTATGTTCAAATATGAGCCTTGAATTCCTGATCTTTCCAAGACTTTTATCATGAAGGGATGTTGGATATTGTCAAATCCTTCTCAGCATCTAGTGAGATGATCATATGGTTTTTGTCCTTGAGTTTGTTTAAGTGGTGAATTACTTTGATGGATTTCCATATATTGAACCATCCCTGCATACCTGGGATGAAGCCTACTTGATCATGGTGGATGATCGTTTTGATGTGTTCTTTGATTCAGTTTGCAAGAATTTTATTGAGTAATTTCGCATCGATATTCATAAGGGAAATTGGTCTGAAGATTTCTTTCTTCATTAGGTCTTTGTGTGGTTTAGGTATAAGAGTAATCATGGCTTCATAGAATGAATTGGGTAGAGTGCCTTCAGTTTCTATTTTCTGGAGCAGTTTGAGGAGTATTGGTATTAGGTCTTCTTAGAAGGTTTGATAAAACTCTGCACTAAACCCATCCGGTTCTGGGCTTTTTTTGGTTGGGAGTATATTAATGACTGTTTCTATTTCCTTAGCAGAGATGGGACTGTTTAAATCATTGATCTGATCTTGATTTAACTTTGGTACCTGATATCTGTCTAGAAAATTTTCCATTTCACCCAGGTAATCTAGTTTTGTTGAGAATAAGCTTTTGTAGTAGGATCTCATGTTTTTCTGGATTTCCTCAGTGTCTGTTGTTATATGTCCTTTATCATTTCTGATCTTGTTAATTAGGAAACTATCTCTGTGCCCTCTAGTTAGTCTGGCTAATGGTTTATCTATTTTGTTGACTTTCTCAAAGAACCATCTCCTGGTTTGGTTGATTCCTTGTATAGTTCTTTTTGTTTCTATTTGTTTGATTTCAGCCCTGAGTTTGATTATTTCCTGCCTTTGACTCCTCTTGGGTGAATTTGCTTCTTTTTGCTCTAGCGCCTTAAGGTGTTCTGTTAAATTGCTGGTATATGCTCTTTCTAGTTTCTTTTTGGAGGCACTTAAAGTTATGAGTTTTCCTCTTAGGACTGCTTTCATTGTGTCCCATGAGTTTGAGTATGTTGTGGCTTCATTTTCAATACACTCTAGAAAGTCTTTAGTTTCTTTCTTTATTCCTTCCTTGACCAAATTATCATTGAGTAGAGTGTGGTTAAGCTTCCACATGTATGTGGGCTTTCTACTGTTTATGTTGTTATTGAGGATCAGCCTTAGTCCATGGTGATCTGATAGGATACAAGGAATTATTTCAATCTTCTTGTATCTGTTGAGGCCTGATTTGTGACGAATTATATGGTCAATTTTGAAGAAGGTACCATGAGGAGCTGAGAAGAAGGTATATCCCCTTGTTTTAGGATAAAAAGTTCTATAGATATCTGTTAAATCCATCAGTTTCATAACTTCTGTTAGTCTCACTGTGTCCTTGTTTAGTTTCTGTTTCCTTGATCTGTTCATTGCAGAGAGTGGGGTATTGAAATCTCCCACTACTATTGTGTGCTGTGTAATGTGTG
>NW_022196900.1:12098606-12188353 GCF_008632895.1 Mastomys coucha
TGTTCACAGGCATCTCTTTCTTTAGGTTAGGGAAGTTTTCTTCTATAATATTGTTGAAGATATTTACTGTCCCTTTAAGTTGGAGGTCTTCACTTTCTTCTATACCTATTATCCTTAGATTTCGTCTTCTCATTGTGTCCTGGATTTCCTGGATGTTTTGGTTTAGGGTCTTTTTGCTTTTTGCATTTTCTTTGACTGTTCTCTCAATATTGTCTATGTTATCTTCTGCCCCTGAGATTCTCTTTTCTATCTCTTGTATTCTGTTAGTGATGCTTGCATCTATATTTCCTGACTTCTTTCCTAAGATTTCTTAATCCAGAGTTATCTCTTTTTGTGATTTCTTTATTGTTTCGACTTTCATTTTTAGGTTCTGGATGATTTTACTCAATTCCTTCACCTGTTTGTGTTTTCCTGCAATTCCTTAAGGGATTTTTGAGTTTGCTCTTTAAGTGCATCTACTTGTTTACTTGTAATCTCCTGTAATTCTTTATGGGATTTTTTTTTTGTTTCCTCTTTAAGGGCTTGTACCTCTTTACCTGTATTCTCCTGTATTTCTTTAAGGGAGTTATTCATGTCTTTCTTAAGTTCTTCTATCAGCATTATGAGATATGATTTTAGATCCAATTCTTGCTTTTCAGTATTTTGGGATATCCAGGACTTGCTGCAGTGGGAGTACTAGGTTCTAATGAAGCCAAGTTGTCTTGGTTTCTGTTGGTAGAATTCTTGCAATTGCCTTTCGCCATCTCTTGATTTTTGGTGTTAGATGTTCTTAGTGTCTCTGACTAGAGCTTGTCTTGTCCCTGCCACCCTGCAACTCCCCTGTGATTCACAGGGTCTGTGCCTCCCGCCTGGTCGCTCCCATCTTAGAAACTCACTGGAGAGAAAATGGCGGCTCTCACCCTAGTCTCTGGGTTAAGGCGCTCCCTGGAGGTTGGCCCTCCACTTGCAGGGAAGGGGCAGAGAAGGTCGCTGATCCACCTCTGTCACTCAGAAGCTGAGAGGATCCTGTCCCTGCCACCCTGCAACTCCCCTGTGACTCGTGGGGCCTGTGCCTCCCAGCTGGCTGCTCCCTCCAATAACTTTCAAATATCATGGTTATGTGGCATATATATTAGATTTATGAAGTAGAATACTATTGAGACATAGTGTCTCTTTTAAATGTTTTGAACTTAAAATCTTAGAAATAATTTATTTTCTAAATTAAAATATTTATATTTATTGAGATTAGGTAAAATTAATGTGATTTAAAGCATTAGAAAGTGGAGATAATGCCTAGAAGAGTTAAACAACACTTAAAAAAATAAAATTGCATCTAAAAATCTTAGCTTATGTTTTTGGTATTGAACAGAATCTTTGAGAGCTGATCCATCATTTTTGTAAAGGGAAACATTTGTATCTGGAGAAGAGAGGTATCGAAGAAGGAAAGGGAGGGAAGGAGAACTGCAGTCAGGATGTATGAAATATTTTTTTAAAAAATAGCTTAACTTTTTCTTTCACTAACACTGAGTCTGAATATAGAGCTTATACCTAGACATAAGCATTAAGCATTTACTAATGTTACTCTTCCATTCAAAGAATGTGGAAAGGAAAGAAGATGATGAAATCAAAGAGATAACACCAGCTCTAAAAATGAGAAGCAGAAAAAAAACCCAAAAAAACAAAAAGAAAAAGAAAAAACAACAGAACTTTATTAAGGCCATTTAAGAAGTACAGCAGAACCCTGGCAATGAAGACATTGTATAGTTTTATCCAAAATCTATGGTATGTGCTAAATTTAAATGTTGTTGAGTTCTGATAGTGATGTGAAACTTCCAAGTTACCTTATTATAAATATTTCCTGATTGTTGCTCACTGGTAGACAAGTCTTACTAAAAATATACTACCAGTCTTCGCAAACTATGTATTCATTGTTGAGGTGGGTCAAATTATCTGTAAGTAACTGTTAATTCAGTTGTATTGAATTGAAATGTGACCTATCATTATTGCTATGGAAATGATTTTAGTAAGATAGACTTCTTAGCATGAGAATTTTGTTAGGATTACAATTAATTTATAAGACTTTTGAGAATGGGAAATAGTTACAGTCTTTTCTTATATATATCTGCCCAAATATACTAGTAGAACTAAAATAACAGACATATTCTTGAATCTAAAGTTTTAGTGCTACCTTTCAGAATATATAGCCCATTTATGAAATAGGGCTGAGTTGTTTAAGTTTTAGATTTTTGAATGCCTAATATAATAATTATATTTAATAAAAAAAGAATAAATGTGTGAACTATCTCTTTCACCCAAGCATTCTTTAAAGTTTATTTGTGCATTTTACTGCGAAATGTATTACACAAAGAAAAAACTAAAGTTACTTCATAATTATTCTATATTTTAACATTTCTGTTGCTCATGTTTTATGGCATACATCAAGTACTTAATTTATAAAGGACTATAGTCAACAATAAATTATTTCTACACATATACATTGTTAAACTAAATGTATATTAAAATTCTGTATCATTCACTTTGAAGGATTATAAATATCACCATTAAAAGAAAATAGTAAAATTTATAATTTTTATTTAAAATATATTAGCTATTTAAGTAATATTTACATATTTAAATATATTAATATATTATTAACATTTATTTAATGTTGTTTCCATGGAAAATTGAGTAATATAATTGAAATGCAGACAGTACTGAAAAAACACAGAAAATGTAAAATGTAATAGTCAATCAACCACTGCATGTGAGAATCATTGAAAATGTAAAGCAATGAAAACTAAGCATTTTATAAGTGGTCAGTTCCCCCTAAAAAGTCTTTTTACAGAAAAACACATGCTTTTGTAGTACTTCAGAAGAACTGTATTACATACTTCCATATTTGATGAACTTTAAATGCCTATGTGTTGTCTATCTCCTTTGCTATGTAATATTTGAGCCCAGGAATATCCATTCACATTTGATAATGGAATACAGATTATCCTAAAGCAGAACATTAAAATCATGAAAATCACTGAATTAGAGGAGTCTAACAATCATTCAACTTAAAATGAATACATGGGAAATGTATTTTGCCCTTTATTGATAAGCTGTACATTTTGGAGCAGGGAAGGAAACTCTACTACCTTGGATTCTTTAAGCTAAATGAATGAATAGTTCAATAAAAGTTATAAAAGTACAGATGGGAAATTCCTAAATCTGAGAAACAGAGTTTTGGCTTCATGATCATACTAGGAAATTTGGGTTCTTCAATTTATTAATTAGTTTGGTTACAAATCAAAAGCCCATTAAGTGAAATGACTCTAGGACAGCTGCAGGTACTGATGCTGGACAGCTTCCTTCTATCTCCTTCTAAAGGAACTGGTGTCATTGAAATATCCTCATTCATCTTGTTTTATTGTGTGTCTTACTGAGAGAATCAGATTTTGAAGACTTGGGTACAGTTCTGGATATGACAAATATACTGTAATGTAGAGTCCACTCTAGAATGTCATTCACTACTGTTTTTTACATAATGCACTGACCAAAAGAAGAAAAGAGAGTGACAGCCTGTACTTGAAGTCCCAACAACTCACTGACACATTTCCTGCATCTCAAAAACTTCAGTGAGCACAAGATCAATTTTCAAAATTATACTTAAAAGTGTAATAAGTTATTCACTGTGTTAACATTTGTAGTGATGGTGGGTAACAGTTTCTGGTGCTTGAGCATCAGTTAGAGTAATGGAAAAACTGTGCTGGTAGCCAATGTTCTGCAATACTCTGAGCACTCACAGAAGGGATGTCAAGGCCCAGGCAACTCCACTGGATGTATCTATAAGCCTTCAATGTCATTAACTCCTGAGTCATATATATGTGTCTCTTACCATTCTGTGTGAAGAAATGGGTAAGAGGATGCATACTGCATTTTGTCTATGCAATAGCATGGTGACCTGGGAAAAGCACTCATGACTAAGCTGTGAGCTCAGTAGCTATATTTCCATGGAGCATCATCTTGACTTTTGAAAAGATAACTAACAAACTGGCTGTTTATCCTGAGCTTTGGAAAGTATTTTCTAGAAAATACTCAGTTAATAAGGGACTTCTAGAAAAACAACTCTGAATGAATGTGAATGTATGAGTCTGAGTTATCTAAACAAACACAATCAATAAACTGAATATATAATTATGGGAGTTACACAGACAAAGGCTGTATACTCCTACAATGGCCTGCAGCCACAGAACCAGCAGCAACCCAGATCAAGGCACCGGAACCCTCACAATAAAGCAAATGATCCAGACCCATCCCAAAGCTGAAGGCCTTGAAGCTCCCTAAAGTTTTGTTTGGTGACTCATAGTCAAGGCCAAGACTTAGAAATGCAAAGAAGGCAAAGACAGAAGCAGAAACCCCATCATACAAGAAGAGTCTATTTGCAGGTACATGCAAGCTTCCAGGTTTTGCCTTCCAGTTCCCACTATGTTAATGTTGCCATTCATATCCAGGGCAATTTTTTCCAGTCCAGTTCACTGGCACAAACACCATAGTCTCCAAAAATATCGTATATACATGCAGAAGTATATTTTAAAGATATTCTAGAAGTTTCTCAATCCAGTCATCTTGACAACCAATCACAGTCATCCATGATAATAGTCAAGCATTGAAGAAAATTTCAAGGTTTTGGAATAATTAGAGCCACCACTGTGGGCCCGAGAGCTTTCCAAAGCTGTCTCCTGGAGGCTATCTTGTAATATGTCATAGAAAATGTGATTTCTTGATATGTAATGCAGTGGATTGATCTTCAGAGAATCTGAAGATAATAGATAGATGTTAGAAAGAGAAAGTTGGGGGAGGGAGGGAAAGAAAGAAAGTTATTGCATGTAACTTTAAAATCCAATCTTGCTCCTTCTTGAGAGCTCCACCAGAGCTCTTTCAACATCTCACAGCTAGTTCCACCAAGCCGCCAATGACTATCCCATCACTCTCAGCACCCATGTCAGGCTCTCCCAGTCTTCGCTCACCCAGCACACATGGCTGGCTGGCTAAGCCACCTACCAAGAACTGCCCCACTTTTAGACCCTCTCCCTTGTCCACCTGAATAGTTGAAAGTGGAAAACACCAAACAATCTTAATATTTTAAAATCACCCAGATGACACAACTGCTGGGTTGAGAATCTATTGTCCTAAACTCATCAGCTATTCTATATTAGAATTTATCAGGTGGCAGAGGCCACCACCAGATCTAATAGCACCCAAGGCTACATGGTGTCTGTCATCTCCACTACACAGCCTGGGTGAAAAAGCTCTTTCTCTATATCATCTCCTCTTCGTCCTCTAAGGATCTGAAAACTCCACCTGTATGTCTCCTCCCAATGATCGGCTTCTTCCATCTTTATTTACCCAATAAAACAATTAGGGAGGGCTGGAGAGATTGCTCAGCAGTTAAGAACACTGACTGCACTTGCAGAGGTCCTGAGTTCAATTTCCAACAACCACATGGTGGCTCACAACCATCTATAATGGGATCTGATGCCCTCTTCTGGTGTGCCTAAAGACAGCTACAGTGTAGTTACATGTATATAATTAATAAATCTTTTTAAAAAAATACAATTAGGGACTGTCCCTCTACAGAAAGGAAGGAACAAAGGAGGGAAGGAAGATAATACATACATACATACATACATACATACATACATACATGGATAGATGGATGATAGATGGATGGATAGATAGATGACAGAAACTCTGAATCAGAGACTCATATAATGAATGCCATATAATGAAATGAGTCATAGTTCTCAATTAATAGCACATGCTCCAAAACTCATTAAAGATCCATAAAAATGTAAAAAAAAAAAAACATACACAATGGACTTTAGAGCAACAGAATACAAAAGGCTCATTAGCATAAGGCCAGTTCCACATTACAAAACAATAACCATTTGTCATATTTTAGTATGGATCACAAAAGATCCCACAACTATACAAAAAGACTTTTAAAATATTCTCTTTGCCAAGTGCATGACTGTGTGAGGATGAATGTTCTATATATATATGTCAGTCCCTAAAAGCACCCAGCAGTAGACAATGTGCATGGAGAAGCCCAGCTGTATTCTTTTAAGTTAGACATTAAATGGGTTGTATAAACAATACACCCATATCCTTGGGAACAGTTTTTCCACTCGTGTTCTTTATTTTAACATGTAAATGAGCTTACTCTTATTTAGTGAAACAAGAAATATTGTCAAAATCATTATTAGATTCATTTCTTATGTGATAAATATCAATAGTTAAAACCCACATAAGCAAATACCCCTTAGAACAAAATACCTTTTAAGAGTAGAATGGGGTCCTGAGGTCAAAACTACAGGAACTGATGTCTTAGATTTCTCTCTCTCTCTCTCTCTCTCTCTCTCTCTCTCTCTCTCTCTCTCTCTCTCTCTCTCTCTCTCTCTTTCTCTCTTTCTCTCTCTCTCTCTCTCTCAAGTTGTTTGACAGTTAAAATGGTATGACATACTGACAGGAGTAAAGATTTATAATTGAATTCTAAAAATTTATAGTTGAAATATTTTATATAGTTTTAAATGTCATATTCATTTCATAAAATGATTTAACAGTTACATCTTTGTCAAAACATACATTCCCGTAAGAATAATAACTAAAAGGTGTCTCCTTGTAATCACATGTATTACTGTTGTATCAATTTGCAATAATCTAGTGTCACACAACACAGAGGATCTTCTTAAATATATATTTACCATAAATGAATCTTCTTCAGTGAGGAATCTGAATTCACATCTCTCACCCAAAGTTAAAAATGACCTGCCTTGAAAGCTGTGATCAGCATGCCTTCTCTTCATTTAGACTCTACAAATAAGTATACCATGTTACTAGGTCGCACTTAATCTTTACAGACAGAGCATTGCATTCATCTTTTATCACCATAAATCCTTCAGCCCACTTATTAATGTTACTTATTTTCACATTTTCTCCATTGTATTACTTCTAAGAATTCATAATCAGCCAAGATGATCCTTTTTTTTAGATATTTTATTTACATGTAAATTTCTCCTTTCCCAGTTTCCCCTCCAAAAAACAAACAAACAAACAAAAACAACAAGAACAAACCCCTGTTGCCTCCCCCCTCCCCATGCCTGCCACCCCTAATTCATATGTAGAGGCTCACAGCCATCCATTGCACTGAGTACAAGGGCCCCAATGAAGGAGTTAAAGAAAGGATCTATGGAGCTAAGGGGTTTGCAGCCCCTTATGAGGAACAACAATATGAACTAACTAGTACCCTCAGAGCTCCCAGGGTCTCAACCACCAACCAAGGGCTGCACATGGTGGGTCTGACTGTTCTGGTAGCATGTGCATAGTGATTCTTTCCTTTCCCTGTGCATGAGAGCAATCTGTTACCTACTCTCCTAAATCAAGTTTAAGTTAGCTACATGTATAGAGCCAGTGTTCATCTTAGTCACATCCAGAATACCACAGTAGTTACTGTTCTTCACTATGGCCTTACAACATACAGACCAGTTTTTCACATTTAAAATGAAATATTGTAAATTTGTTCTCATGACATCCTCGGTGTGTCAGATCATAAGGTCTGTGAATGACACTCCATCATAATGATGTGCTCACATGGTCTGTGAGTATCATGCCATCACGATAGGATATTCAATTGCATGCACACAAATTCATTGTTTCAAACCACAATCATTTCAGTTACATACATTTAGCTATGTAATTTTGTTCAATACCTGATCTTATTTCTGAAATATCTCATTCTCTCCAACATTTTATTCTTTTTGTCAATTACTTATTGCTAGTGTGTTTTTTTATTAGGCAAGGAAAGGAAAATTCGTGGCTTTTCTTCATTTAATGACAGGTCTTAAAAATATAATTTTGAATCATATATTTTTCAACTACTTATGGTTGCTATTTACAAATAACAACCAAAAAGTTGTTGTTGTTTTTTGAGACAGGGTTTCTCTGTGTAGCCCTGGCTGTCCTAGAACTCACTCTGTAGACCAGGCTGGCCTTGAACTCAAAAATCTGCCTGCCTCTGACTCCCAAGTGCTGGGAATAACAACCTCTTGAGAGAAACAAATACTATTAAGCAGAAATAAGCAAGGAGTTACCCAAATTTAAAAGCTATTAGACGATTAGCTAAAAATAAAAAATCTAAGCACTTACAGATCTTTTGTAAAAACGCAGTAAAGAAAACAGTACAGGAGCAAATTCAAGCTAAAGAGAACACCATTTTCGTTTAACACAAACTCTTGCAATTTTTTTCTGATCACAGCCCATAAATTGTGTATTTAGCAAGAAACACCCAGAAAGTGAGACTGGAGACAAACCATAAAGCACTCCTTAAGTGATATTTTCTTTGTTGAGAAAGAAATTAATAAAAACTGACATGTCTTTGACATATTTACATCCCATTCCACCACTGACATCCTCCAAGATTCACACTCTCTACTTTGTCTGTTTATTTTTATTTTGTTTTGCATTGTTTTATAATCTATTGGGTACAATTTGTAGTATGTATTCGTCATAGTTGTAACACTACCATCAACTTCTCATTGACTTCTCATTACAACTTTGGTACAAATACAAGTTCTAAGAGAAATAAAGTCATAGAAAATTAGCCCATAATTTCATATTCATCTTATGAAAATCACATTATAATTGAAAGTTAATGAAAATAAAGATAATCAGTTCTCCTATGTTCACAATGTGTATATAAAATGTAATACTTGAATCAAGACGATTAGAAAAAGTCTAGTCTAAAACATTGACTACACATATCAGCCAAGCATATTTTAATTGTATAAGTTTCTTTCTTCTTAAAGAAAACATTTTCATTCACTTTGATTTTTTTTCCCATAATAAAGACTATATAACTGAGGATATTAAAAAGAACTTCAGAACTCTAGGGCATTACATCATGTAAGATATACAAACAAATCTCTTCAATAAAAACAAATACTTAAAATTTTAATAATTGTAAATGAAGTTTAAGGATAATTATTAAAAGTTAATATCGAAACATTCTGCACCTGGAACACTGACCAACCTTTGCTGAGTCTCTTGCTAAAGGTAATTAATTGACTTTCTTACCACATAGCGAGCTTCTTGGTAAGCACTAAGGATGCTTTGCAAATGTACTTTCTGTATCCTGATTGACTCCTTCAACACTGCCATTCATTTCAAATAACTTTTCTTTTCTTTTTTTTTTTTTTACTGGATGCTCCAAGAAATTATTTATTCTGATATTACCAGTAAAGAAAAGAAACCAGAAGGAGAGTAAAGCAGAAGACACCGTTAGCACGGATTTCCATGGTGACATATAAAGCCACATAACTCTCCTAATTCACCTCTAAAATTGCCTTCTTATTTTATTCTTTGGTAAGCTTGGACCCTGGGAGGAAGAGAAAGTGTCATTTCATTGTAATTCTAGTGTTTTTTTTTTTTTTTTCTATTTTAGCCTATTTCTCAGTGGGTCTACGAGTAGGAACATCCACAGTTTGCAGGTAAAACATGTTTACTCTCCAATATTCAGTGTGAGGAATTTTCAGTGAAACAAGATACACAACATCTGTATGAATTATTTAATACCTTAATAATGTCTTTAAATTCTTTAAAATTTTATACTTTAAATTTTTTTGACCAGTGAAAACACTAGAATTGTATCCAATATTCATATTTTTGCCCCAAGAAATTTTGTAACACAAACATAAATTCAAAATATCTTAAATTGATACAGAAAATCTTAGAACATTCTCTAAGAATGTGAGGGAGAAAAAGAAAAGCGTAGCTGAACACCACAAGATTCTGGAAACAGAAAGTCAAAAATATCAGGACCTCAGGACCGGTTCACTGGGAGCTTCACGAACTTTCACTTTCATGCTCTCTGAACACATACTTCTTTCACTTGCTTCTTTGAAGTTGACGAGTTTGATCTAGTTCTGTGGGAAGGAGTTGAGGCTTGGCACCATGAAGATAGCCTATGATGAAATCTAGTTGCAGTATAAGACAGCAGTGTTTTGGAGATGCCAGTACCATGAGATGACCACCAAGAACAGAAGCAGCCGTGGAGTACCGGCAGCTGAAGACTAGAAGACAAGGTGTGTGCTACAAAGAACAGAGCTGAAGAGGTGACCCAAGCTTTAGAGGCGCTCTGAAGATCGTGAGTGGATCCCAGACATTGGACAGGGTTTGATTTTGGTTTTGATTGTGACTGTGTCCTGACATTTTTTCCCTCTTGAAGTAAAAAAAGTATTGTAGTGGAGCCCACAGTTAGGAGACTTTGAACTGTAAAAAGACTGAATTCCAAAGGAGATTGCTTGGAACTGGCTTGTCACTTTAGTGTGTAAGAATTTGTAAAGACTGTGAGACTTTGAAAGTTATTTAGATCTTGGGGATAAATAAGAGAGTAAAAGTTGAGACTTAATAGTGATGTGTTTGTGTGTCAAGTTGACAAGGGGTCAATTTTACTGGCTGGTTTTGTGTCAACTTGAAACAAGCTGGAGTTATCATAGAGAAAGAAGCCTCCCTTGAGGAAATACCTCCATGAGATCCAGCTGGAAGGCATTTTCTCAATTAGTCATCAAAGGGGAGGGCCCATCCCATTTTGGATGGTACCATTCTTGGAATAGTAGTCTTGGGTTTTATAAAGAAGCAAGCTGAGCAAACAATGGAAAACAAGCAGAGAAGCAGCATTCCTCCAAGGCTTCTGCATCAGCTCCTGCCTACAAGTTCCTGACATGTGTGAATTCCTGTCCTGACTTCCTTTGGTGATGAACAGCAATGTGGAAGTGTAAGCTGAATAAACCCTTTGCTTTCCTCCTCAACTTGCTTTTTGGTCATGATGTATTGTGCAGGAATAGAAACCCTGACTAAGATAGAATGCTAAAATGACATTGTTTCCTTAATGTGGCCTGAAATGTTTTCTCTATAGAAGCCCTCATTACTATCCTTCATGAGTCAGTTTTAAATTTGAAGGGTAAATGTGGTTTCTCTGAGCAGACCGTGTGTGTATATGTGTGTCTGTGTGTATGTGTGCACACATTTGTAAAGGAAAGGAAAGGAGATATCATGAAGCTTAAGATATAACAGTTTTGCTCTTATTTCAGTGATTAGTAACAATGTAACCTATGTTGAGATTGCTGATAAATTGGGTAGAATCTAGTACAGGAATGAATTTAAAATGATTGGCAGAAAAATGTATTATTAATTTCAGTTCAGTACTTTATTCTTAATATACAGAAACTAATTTATGTCACCTGTTATATTTAAGGTTTTACAATTTATGTTTAACATAAAATTTACTATGGACTCATTTGGATGAAAGACATTTGATAAAATATGAAAAGTTTAATGGCTAACATTCAGAAGTTGCACAGTAAAGTGAATAACTGACATGAATAATAAAGAGAACAATGACAGTAACAAACATGTTCTGTTGCAAAGCTAGTTCTTATTTTTTAAATATAGTTTTAATTTTATGATAATTACTGGCTAAATTACATTTATTAATATATCCAACTTTATAACAACACTGAAACCTCATCTAAAATTGCTGTTTAAGCAATTCATACTTGTTCATCTTGGTAAAATAGATGCATTGTAATACTTATGTATATTTGTATGTTTATGTATGTTGAGTTTCTGTATGTGTACATCAATGCCTATAATGTTCATCATATTTCTATTGTAAAAATCATTAGAAACTATTTCAGTTGATAATGAAAACAATTCAGATACCCATCTTATTTATCAAATACTGAATTATGGAGAATATTTAGATAAAAACCCAATAGGATGAATAACTTAAACAAAGTTGCTTAGCAAAGTCACAAGTATCTGGAAAAATTAAGAGTACAAACAACCATTATCTTAATAAAATCAAAGAAAGAAACCTTTAAAAAGTGTTCTTTACCTTATGTTTTAGATAATATTCTTTAATGAAGATATTCTTTTCTAAACTTTATATTTAGTTTTAGTCTAGTTGCAATAAACAGTGTATTCTTCAGGGATATGGACAAAAACAGAGGTGTGTAGAAGTATTCATATAGTTCAATTGCAATTCAATGATAGCATACATTAATTTCAATTACTGTAGGGATTAAACCAACTTATAAAATTAAGAAACCAGCAAAACTAAAACAAAAAATTAGCATTTGTTTGCCATCTTCCTATGCAGAACAAACTCTTATTTTCCCAAGCAATTATTGCCATGGATATTGGAACTTGTGCATATCATTCAGAAATGCATGAATGATTTACAATGAATTAGAAAGTAATAAGCAAAGTATTGTGGCATTTGAAATAACAGTGTAGCTATGAAGCTGTCTGCTTCCAATCACTTGTGTTTTATCCTTGGTGGGCATATATCTAGATTTTGAAGAAGCACCAACACTACCTGCTTGTACATACATACAACTACTTAGTTGTGTTATCTGTAAATTTTATTTTGCACAGTGAAGATACCATGTAATTTATTCTTCATTCATCTATTTGTGCAATTGGTTCTCATTTTATTTGGTTCAACATTGTTTTGGTACAGATTCACCAAATATAAGGGTACATAAAATAATTATATAGCAAACATATGTCACTCCTAGGACAGAGACTTTATGGATAAATAACTTATCACTGAGCTTTTTTGCATCAATTTGGGAATTTAATCTGTTTCAGAAAAGAGGTAACAGTCATTCTGTAATGGTACTTCAAACTCTTGGACAGTCCAAGAGTGACAAAAATACAGAGTCCAAGAGAAGCTGACCAAGTTTGAAAAATGGGTGTCAGAGAGATGGCTAAGAGGCTCAAGATCACTAGATACATATATACATAAAATAGAGAAAATAATCTAAATCACTATCCTGGTTTTATATGTTAAGTTTATAAAATTTTTGAACTACATAAGAAAGTTTGCCTCCAGAGAGCTATAAATCTAATGTTCACAAACATCCCAAATTTATGTTCAAGATTTCCATCTATTTGTAGTATAATATTTTTGTGCAGTGTTAAATTTTTTGGGTTTTGATTTTTGTTTTTGTTTTTGTTTTTGTTTTTTCAAGACAGGGTTGCTCTGTGTAGCCCTGACTGTCCTGGAACTCACTCTGTAGACCAAGCTGGCCTCGAACTCAAAAATCTGCCTGCCTCTGCCTCCCAAGTGCTGGGATTAAAGGTATGCGCCACCACTGCCCAAGCCTGCAGTCTTAATTCTTTATATAGCAAGTTGAGGAAGATTACTCAATCTTTTCCAACATATACCTTTATCAAATTATGAAGTATTACCTCTTGGATCCTGAAGAATTCCCATTAAAAGCATGGGTAGAATAATTACTGACATCGAGGGAAATGGATATAATGACTGATCCTCTCCAGATAACTTATTTATTTTATGTCATACATTTGTAGGCCTATGTTAATAGTTGTTATACGATAACTCATTACCAAATGTACAAAATTTAGAAACTTGTATTTTGAGCATCAGTGATTATAGTCTCCAAGAAGACATCTACTAACTATTAAGGAAGCATAACTTCAATTTACAGCTTCCATAGGTGAAATAATGTCAATACACATTATACAGTTTTTATAGAAAACACTGAAATATTGTCTGAAGTTGCTGTTTAAAGAGTTGATACTTTTATAAAAAAAAAATTATGAATTTATTTTATATATGTGTGTGAGTACACTTTCATTCTTCAGACACACCAGAAGAGGGCATCAGATCCCATTAAAGATGGCTATGAGCCACCATGTGGTTGCTGGGAACTAAACTCAAGACCTCTGCAAGAGCCCTCAATGCTATTAACTGCTGAGCCATATCTGACAGGAACCTCATATAGCTGTTGTCTGAGAGTTTCTACCAGCACCATACCAATACTTAACAGCCAACCATCAGACTGAGCCCAGGGACCCAAATGGAAGAACAAGTGGAAGAACTGAAGGAGCTGAAGGGGATTGCAACTCCATAAGAAGAAGAATATCAACTAACTGGACCACCCAGACCTCTCAAGGACTAAACCACCAAGCAAAGAGTATATATACATGGAGGGAGCCAGGACTCCAGATACATACGTAGCAGAGGATTACCTTACCTGACATTAATGGGAGAGGAGGGAGACTTGATGACACAGTGTTGGGGAATGCTAGAGGGGTAAGGCAGGAGTGGGTGAATGGGTGGAGAAGCACCCTCAGAGAACCAAAGGGGAGGGTGGAGGTGAAAATGGGATGGGAGTGTTGGTGGAGGAACAACTAGGAAGGGGGATATCATTGAAATGTAGAGGAATTAAAAAAAAAAGAGTTGATACTTGTTTCTCTGGATAAATACATGATACTGCAGCACATGTGTGTGTGTATGTGTGTTTGTGTGTATACAGTTTCAAAGCCAGTAGTTTTTATATGTCTGTCATAATAAGTGTTCTTAGCTTGTCTTTTTAAAAAGAATGCAAATAGAAATTGTGCATTTAATCTGGAGCCTAAAATAAAATAAAATAAAATAAAACCATCTGTGTATAAGTCAAAAATTCAGTGTTAAATGCACCGGTTTGATGTAGGCTATGGAGATAAAACAAATTTTCTTTGGGATAAGAATGTAACAAAACATAAGTCATAGATCTCTTCATGAATTAATGTTATAGATTTCAAAATGCTAATTTTTAATGTGTATTTGGTTAGTGAGTATAAAAAGAAATAATTTTCACATATCACATTGTAATTTTATGGTGAGTCATAGAAAACAGTTTCACAGTTTATAAAGAAAGGATTTGGGTAGCAACTAAGGAAATCATGCAGTTTACTCTTAAGCTAAATGAAGCTAAATTAGCAGCATAGGAACACTATAAAGTGTTAATGTTTATTAGAGAGGGAAAAAAGTTATGACTATTTGTTGTAAGGTCCAGGCTCACAAAAAACACATTTGAAAGTTAAATGATGTTTGCAGGATCACAGAATTATTGATCTATGTTTAACCTTTAGCATCTTGAACATATTTCCCCTTGAGTGTTCCTGGGGCTTTAAGTAAACATGCTTGATGTCACAGGATGCTTCAGCTTTCTGAGTAGCTCACATTGGGTTTAAATACTTTTCGCTGTTAGAAAATATCTTCCTTACATCTCATTATTAACTGCCTTATTCTCCTAAATTTCTAATTCAGTGAATTGTGGCATGAATTGTGTCAATATATATTTCCTTCAAATGAATGTAAAGCCAGGCAGTAGGATATACTACTTCCCAACTGCTGGTCCAAGCCCTGATCAAGAAATTATAGAATGTACACATGTATCTGTCTGGCAGACCTTTGTCTAAGTAGATTATTTGCTTACTTATAAGCATAGTTATCAATGTAATCTAGTATCAATTTGAGATAGTTAAGTTACCAAGGATGTACATATTGATATTCATTTGTTTCTGATACAGTAGAACATTCTACATCTGGGCACATCTTTGACATTTTATGTTTCTCTTGTGTGATTACATTCCAGGTATACTATGAAGAACTTCCCATTATGGAAGAGTGCAACATTTCATTCTCATCATTATCTTCATGTCTGTGAAGTTGTCAGGCAGCTCTAATTTTGAAAGGAATGAATTTTAACATCAGATGAGAACATCCATTAAAACATCTCTCCATGGATAAGTCTCCTATGTCTCTACATGTTGTGGTTACAATTTAATTTTAAAACCATACATATGGTTATAATGGTCAATTTTCCTCCAGGTATATATCCCTGGACTACGTACCTTGGATTTTTCCTCCTCAACATCAAGGTGTGTGTGTGTGTGTGTGTGTGTGTGTGTGTGTGTGAGAGAGAGAGAGAGAGAGAGAGAGAGAGAGAGAGAGAGAGAGAGAGAGAGAGGAGAGAGAGAGAAGAAGAGCTGATCTTCTTTATCACTAAACCTCCTTTTTCAGATACAGTGGGTTCTCTATTGTATAGCTAGGCCAGGAGAGGTATGCACTATACTCAGAATGTCCTCCAGATTTACAGATGAGCATATATCATTTATTTACTTTTGTTTTGGAAGGTGAGATTGATTTATATCTGGATTTATGATTAAGATAGTTTGTATAGGAACCCCCTTGGTTTGTATTTTTCCCTACCCAGATTCTGTGAAGATCACACACATTTATTGGACAAATGTGTTTCTTCTTTAGAAAGTTATATATTGGGTTTATCAGCTCATTTTTTAAATTGACAGTTTACTTGAATGATGTTTGAGTTTTGTAAATATTTATATGTTCTAGCAACTAAATTCTTTCTTAAAAGAAAACTAAAGTATATGATAGTCAATAAAATAAAAAAATAATTTACTCTCTTTGATTGATCACTTTTGAGTTTTGAATAGTCTTAATCAAATAAATTTAAACTGTTATAATTTCATCTAACTTGCAGTTTGGGCTTTGCATAATATGGCATTTTTCTCTTTTATTCAACCAATACTTCAATATTCTCATTTTATAATAGCTTTAGTGAATTGTGATTGAAATTTGGAAATGTGTAAATTAATTAATGAATATTGATGAGTTGGACAAGTACATAGCCCTTAAAATTACTGTAAGGAAGGAAATACCTACACACATCATATTCAAATTCTGGCCTCTTTATTTTGTTTTATGCTAAGTTCATTTTGCAAAAAAGTCTCTTCTTATGACAAAGATTTTCAGTGTCAACTGGTTTCTGAAAAATATTTGTAGAAAAATTGCCTTCTACCCTTGATATAACTTTTGCCTGGTATTTGCTTTTAGTGCCAAATGCTTTCTCTGCATATATGGATGTTAAGAAGCCATTCTCGTGTATATTCTTCCAAGATTTTTACATTTTTAGGCCTATGCTTTTAATATTTTAAATTGATTTTTGAGTGTGGTATAAGATAAAAGTCTACTCTTTCTTTTTGTTTACAAAAATACTGCTTAAAATATTTCCTCACATATTTTATCAACTATTTATGTGAATACCATTTAATCTCAATAAATTTGTCAACCATTTTATATGCTACTCTGCTCTTATTTCAACAGATAAATTCACATTAAGTTTCCAGGCCCACTTTTGAATCTGTACTCCTTTGCTCAAATGGGTACAATGTTTTAATTGTTGCTTTTTGTTGATATATTCCTTGTGTTTTCCTTATCTGGTTATGTGTAAAACAACACAAAAGCAAGGTGTGCTTTTGACAATCTAGGAGGATATAATTCTCCTCCTCTAGTTTTTACAAGCCAATTTTTCAGAGTGCAGTGTGCACATTCAACAATTCCTTGCTCCATCGGGTTATAAAGAATTCCAGTTTTATATTCAGTACCAAATTCTTTGCAAAATGATATAAAATTTTCGCCAGTGTAACCTGGCCCATTACCAGTCTTAACGGCTTTAGGTAATTTCATAGCATTAAAGTCTTATAAACAATGATCAATTACATTTCTAGAGGCTTCTCCTGTATATAGAGAAGCAAAAAGGAATCCTGAACAAGTGTCAATACAGACATGTATATAGTTAAGCTTTCTTAATTCTGTATAATGAGTTAAATCCATTTGCCAAATACAATTGGGCATAAGGCCTCTTGGATTGACCCCTAAATGCAGAGCTGGTGATGATGTAATGCAGTTAGGGCATTGCTTTATGATCACCCTTGCTTGCTTCTTGGTGATCTTATGTGGGAGACTTAAGGTATGCCTAGAATGATGAGGTTTATCATGATCACATCTAGCCAATGCAACAGGATCTGAAATTAAGGCTTCTCCTATAAGAGCTCTATCAGTGCAATCATCGCCTATAGCTAAAGCTCCAGGAAGACCAGAATGAGCTCGTATATGACCAATATAAAACGGATTTTTTCAAGAAAGAATGACATTTTGCAATTGCAAAAATAGAGATCCTTCTGCTGTGTTAAAATTAAACGTACCACATGTTTCTAATAAAGGAATGGATTGGACTACATATAAGCTATCAGTAAAAAGATTAAAAGTATCAGTCACAGCCTGTTTAAAAACATTGAATACCATGGTCAATTCAGCTAACTAAGCTGAGAGGCCAGGAGTTTCTATGACGACATGTTGGTTATTCATAAGATACCCAGCTCATTCCTTAGAAGAGCCGTCAGTAAAAATCAAAAGAGCATTACTCAAAGGCTGTGAAAATGTAATGTTAGGAATTAACTTATGCACATTTTATCTTGAGGATAATGATTATCTATAGTTCCTTAAAATCCTATTTGAGCAAGCAACCAATCTGTGCTATGCTGTTTCAGCCAGGCATCTTGATCTACAGTAAAAGGCTGAATCATAATGCCTGGCTCTTTGTCAAAATAAGTCAGTGCCTGCTTCCTACCAAGCACAATCATATGAACCACTGCCTCATAATATGGTAGGACATTACGTTTAGGAGATATCCTTGAGTGTATCCACATAAGAGGGGCTTTTTGCCACAGCAGTGCTGTAGGTGCATGCATTGTGTTAAAAAAAAATCAACAAATGTAAGGGTAAAGAATAATCTATATAAGTAACAAACTGATTTTCAATAGCTCTTTCTACTTGTTGTAAAGCCAATAATCATTCTGGAGTTAAATATCGAAGGGAGGTAGAATCAGAACTTCCCCTGAGAATATCAAACAAAGGTTTCAATTCTCCTATAGTTACCTTCAAATAGGGGCAAAGCCAATTGATATCACCTAACAATTTTTGAAAATCATTTAAGGTTTTTAAACTGCCCCTGTGAATAACTATCTTTTGAGGAAAACCAGCTTGGCCTGTAAGTTTAAAGCCTAAATATTTATAAGGATCCTGAGTTTATACATTTTCTGGGGCTATCTACAGTCCTTTTCCAGCTAAGGCAAGCTGTAAATTTCTATAACACAAAAGCACATCCTGAGGATTTTTTCCTGCTAATAAGACATCATCTGTGTAGTGGGCAATATATATCATTGGTCATTGTTGCCTTACAAGCTCAATGGCTTGTGCCACAAACTTTTGACATAAAGTAGGACTGTTAGTCATGCCCTGAGTAAGGATTGTCCCCACTGATACCTTTTCATAGGTTCCTTAAAATTAATAGAAGGAATACTCAAGGCAAATCTCTCACAATCCTCAGGTTGCAAAGGAATAGTAAAGAAACAGTCTTTCAAATCTACCACTCTTTTATAATGTCCTTTAGGGATAGCTACTGGAGATGGAAGTCCAAGTTGTAATGCTTCCATAGGTACCATGGTTTCATTAACCTTTCTTAGATCATGTAACAATCTTAATTTACCAGATTTTTTCTTGATAACAAATGTAAGTGTATTCCAAGGGAATTGATATTCTCTCAGATGTCCTGCCTCTAATTGCTCCTGCACTAGCCAGGAAGTGATTGTATCTTTTCTTTAGATAAAGACCACTGATCAACCCATACTGGAGTATTATTAACCCATTGAATTTTATCAGTGTGGGATGCAGGCAAGATAGTGGTCATTATGGAAAATGCCCGAACCTCTATTATTAGGGTGAGGCTTAGGGCATTCAGATATTCTAATGCCTCGTTCTGGCATCTGTTTATTAGCTATTTCACCAGGGCTACACAACGCAAGGCCCATTTGTGACAGAAGATCTCTCCCCAAAGGGTAACAGCAAATTTGACATCACATAAGGCTGAATTTGTCCTGAATTATCCTCTTCATCTCTCCAGGTTAAAAGCTTAGAGCTCCGTTTTGGGTTATTGATGTAACCAGTCCTCTGGAGGTGAGTAATTGTATTAGACAGAGGCCAAGTTAAAGGCCAATCTTGTCCTCTAATAATGGTTACATCAGCTCCAGTGTCTACTACTCCTTCAAAACGTTTTCCTTCAGTTATTATTTTAAGGTTAGGTCTCTTACTAGTAATAGATTGGACCCAGTACACATCAGAGGAACCAAAACTACTCTGTCCTCTCTCACTTTTGACAAATCTTGAAGGTATTGGGTACAAAGGAACTAAAATGAGCTGAGTAATTCTTTGATTATCTGGTACCATAATAACACCATGAGGGGAAGCAGCCATGGTTTTAATTTCTCCCTCAGTCATTATCTATAACACCTGGACAAATCTGCAGTTCCTTTACAATTGAACTGCTTCTTCCTATAAGAAGTCCCCAAGTCTCTGTGGGTTAAGGTCCAAAGACCCCAGAGGCAAAATTTCTAGGGTTAATACTGTATGGGAGGTTGAACAGAGATCCAGTCCTGCACTTCCCGGGGTTGCCCTGAGAAGTTCAAAGATGAATTTCCTTGGCTGGGCAGCAGCCTCATGGCCCCATAAGCTGCTTGCTGTTTTAGAACCAGGGCCTGTGGCTGGCCTCTCAATTCATTTCCTGATAAGGGATTGCCTTGAAAGTCTTTCTTGGATTTACATTCTCTGGCCCAGTGCTTACCTCTCCTGCATCGAGGACAAATTCCTGGGGCACCTCCTGACTGCCTGCTTGCAGTGCCTGTTTTTCAAGGGCAATCAGTCTTAAAAAGACCTAGTGTTGCTCTTTGTTGATCTGCCTGTGTCTGGGTTCCACATTTTGGAAGTCATTTGTAGCTGCCCGTGGCCACATGAACTGGATTCTCCTGGAAGGGAAGCAGGAGCCTGAAAAAAATATGGGGGATCAAGGTTGCGAGAGAAATAATGGACCAAGTCTGAATTCTGATAAAAAACCACCTTTTCTAGCAAGATCACACACACACACACACACACACACACACACACACATACATTTCACAAAAATGAAAGCAAGTCTTTGGGCGCCAAGATCTTGTCCAGACATTAACACTTGCAGCTAGCAGGAACCTGTCAGCTTGAGGAACTCAGAGAAAGAGATAGCAATGCAGCAGACAAAAGACAAAAGATTTTTGTCTGGTTCACCCCAGGTGGGCGAGCCATTTCAGACAAAGGCTAGTTCTGAGTTGCAAGGCTTTTTGGCTAGGGAGGGAGTCACACTTTGATCTTTGATAAAGGAGCTAAAACCATCCAGTAGAAGAAAGATAGCATTTTTAACAAATGGTGCACACACAGTATGTATTCAAGGATAAGTGGGTATTGGTCAAAATTTCAGAATACGCAATAGAGAAGTCACAGACCATATGAAGCTCAAGAAGAAGGAAGAACAAAGTGTGGATGCTTCAGTGTTCTTAGAAGGGAGAAAAATACTCACAGGAGGAAATATGTAGACAAAGTGTGGAGTAGAGACTGAAGGAAAGGCCATCCAGAGACTGCCCCACCTGAGGATCCATTCCTTAAACAGTTGCCAAACTAGGAAGCTATTCTGAATGCAGGGAAGTGCTTGCTGACAGAATCCTAATATAGCTGTCTACTGAGAGGCTCTGTCAGAGACTGACAAGGACAGAAGTGGATGCTTGAGGCCAACCAGTGCACTAAGTGCAGCGTCCCTGATGGAGGAGCTGGAGAAGGAACTGAAGAAGCTGAGGAGGTTTGCAATCCCATGGTGGGAGCCACAATGTCAACTTGCCAGACTCACTGGAGCTCTTAGGAACTGGACCACCAACCAAAGAATACACATAGAGGGACCCATGACTCTGGCTGCATATGTGGCAGAGAATGGTCTTGTTAGACATCAGTGGGAGGAGCAGCCCTTGGGCCTGATGTAGTTCAGTGCTCCAGTATAGGGTAATGCCGGGGTGGGGAGGCAGGTGAGGGTGGGTGGACATTGGAGCACTCTCATAGTGGCAAGGGGATGCAGGATGGGATAGGGGTTTTATGGAAGGGAGATCTAGACAGGAGATAATATTTGAAATGTAAATAAAGAAAATATTCAAAAAGG
The DNA here is from genome assembly GCF_008632895.1 of Mastomys coucha. Lineage (NCBI taxonomy): Eukaryota > Metazoa > Chordata > Mammalia > Rodentia > Muridae > Mastomys > Mastomys coucha. The sequence continues at coordinate 12,120,362 of NW_022196900.1, forward strand.
GGTAAAAGAGTTATAATTTAAAAATGGATACAGAACTAAACATTATAAATTCAAATTCCATCTTATACCTGTCAGTCTGGCTAAGGTCAATAATAGAAGTGATAGGTCCTACTGTCAGGCCATGGAAAAATACTGACTGACCCCAGGGGCTGCACCAGGTTTGTAAAGAGCCGACCCTAGGGGGCTACACTGGGGTGATGAAAAACTGACCCTAGGGGCTGTACCAGGGTCATAAGAAACTGACCCCAGGGGCCCTGGGACCATTCTTCAGAGCTCAGTATTCCAGGAAATGGCCGACCACAAAGAGTGGATGTTGCCAAAGATAGCTGAACGAATCCATCAATATATAGGACATGCTTGTATAGCCGTTTACTGGAATTTACCTAGGCTCCCCCACCCCCTCAACACCTGCTTGCGATTTCTGAGCTTAAATACTCACTGTAACAGTTACCCAGGGTTCTACTCCTTCCCTAAGGCAGCTGAACCATGGTGTGCTGGACAAAATAAATCATCTTGGTTTTACAACGAATTTCGGACTCTTGGTGGTCTTTGGGCGAGGGTCCCAAAAGAAAGACTTTGGGGGTCTTTCATTGGGGGCTCCTCCGGGATTTTCCTGTGCCCCCAGACTCCCATGACCCCTGAATTCATTGCACTTTCAGTTTGGTGAGTTTGTCGAGCTACTCACGGCTCCCTCCCCTTCTCCCTCAGAATTCAGTGACCTGCTGGGGGTCTCATTATTCAGTCTCAGTCCTGGGGGATGGCTCAGTGGATTTTTCAGAGGGATCGGATCTGATCTCCCTCTACCCGGTCTTTGAATGCCTTGTTGTGACAAGGCACCCATCTGATTCAGTTTCGTTTTTTGCTACACTCCCACCACTGTGGCTGTGTGCTTGTTTGTGTTGTCTCTCTGTGGACTCTGTTCTTTGGTTCCTGTCTCTATTTCTTCTGCCTGACTGAAAGGATAGGACAGACTCTAATGACTCGGCTGACGCTGCCTCTAGGACACTGGTGAGAAGTAAAGGGTAGAGCTCTCAATTTGTCAGTAGATATCAAGAAAAGAAAGTGGCAGACTCTGTGCAGCTCAGAGTGGCCGACATTCCAGACAGGGTGGCCACAGAAAGGGATTTTTGACTTAAGTCAGAATAAAAAGGTAAAGGACAAGACTCTAGTTCCAGGCCCTCAGGGGCACCAGGACTAGGTTCCACATAGATTGGTTTGGGAAGACTTGGTTTTCAACTCGCCCTGTGGGTTCCTCCTTTTCTTTCCTCCAAAGGTCTTACTTCCTCCTCCGTTTTAGTCCTGAAGCCAGACCAACCAGAGTCTGAAAAACCTCCGAAGAAAGTTTATCCAGATTTGACTTCGGACCTTCTTCTCCTTGACCCACCCCCTCCCTAACCTCCTACCCTCATACCCTCCCTCCACAACCTGCACTTCCCATCGCCCCTCTGCCTTCCCAGGAGGTGGCCACAGAGACTACACAAGAGGAACCCATGGCGGGTCCCACTGCTGGGCATGGAGTCACCAGGGAGTTTCCCCCAAGTCGGTTGCCTTCCATCTCCGAGAATTTGGGCCCCCTGATGAACAGGGAAATAGACATTTATGATACTGGCCTTTCTCCCCCTCAGACCTCTATAACTGGAAGATCCATAATCCTTCTTTCTCTGCGACCCCCCAGGCTTTAACCTCCCTCATCAAGTCTTTAGTTTTCTCTCACCAGCCCACTTGGAATGACTGTCAGCAACTCCTGCAGACCTCCTCACCACAGGGGAGAGATAGCGGTGCTCCTAGAGGCAAGCAAAAATGTGCCAGGTGCTGATGGGAGACCTACCCAGCTCTCTAACAAGATTGACATGGGATTCCCTCTGACCTGCCCAGACTGGGATTTCAACACCCCTGAAGGTAGGGAGAATCTGAGAGTGTCCTGGAAGGCAATTGTAGCTGGACTCAGCAGGGCTTCCAGATGCCCTACCAATCTGGCCAAGGTAAGGGATGTATCTTAGGGACCTACTGAGCACCTACTGAGCACCTACTGTGCTTTTAGAGAGACTTATGGAGGCCTTCTGCCAGTTTACTCCCTATGATCCTAGCTCAGAAGAGCATAAGGCTGCGGTGGCAATGGCATTTATCGGTCAGTCAGCCACAGATATCAGGAAGAAACTTCAGAGACTGGAGGGCCTTCAAGGGTTTTCTCTACAAGGTCTGGCAAAGAGGCAGATAAAGTGTACAATAAAAGAGAGACAGAAGAGGAAAAGGAAGAAAGAGGAAAGAAGAAGAAGAAGAGAGAGGAGAAGCATAGGAAAGAGCAAGTGGAGCGTGAGTTACACAGAGAAAAGAGACAAAAGAGAAATCTGAGTAGATCCTGGCCATGGTAGCTAGGGAACAGGAAGGGTCAGAATGGAAGGATAGACAAAGGACCCAGGGAAACTGGGTCACAGGCCACTGTTAGAGAAAGACCAATGTGCCTATTGTAAAGAAAGGGGCCACTGGATCAAGGACTGCCCCAAGAAGAAGAGGGGGGACTCCCTCTAGAGACAAGATCTTGGCCCTAGAAGAAGAATATTAGGAGAGTTGGGGCTCAGACCCCCTCCCAGAGCCTAGGGTAACCTTAAGAGTGGAGGGGAAGCTGGTCCAATTCTTAATTGACACCAGTGCCCAACGTCAGTCCTGTTAATGACAGAGGAATCTTTGTCAAACAAAAAGTCATGGGTACAAGGGACCATAGAAAACCAGTGCTATTCATGGACTACCCGAAGAACAGTGGACCTTGGCATGGGCTGGGTATCCCAGTCGTTCTTGGTTATCCCTGAGTGCCCTTACCTCCTGCTAGGCATATTAACTAAAGTTGGTGCCCAAATTCATTTTGACTCTGACCACCCAACTGTGACTGATAAGCAGGGGAGACTGCTTCAAGTTCTGACAGTAAAATTAGAAGATGAATACAAGTTATTTGAAAACCCTCCGGATGTCCAAAATATAAAGAGAGACATGAAGTGGTGGCTAGCACAGACACCACTGGCCTGATATATCAGGCATGGGCATGGCTCTATGCCAACCTCCACTCATATAAAGGTAAAAGCCATGGTCACCCCCATTGATTTTGACAGTACCTCATGAGCCAGGAGGTGCCTGAGGGCATCAGGCCACACATCAAAAGACTGCTTCAACTTGGTATACTGGTAAGGTGCCAGTCCCCTTGGAATACTCCTTTATTAGTGGTCCGAAAGCCTGGTACAGGGGACTATCATCCTGTGCAGGATCTAAGGGAGGTCAACAAGTGTGTAATGGACCTACACCTCACAGTGCCAAATCCCTACAATCTCTTGAGCACACTGACCCGGCAGGGAAAATGGTATACTGTACTAGATTTGAAAGATTCCTTTTTCTGTCTAAGAGACAGTGCTTCCAGCCAGCCCCTGTTTGCCTTTAAGTGGAAAGACCCAGAGCTGGGGATCTCCAGACAACTGACCTGGACCAGACTGTCTCAGGGGTTCCAGAATTCACCCACCATCTTTGATGAGGCCCTACACCAAGACCTTGCACATTTTAAGGCCTCCAACCCCCAGCTAACTCTACTCCAATATGTAAATGATCTCTTACTGGCTGCGGACACGGAGCAAAAGTGTCATCAAAAAACTTGGGACTTGCTGTCTAAGCTTGAAACTCTTGGATATAGGGTTCCTGCCAGGAAGGCTCAGATCTGCCAATAGTAGGTTAGTTACTTGGGGTACCTCCTTAAAGATGGACAGAGGTGGTTGTCAGAAGCGTGAAAGAAAACAGTCTCACAGATCCCCTCCACCAAAAGACCCTGGCCAGGTACTCGAGTTCCTGGGGACTGCGGGATTCTGTAGACTCTGGATACCAGGTTTGCTGAAATGGCAGCACCACTCTATTGACTAAGGCTGGGGACCCCTTCACATTGGGGCCCAAGGAACAACAGGCCTTTAATAAAATCAAAAGGGCCCTGTTATCGGCCCTGGCCTTGGGACTCCTGATGTGACCAGATCATTTCACCTAGCAGAAACTAAAGGGATAGCCAAAGGGGTCCTCACCCAAAGACTAGGCCCCTGGGACCAACCAGTGGCTTACTTGTCAAAGAAACTCAATCCCGTGGCAGCAGGATGGCCCAGTTATTTAAGGGTCATGGCAGCAGTTGCCCTCCTGGTCAAAGATGCAAATAAACTGATTTTGAGTCAGGACTTTGGCCATTACAGCTCCTCACACCTTAGAAAGCATGGTCCATCAACCTCCGGAGCACTTGCTGACCAACACACAGATGACTTACTACCATACTCTGCTCCTCAATTCGGATTGGTTAAGATTTACCCCAGCAGCCTGCCTCAACCTGACAACCCTGCTTCCTGAGGCAGACGAGACCACATCTGTAGAACATGGCTGCCAACAGATCCTTGCCCAAACTAATGGAACTAGAGAAGATCTAACTGATCAACCCCTCCAGATGCTGATTTGGTTCACAGATGGGAGCAGCTTCATACAAAATGTTGACAGGCTGTCAGGGGCGGCGGTAGTAGAAGGGACAAAAGTTACCTGGTCTCAGGCACTCCCACCTCGGCGCAGAAAGCTGAACTTATAGCCTTGACTAAGGCTCTTGAAATGGCAAAAAGATAAAAAGTAAACATATATACTGACAGCCTGTATGCTTTTGCCACTGCACATGTCCATGGGGCCATTTACCAACAACGTGGACTTTTGACCTTAGCTGGAAAATAAATTAAAAATAAGCAAGAAATTCTAAACCTGCTTTCAGCCCTCATGCAACCATCAAAGGTCAGCATCATCCACTGCCCAGATCATCAGAAAAGTCAGACTAAGGTCGCACAAGGGAACAACATGGCTGACCAGACAGCCTGAGAGGCAGGTATAGGCCCAGCTGCTGAATACTCTAACCTAGCTCCTATTCCAACTCACTCTGCTTCACCTCCCAAATTGAGCAAAGACCAGAAAATTAACCAACTCCTGAAACAGATGCATCAATGGACTCACTTAGGGGCCAAGAAACTAGTTGCTCTGCTTGACAAGAAAGATCAAGAACACCCTGGTGCCCAAAGAGCCCCTGAAGAGATTATAAAATCATGTGTATCTTGCCAAAAAGTTAATGCTGGGCATCTGAAGGCCAAGGTCAGACACAGGCTAAGAGGAGACTGACCAGGACTCTACTGGGAAGTTGATTTTACAGAGGTAAAACCTGCTAAATATGGTAACAAATATCTGCTAGTTTTTATAGATAACTTTTCAGGATGGGTAGAAGCCTTCCCTACCAAAAATGAGACTGCAAAGACTGGCAAGATTTTTGAGGAAATAGTCCCATGGTTTGGGACACCTTAGGTACTAGGGTCTGATAATAGTCTGGCATTTGTGGCCTAGGTAAGTCAGGATGTGACCAAGTTTCTAGAGACCAATTGGCATTTACATTATTCTTATAGACCCCAGAGCTCAGGTCAGGTAGAAAGCATGAACAGAACTCTAAAAAAGACCTTAACTAAATTGTCCTTATAGACTGGTGGTACAGACTGGATGATGCTCCTTCCCTTAGCCCTCTTCCATGTCAGAAACACTCCTTCCACTTTTAACTTGATCCCCTTTGAGATACTTTATGGATCCCCCCCTCCCATCTTGTCCATGACAGACAGTTTTGATTCTAGCCAGATTGGTCATTCTGATCTGTACACTAGACTAAAAGGACTCCAACTGGTTCAGAGAGACATGTGAAATCAGCTAGTGGATCATTACCAGCCAGGACCAGATATTGAGATCCACCCTTCAGTGTGGGAGACTTGGTCTATATCGGAAGGCATCACCCCAACAGCCTTGAGCCTCCATGGAAGGGACCTTACACAATTCTCCTGACCACACCCACCACTCTCAAAGTAGACAGCATCTCTGCCTGGATCCATGCCTCACATGTCAAGCCAGCCCTAAATCCCAGATCAGAATGTCGAGTAACAAGGACAGACAACTCTCTCAAGCTAAAGTTACAGTGGCATGTAGACTAACCCTACTCCTACTGGTATTATCTGACCCTTTTTCCCAAAGCAACTCATACAAACCACAGCTCCTGATGTGGCAATTACTGTCATAGACCAGAGACGTGATCTGGTCAACCTCCTCACTCCACCCCCCAGGGAACATGGTGGCCGCTCCTAACTCCTGACCTGTGTCAGTTAGCTGCAGGACTAGACTCTTGAGACATACCCAACCTCTTCCCGTCTGAGTTGGTGGGACCCCTCACCCAATCTGATTGCCAGAATAGCAAGTAAAGGATTTGGTTGTGGGAGACCTATGACCTGGTGTAAAACTCAAGAAAAACCCATTTATGCCTGCCCAAGAGAAAGACCGGATAGGCCAACTATGAAAAAGTGTGGAGGCATAGAACATTTTTATTGTAAACAGTGAGGTTGTGAGACTACCGGAGATACTTATTGGAAACCCTCTTCAAGTTGGGATCTAATTAAGATATCAAGAGGTAGCCCCTGTGCTATTTTGGTAATATGTATGACCAACCTGGATGTGACAATACTCATGGACCTTTGGGTGGTTGTACTGTTAGTGGACTTTGCAACCCACTCAACATTACTTTCACGGACCAAGGTCAAACTTATGAAAGATGGGTTAAGGGGCAACAGTGGGGGCTCCCGCTATATGTTGACAACTTTGATGAAGGGCTCCTACTCACCATCAGACTAAAAATTGAATCTCCACCTCCCACCCAGCTAGGACCTAACCCTGTTTTGAGGCCTAAAGTCCCCATGATCCCTAAAGCACTCAGCTGGGTTTACCCCTGGAACGGGTTCTATAGCAGGAACCCCAGATCCATCCACTCCACTCCACTCCCACCTAGCCAGGGACTTTCCACTGCTGACACTATGGTAACTTTATTCCAACAAGCCTTCGAGGTTCTTAATGCTACCAACCCCAATGCCACAGAGTCCTGTTGGCTGAGCTATGCAGTATCCCCTTACTATGCGGCTACTGGAATAGAGGGGAACTTATTCAGCTCCCATGATTCTAGATCCTGCCGTTGGACTCCCAATAGTCAGGCTAGGCTGACCTTGTCCTCTCTTACAGGACAAGGCTATGCATAGGTATATCCTCTGCAGACAAAGTTCACCTATGTTCAAAAAACATGAATGTCAACTCTACCTCAGACACTAGGTACCTGCTCCCGCCCATTAATGGTTGATGGGCCTGTGAATCAGGCCTCACTCCATGCATCTATCCCCCTGTGCTCACTGCTAAAAATGACTTTTGTAATCTAGTCCAATTAGTACCAAGATTGCTATACCATAATGACTCCTCCTTCCTAGATGAGTTTGAAAGCAAAAACACAGTCAAAAGAGAACCAGTCACAGTGACCCTTGCTGTGTTACTAGGAATAGGAGTAGCAACAGGTATAGGAACAGGCACTACAGCTCTTAGCCAGTAGCCTCAGTATTATGCTGGCCTTCGGCAAGCCATAGATACTGATATTAGACTACTTGAAGACTCTATAGCAAGGTTGAAAGAGTCATTGACCTCACTATCAGAAGTAGTTCTCCAGAACAGTTGGGGGCTAGAGCTCCTTTTTCTTAAAGAGGGCGGACTATGTGCTGCCTTAAAAGAAGAATGCTGTTTCTTTATAGTTCACTTGGGAGTCATAACTGACAATCTTAATAAATTAAGAGAAAGGCTAGCCAAGAGACAATGAAAAAGAGAAAACCAATAGGGCTGGTTCGAATCATGGTTCAATAAGTCTCCTTGGTTTACCACCCTTATATCTACCTTGACAGGACCCTTGATTATATTACTTTTCATATTCACTTTTGGGCCTTGTATTCTTAATCACTTAGTCACCTTTATTAGGGAAAGAGTTAGTGCTGTATAAATGTTAATGCTTAGACAGCAATATAACCCATTAGTAGAGTCAGATCTACGAATTTCAAGGTTGAAATTAGCTACTAGAAGAAGAGGGAAATATAAGGCCATGGAAAAGTACTGACTGACCCCAGGGAGCTACACAAGGGTCACAGAAAAACTGACCCCAGGGGCTGTACCAAGGTCATGAGAAACTGCCCCCAGGGGTCCTGGAACCATTCCTCAGGGCTCAGAATTCCAGGAAATGGCAGGATGTTGCCAAAGATAGCTGAACGAATAAATCAATGTATAGGACAAGTTTGTATAGCCATTTACTGGAATTTCTCTAGGCGCCCCCCACCCCCCTCCCGCACCTGCTTGCAGTTCCTGAGCTTAAATACTCATTGTAACAGTCACCCTGGTTCTGCTCCATCCCTAAGGCAGCTGAACCCTGATACACAGGACAAAATAAATCCTCTTGCTTTTGCAACAAATTTCAGACTCTTGGTAGTCTTTGGAAGAGGGTCCCGAGAGAAAGACTCTGAAGGTCTTTCAATGCTAATAACGCTGTAGAGCAAGGGGAATAATTCTCCATCTCTTGTGGGAGTGAAAACGTGTAGAGCCACTATGAAAATTGATATGGCAGTATATCAGAAAATTGTGACACTTTAAACATCATTTTATTCATTACATTTCAAATGATATCCCACTTCCCTGTTACCCCTCAACAACCCTCCTATCCCATCCTTTCTCTCCTCCCTCACCTTTGCCTCTATGAGGGTGCTGCTCTACCCATTCACCTACCCTGCCGCCAAAGCTCCTAAGTAAATGATGACCAAGATACTATGTTTATTCACAGAGAGTTTATGTAAAGAAGAGGGCTCTAGGGAGGAAAGATAGAACTCCCATGAGTGTTGATGTAAATTGAGATTGTTGGAATATCCTTTTAGGAATGTGAGAGGGCTCTTTTTTTTTCTTTTTTCTTTTTATTTTTTTTTTTATAAACAAGTGATACATGGCATTCATCAATAAATATCCTGTAATCTTCTGCAAAAGCTTGGACAATGATTTTTCTAGAGTGATTAAATAAAACACAGTATACTGTGAAAACTGCATTCTGTCTCTGTATTCCATTTTCTGGCCCATAACTCAACCTGCTTTCTCAGAGATTACTCTGGCACCAGGGCTCCTCAGCCAACACTGGTACTAGTGATACCAGAGCAAGGTTTGGTCATGTAGGTCACAAAATAAACCTGAAGAGACCTGAAGACTCTGGCCACTTAGGCCAGAAGACTGAGGAAGAAGAGAATGAAGTGAAGGGAAATGAAAAACAAGACAAAAGGAACCTGTCCAGCAAAGAAAAACTAAGACATCAACATCTATAATAAGTACAATTAAAATAACCTACAAGAACTACAAAACTGAGGTGCTAAAGCCCAGCACAAGAACTATCACATGACAGCTAGGACAACATGGCACCACTAGATTCAAGCTATCCTACTAGAAAAAGCCAGAGATATTCTAATACAGCTGAAATATAAGAAAATGACCTTAAATCTAATCTTATGAAGATGACAAATACCTTTGAAGAGGAAATGAATAAATCTCTGAAAGAAATATAAGAAAATACAATCGGCAACAGGGGTTTGTTTTTGTTTGTTTTTTTGTTTTTTGGAGGGGAAACTGGGAATGGAGAAATTCGCATGTAAATAAAGAAAATATCTAAAATTAAAAAAAAATAAAGAAAATATATAAAAAAAGAAAAGAAAATACAATCATACAAGTGAATAAATCTGTACAAAATCTGAGATGGAAATAAAAGCAAGAATGAAAATACAAACTTAGGCAATTCTGGATGTGAAAAAAGGCTAGGGAAGAGAACAGAAACTACAGACACAAACATTACCACCACCACCACCACCACTAGCAACAACAAAAAGGATGAAAGAATAATTTCATGCTCAGAATATATGATAGAAGAAATTGATACATCAGCCAAAGAAAATGTTAAATCTAAAATGTTTCTGACACAAAGCATCCAGGATATCTGGGACACTACATAAAGACCAAATCTAAGAATAATAACAGAAGAACATTCCCAGCTCAAATGCCCAGAAAATATTTTCAACAGAATCATAGAAGAAAAATTTCCTACCCTAAAAATCAAATATATGAATATACAAAAAATGTAGAGAACATTAAATAGATTGAATTTAAAAAATTCCTGGGACATAATAATCAAAAAGTAAACACATAGAACAAAGAAAGAATATAAGAGGCTGCAAGAGAAAAAGTTCAAGTAACATATAAAGACAGATCTACCAGAATTACACCTGACTTCTGAACAGACTCTAAAAGCCAATAGATCATGGACAGATGTCTTGAAAACACTAAGAGACCACAGATGCCAGCCAAGTCTACTATACCCAGCAAAATGTTCAATCATTATAAATGGAGAAAACAAGATATTCCTTGACAAAAACAAATTTAAACACTATCTATCCACAAATCCAGGACTACAGATGTTACTAGAAGAAAAACTCCAACCCAAGGAGGTAAGCTACACCCAAGAAAACATGGGAAATAAATAATTTCACTCCAGTAAATCCAAAAGAAAGGAAACACTACTACTACTACTACTACTACTACTACTACTACTACTACTACTACTACTACTACTGGCATCAAAATAATAGGAATTATCAATCATTGGTTATTAATGTGTCTCAACACCAATGAATTCAATTTCCCCAAGAAAAGGCACAGACTAACAGAATGAATATGAAAACAATATCCATTAATCTTCTTTATTCAGGATACATAAGATAACATCAAGACATCAACTTTACCTCAGAATAAAGAGCTAGAAAAAGATTATCTGTAAAAAGAGAACCAAGACACAAGCTGGGGAAGCTATTCTAATATCGAATAAAATAGACTTCCTGTAGAGCAGTGGTCTGTTCAGGCAATCTACACCCAGTTGAGTAATAGGCCTAGAACCCATGAGCACAGTGGACAATTTCTGTTCACAAGGAACCGTAGGTGTTCAGCCAGAATTCCTGAGTCTTTGGGCTCTGTTTTAGTCACAACCTTTCACAGCTGCCCCCGCAGGAGATGTGTGCTCTGTCAAGTAGACAATGCCCCAAGCTCCCAGCATTCTAGCTGGACCATACCCCTAGTCATCTGACCACAGCCAGGAATGCCTCAACCCATAGATAGACACTCCTCACACAATATACGGGACGGTTCGCCCCCTCCCCTCTCTCTTGCTCTTTGTCTCTTCTCCTGCCCTCTTTGTTCTCTTCTCTTGCCTTCTTGCTCTCTCATTTCCTTTCTTTTGTGTCTCTCTCTCTCTTTCTCTCTCTCTCTCTCTCTCTCTCTCTCTTTCTTTCTCTCTCTCTCTCCTCGCCTTCCTCTCCTTTCTTTTTCTCTACATGACCAGCCTATTTTCTCTTTCCTATAATAAAATATCTCACTTATGCATTGTCTTTTTTTTACTAATGTGCCACAGGCCCCAGAAACAGAGAACTCCAGACAGTGGCAGAGAGTCAAAGCTCCAGGCAGCAGGAGAGAAACTCAGGCCCCACAACTTCCAACCAAAATTACTCAATAGATGAAAAGTATTACTTTATATGCATCAAAGTAAAAATCCACAAAGATGACATCTCAATTCTGAATATTTATCCCCCTAATGCAAGAGCACCCACATATTTAAAAGAAACATTACTTAATCTCACACTAAAGCCCATACATTAGTATTGGAAAAGTTCAGTACACCACTCTCACTAATGGATAGGTCATCCAAACAAAACGTAAACAAAAATACTGGAATGACCTACATCATGACTCAAATGGACATAAAAGATTGTCTACACAACATTTCCAAACCCAAAGAACATACTTCCTTCTCAGAATATCCCAGAACTTTCTCCAAAATTGATCATATACTAAGTAGAAAAGCAACATTTATCACATACAAGTAAATTGAAATAACACACTGCATCTTATTAGACCACCATGAAACAACACAGCTGAACAACAACAACACAAAGCCTACAAATTCATTGTAACAGAAAATCTTTCTACTCAATGACCGCTGGGTCAAGGAAGAAATAAAGAAATTAAAGAATTCAGTGAAAATGAAAGCATAACATGGGACACAATGAAATCAGTGCTAAAAGAAAAGTTCATACCACTAAATTCCTTCATAAAGAAATTAGTGAGAGCTCACAGCAGTGACTTACCAGCACACAGGAAAGCTGTAGAACAAAAAGAAGCAAATACCCAAGAGGAGTAGAAGGCAGAAAGTAATCAAACTCAGGGCTGAAACTAATAAAACAGAAACAAAGAGAAAAATACAAAAAAGCAAACAAAGTTAGTTTGGTTTTTTTTGAGAAAATCAACAAGATGGACAAATGTTTAGCCAAACTAACTAAAAGACATAGACAGTATAAAAATTAACAAAATTAGAAATGAAAATAGTGATATAAAACACATACTTCAACTGAGGAAATCCAGGAAATCATTAGATCTTACCACACAAACCTGTATGGAACAAAATTGGAAAATCTAAATGAAGTGGATAATTTTCTTGAGAGATACTACTTACTGAAGTTACATTGTGTGGCCCTATTCCAAATAAATAAATAAATAAATAGATTTACTTCTTTTTTGTTGTTGTTGTTGTAGTAGATAGGACAATACTAGGCTTCCAGGAAAAATATAAGGGGAATAAAATATTTAAAAAGTATGCATGACACAAACTAACTCTAAACTTTTGACATTCAGAGAGGGTCCCTGATAGAGTGTGTTGAATATACTACTATGAAGATGTGTAGATGCACAGATGCGCAGATATTAGCAGCAGAGCGAGCCTGTTCATTCCTACACTCTCAGAGAACATGATCTTAACCTCCATGCCATGTGATCTCTCTACACTGACTCTTGGTTCTCAAAAATAACTGAAAGTGATTTCAATAGTATTTTTAATACATATGTGTGTGTGTGTGTGTGTGTGTGTGTGTGTCTGTGTGTGTATCTGTCTTCAGGCACTCCAGAAGAGGGTATTGGATCCTATTACAGATGTTAGTGAGTTACCATGTGATTGCTGGGAAATGAACTCAAGGTTTTATTTTTACAAACAATAATCTACAGTTACTTTGACCCAGTTCTTTTCCATCTACAGGGCACAATAAGTATTCAGAAATATATATATGTACATTATATATATATATATATATATATATATATATATATATATATCACAATCTAATATTTTGTATATATGACCATCACATGTTATGATTTTTATCCTTATCTCTTGAGCCCTTTGTATAGTATAATATAGTAGCTATGTTCATGTAGCTATTGTAAGATAATACAAACTTCAAAATTTACACTTAACATCCTTATATTAACAGAGGCTTTATATTTTTATTTTTATTTTTTTTTTTGTCTTTTAAGTTGCTATGAAAGTGCTATGAAAGTTGTCTTTACATAGGATTGGTTGATAAAGTATATATATTTTTTAATTTGGGTAGTTGTTTTATACTCCGCAGCTGCTCAGATATCATACTATTTCCCATAATATTTTATTTACAAAGAGGAAGAATGTTTATTTAGAATGGATTTAGCAATAAGAACTGCAGTGCTGAGTTCGATGTTGAGGGTTGACAGAAGAGTTCCCTGCTGTACCTTTTTTAGACAAGTGGAATTCATTCATAGAAGGCATTAGGCATGACAGAAAAATACAGAAAACCAAAGATGACAAAATTTTCCATATTTTGATTATTTGTTTTGAGATATGGTCTTGCTAGGTCACGCTGATGGCCTGATAGACACTCATGATCCTCTTTGACTTCCAATGCATGGGAGTGCTCCTTATTCCACCTCCTGAGAGCTGGGTTTATGGAAATCTGTTCTACAAGGCACAGCAAGGATAATTTTTTTCTTACATTTAAGTTAGATTTCAATTATGTTAGCAATTTATATAACAAAAGGCCATTGTGTTCACTGAATGTTTGCTTAGAATTCAATAGCATATTTACCTTGAAGCAAGTGGGTCCCTTTACCACATAACAGGCAAAGACAAGGTCACACAAGCTTCATAAATTAAAAAAACTTATGTATCTCTGAATTTAAAGTAAAACCATTTAATTCACTTGTAAAACAACCAAAAAAGTATTAAATACTCACTTCATATCAAGAAATCAGTGTTTTATTATGATTCATCTCATCTGCTGAAATTGTCTTTAATATATTTTCATTAACTATTCCTAAAATATGGTTCACCAGTTTATTTTCCTTGCTCTTACTTCATTAACATAGCCATCCTTCTTACTTTACATTATATTTTCATTTTAAAAAGCCATTAGTTATTTGTCCTCTTCCACCTACATCTTAAAGAATATTCGAAAGACCTCACCCCTTTAGCCAGTAAATTTAATAAAAGTTCTCCATGCTTCTCTTTGGAAAAGAGTATTAAATCTAAATCTTAAAGAATGTATTGCTAGATTATATGCAAATAACCAGAGACTACATTGGGTGCTGGTGCTCTTATGCAATGCAAGATATTGACATTAGATGCGGTCATGTAACTTTGCTTAGTAGTTCAGGAGACTCATAAGCAGGTTGTAATATCAACACAATTTTGGATGAAACATTTCCTTTTCATGCAAGTGTGTTGATCTGCATAAATACAAAAAGCAGTTACTTCTAGTTTTAACATGTTAATGAATAAGCATAGGCAGCATTAGAAATGTTACCAGAAACTGTATTCAGGTCCGTTTTTGGAAAGGGAACAAGAAATGTTCAGTTTTGATGAATTGTCTTGTCTTCAGACTAGAAAATCAGGGTCATGCATGATCTCAAGTGGATTCCAGGTGTAAATTATGTCTGAGATTCAAACATGAGTTTGGCCACAAAAAGTTAGATTTTATTAAAAAGCAAATAAAAAGAAATAGCAGCTCTTATTATGTTGGAATTGTAGCAATTTATTAAATCAAGTTAGTGAAAATACCATGAAATTATTGCAAACCCGAAGGACACAAAAGCAATTTAAAGAGCCAAGTTGGAAAAGCTGCCTCTGGAAATTGGGTTTGCAAAGAAATAAAAACAGAACTAGAATGGATTCTGTCCTTGCTCTCAGAATCAAACCAAATAAAGAGAAGAAATAATTAAGCTGAAAGCAAAGGGGAGTTTTCTGAAGAGAAATGAAGAGATATTAATGAACAAATTGGATATGTGTGAAATAGAAAATGAGATATTGATGGTGAGAATATATGCATAGAGAAGAGAATGGACATGCCCACATTGAACTGTTTGCTAAGAGAACATAAAACAGTGTGTCTTAATTATTGATGTGTTCAGGATTAAGAACACAGCAGCATCCCAGAAAGCTCTCTTTTGACACAATCATAAAGCTCATGACCTTAGACATTAAGAATTTATTTACACTAGATTTGCTTATCCAATTTTCAGTAGACAATTTGCATGCCTACATTCTCCCCTAAAGGATTTCAGCCAAGTAACATAACAGTATAATGGTTAAGCCCAGTTATTTTTGATACAAAGATTAATGATTCTAGAACATGCTATTATTTTAATGGTAAACTTTGGATTATATTTGTATTCATAGCCTATCACTCTGGTGCCTCTGATGCTTTGATTTGATATTTAATTTACTAGTCCTTGTTAGAAAGTATAAATATCCTTAAGGAATGCTTTTAAGGGGGTGGGTTTTTAATATAATATGTAATATGTGACTGTGGACTTATTGTTATAATTACTTTATTTCATATAATTTAAACAGTTTAACATTAAATTTACAAGCGACAATACTGAACTCTAAGTATGATTGATGTCATAAATCTACTAACATACTACAGAGAAATGAAAAGTTTGAAGTTGCTTCTTAACCCTCTGCTTTCCCTGAAGTCTTCTCAAAATTAGTTCATATCAGGAAGCACAGCATTTATCTCTGTCTTTAGGTTTCAGTACATTAGTCACTTAATTACAGCTTCAGAAAAGTTAGTAAAATTTGGGGCACTTTCCTCAATACCAGATATTCTGGGTCAGGCTGGCATCAAATTCTTTAACAGAAGTTTGAGATGATTAACGTTCACTGTTGTTTAAACACAATAAAATCTGAGTATTATTTTTGCTTAACAATAGAGAAGTAATAAACTTATCAAATCATCTGTACAAAATGTGGTGGCTTACGAGCTGAACATTTTGCTTTGCTGAACTACATTGTTCCATTTGTTAAATGTCTTTACTTCTGAGTTTCTCAATTATGTTGCAATAAAGCCACATGGAATTAGCCAGATGGAAGAATAGGAGTTGGCTTTCCTATGACACTAACTTGTCAGCAATTCTTAGAAAATAGTGTCTCTTTGGATTCTTTACAGTCCATACAGGATCCTGCAAATTTGTGACAGATACCAAATGATACTGATGATTTTAAGAACCACCAGTGGGCAGTGTGGACAACCACAGCCTTTGGGCTTTCTCAGAAGCAGTTGACCTTCCCAGTACTATCACTGTTTATTGAATGAGAAGAGGGGAACTAGAAGTTCCCATGTCTCCTTTACTAGATAGTTTGATTTTGATTTTATTAGTGGACCTTATAATACTAAATTGATTTTTTTTGAACAACAAAAGAGTTAGAAAACTACTCAATATTATACCTAAATGTGGAGAGATAATAAGTTTAAAAGCATTGAAATACACAAAAAAGACTTGTGTGAACAATTATAAATTGAGAATAGAGTATGAAAAAACTACTTGAAAATTCAATGAATGGAAATTGAAACACAGATGTATACAAACTCTAATGAAGAAAGGAATGATAAACACCTCTCAACAAACAAACATTTAAGACTAAATTGCCATGTATGTTGAAAACAGTTGCATCAATCTTTAGATAATCTTCTAAATACTGAGTGGAAGGATCAATTCCAAGCTCATTAGGTCAACATTACTCATTATACATATATTAAAGTAACACTTGAACACAAATTATAGCAAAATGAAGTTCTGATTCATAAACATTGAAAAAATTCACTGCAAATATTATCAAATAGAATTCACTTGAGCCTTCTTATTTAACATCTTTGGATCTGTGGGGTATATCATCTTTTATGGCTAATATCCACTTATCAATGAGTACATACCATACACGTCCTTTTGGGGCTGGGTTACCTCACTCAGATGATCTTTTCTTGTTCCATCCATTTGCCTGAAAAATTCATGATGCCTCCCCCATTTTTTTAAACTAAAAACATTATTTCTTGGACTTCTTACCCAGCCATCACCTCTTTTTTTAAAAAATCTTTTTAAAATTTTATTATTAATCCTCCCATTCATTTATATCTCAAATGATATCCTACTTCCCAGTTACCCTCTCCAGTCCCCCCTTGCCATGATATCACACTTTTCCATTACCCCATTGCCACCCTCCCATCCCACATCCGTCCTCCCCCATCCATTTTGCCTGTATAAGAGTACTCCCCAACCCACCCAAACTCTCCCACCCCAACGCTCCAGCATTCTCCTACTGTGAGGCATCAAACTTCCCCAGGACCACGGGTCTTCCCTCCCATTGCTGTCGAGCAAGGCCATCCTCTGCTACATATGTATCTGGAGCCAAAGATCCCTTTAGGTACACTCCTTGGTTAGTCTCTGAGAGAACTCGGTACTCAGGACAGTCTATGTTGTTCTTCCAAGGGAGTTGCAATCTCCCTTTGCTCCTTTTAATAGCTGCATAGTATTCCATCATGAAAATGTACTACATTGTCTATATACATTCTTGTTTTGAGGGACATGTTCAGCTATTTCCAGTTCCTGGATATTATGAATAAAGGTGTTTTGAACATAGTGGGGCACATGTCCTTGTATTATGGTGGAACATCTTTTGGATATATGCCCAAGAGCAAGGTAGCTGGGTCTTAAGGTAGAACTATTTCTAAATTTTCTGATGAAGCACCAAAAGATTGATTTTCAGATTGCTTGTACAAATTTGCAATGCCACCAGCAATGGAGGAGTGTTGTCCTTTTTTTAAATCCTTGGCAGCACGTGATATAGCATTTTGTTATTGTTGTTTTTTTTTGTTCTTGTGGTTGTTGTTTTTTTTTTTTTTTTTTTTTTTTTTTTTTTTTGTCATTCTGATTGGTGTAAGATGTAATCTCAGGGCTGTTTAGATTTGCATTTCTCTGATGACTATGGATGTTGAGTATTTCTTTAAGCACTCAGCCATTCAAGGTTGCTCTGTTGAGAATTCTATATTAAGTTCTATACCTCATGATGGTGTATAGATCCCCCTTATGTCAATGGGTTATTTGATTTTTTGGATTCTAACTTCTTGAGTTATTTATATATTTTGGGTATCAGCCCTGTGTTGAATGTAGGGTTAGTAAAGATCTAGCCCCGATATTTACAATGGCTTTTTGTCCTATTGATGTGACCTCTGACTTCCAGAAGCTTTGCAGGTCACAGTTGTCAATTGTTGATCTTAGATCTTGAGCCATTGGTACTCTGTTCAGGAAATCGTCTTCTCTACCAATCATTGTCTCCCTTACACGTGTATGAGATTTACTGTATCTAGTTTTATGTTGAGGTCCTTGATCCATTTAGACTTAAGTTTTGTTCAGGGTTTAAAATATGGATGTCTTTGCTTTCCTGTGCATGAAGACATCCAGTTAGACCAGCACAATTTGTTGAAGATGCTTTCTTTTTCCCATTGCACGGTTTGCTTTCTTTATAAAATAATCAAGTGGGCTGCATTGTCTTATGTCTGATTTTAGTGGGATTATGTCATTTCTCTCCATTTACTTTTATATTTGTAACTGGATTGCTGTATGTTGCTTTTATTATGCTTAGGTATGTGCCTTGGATCTCTGATTTCTCCAAGACTTTAAAGATGAAGGGGTGCTAGAATTTCTCAAAGGCTTTACAGCATCTAATGAGATGATCATATTTTTTCGTTCAGTTTGTTTATAAAACATTCTTAAGAAATTTGAACATATTTGAAGTTCTTATACTTTAGTTTTCAAGGTATATGGCAAAAATCCTCAGGATCACAGCAGTGTGCTACTAATACAAATCAAAGCAGACTGATGGGAAAATGGAGAGTGCTCAGAAAGAGATCCTACCACATACGGTCAATTTTATGATTTAGAAAAATCATATAAAATGTTGGGAAAGTTGAATGTTTACATTCACAGGAATGAAATTAGTTTCTAACATTATATTCTACATGAAAATTAATTAAGAGTATACTAAAAATATAAATTCAAGACATGAAACTATTAATATTCTGGAAAATGGGAAAGTATTATTTACCATTGATTTTGGAAATGATATATTTTGAAATGATACCAAAATAATGCAAAAATAAAAGTAAAATAAAACAGTTTGACTATATCATGCTAAAAGTAACAAAATGTTTATACAGAAAATAAAGTAACATTAAAATGCAATATATGAAATTAGGAAAAACATACATTAAAATTATGTCTCTAAAATAGAAGATTGCTTTGCATGTATATGTATTATATATTCATGTGTGCAGATATAATATGTGTAATAACTCATTTTAATGGCAAAATCTAAATAACCTGATTAGAAATTGGCAAAACTGTGAAGCCTTTAACCAAAGAAAATGAACTAACATCATAGTATATACACATAAGACTAAACATATCATGAAAAACCAGAGAAATACAATAAGAAATGCACAGGAATCACGGAGTACACATCTTGTATCTGATAGTGTAACTCTTGTCAAAAATAAAACACAAATATTTTTAAATTTGTAGCTATAAGGGAACTCATACAATGGGAAGAATACAAATTGGTACAGCATTTAAAAATAGAATTATGTCATAATATAAACATCACATGATCTAGAAATGTGTATCCAAAGGAAATTTAAGAAGCATAATGAAAATTCCCACATTTTTATCTTCATTTCATCATTATTTGTAATTGCCAGTGCAGAGAAAGACATTATTATAGTTTTTTTTTTTTTGGCTAATTATAGTAAATTTAATTGCTTATCAGAAAAGACATGGATACAGAAAATCTCTCCCTATCTATCTCTCTTTATCTTTCCCTCTCTCTCTCTCTCTCTCTCTCCCTCCCTCCCTCTCTGTCTGTCAAACACACACACACACACACACACACACACACACACAGAGAGAGAGAGAGAGAGAGAGAGAGAGAGAGAGAGAGAGAGAGAGAGAGAGAGAGAAAGAGAAAATTTTCCCAGACTTTAAAAAGCAAATCCCTGTAATGGTCATGTTTTTTTTTTAATTTTTATTTTTTTTGTATAATTTTATTTTATTTTTTTACTTATTTACTCTTTTCTTTTCCTTCCTTCCTTCTTTCTTTTAAAATTACCTTTAGTTTTTACAGTCCAGTTGTTATGTTTTTCTCATCTGCCTTCCCAGAGTTCCTCATCCCATGCCTCCTCCCCTCTGTCTCCAAGTGGATCCTGCCCACCCTGCCCCCACCCTGCCCCCACCAGGCTCCCCACATCCTGTGGCCTAAAGACTCAATAGTTAAGTGCATCTTCTCCAGATGAGGCTATACCAGGCAGCCCTCTGCTGTATATGTGTCTGAGGCCTCATATCAGCTAGTAGTGTGTACTGCCTGGTTGGTGGCTCAATGTCTGAATGATCTCAGGGTCCAGGTTAGTTGAGACTCCTGGTCTTCTTATGAGTTTGCCCTCTTCTTCCCTCCTCAGTTTCTTCCAGCCTTTCTATAATTCAATCTTAGGGGTCCCCAACTTCCGTTCAGGTTGGATATAAGTGTCTCTCTATCTGCCTCAGTCAGTTAGGCCTCTTGAAGAACAGCCATGTTAGGCTCCTGTCTATAAGCACACCATAGCATCAGTAAAAGTGTCAGGCCTTGGAGCCTGCCTTTGAGATGGATCCTTTTTTTCAGTCTCTTCTCCATTTTTGTCCCTACAGTTCTTTTAAACAGAAATAATTCTGAGTCAGAGTTTTTTGACTGTGATATGGCAGCCCTGTTCCATAAAGGAAGAATGGATATAGAAAATGTGGTTCATTTATACAATGAGATACTATTCAGCTACTAAGAATGAGGATATCATGAGTTTTACAGGCAAATGGACAGAACTAGAAAATATCATCTTGAGTGTGGAATTCAAAAGCAAAAGATCATGCATGGTACGTATTCACTAATACATGGATACTGCCAAACCGAGTGCAGAATACCTAGGATACCATCCACAGAACTCAAGAAGACTAACAAGCAGAAGGGCAAGAAGCATGCTTCAATCCAACTTGGGGGTGGGGGGAGAAGAAATTAATCATGGGGGAGGGGTCTGGGTAGGAGAGGGAAGGGGAAAGGGGTAACAGGAACAGGTATGGGAGTGGAGACAGGAGAGAAGCCTTGACTCATCAGAATGAATGGAAATATGAATTTATCGAAGTGGTGGGAGGATGTAAAGTACCAGAGACCTGGGAGGTGACAGACTCTCAGGATTCAAAGGAGGAAACGTACACGAAGTGCCCAACAGTGGGGAGAGGAAACTTAGAGTCTAATTCCAGTAGAAAGACAGGACTGTATTGAAATTCATATGATACATGAAATAAGCTAACCTCAAAAGGACAAATATATATAAAATATATAATATATATAAATATATATACATATATATATACATATATTAGTATTTTCCATACACTCTATATGTACATGAACTCAGGGTCAGCCAGTGATTCATGAGAAGCCACACTTTTAAATAAATGTGCTATGATTCAACCAAAAGCCATCCACTCTAATTAGCTCCCCTGCAAGTTAAGGGTCTCAGTAATCCCTCTGTCTTCCTTGCTTAAGTAGTTTGATTTTGTATAGGGCTTGTTCCAATAACCATATCTGTTTTTACTGCATGTTTGCAAAATCCGTGTCATGTCCAGATTATATAGTCATACAACTTACCTCTCAATCCTCCATCTATTTGGCCTGATATAGTTGGGTATCTCTTCCTTGGCAAGTAAGAGTGAGATTTTTCTGATTAATATAAAAATCTGTAAGTCCTTTTCTGAGTTACCAGAAAGGTGAGGACTGAAGTAGAATACAAATGAACCTAGCATTTATCTAGAAATACATGTGGTTTCTGCTTTTAACAAAATGTCAAACTATAGGGATACAATGATAGACTAACATTTGCTAGATGATGGATGGCAGAATTCAGAACTGCAAAGCAAAATGCGTAAGGTTCAATGTATTGAAACTGTTGAGTATTTTTTTGGGATGGAAAATACCCAGCTCTAGGCATTTTTCAATATGCACAGAACTCCCTACTAAGAACCAAATACTCATCTCAAGAAAGATTGAATATATGAAAAATAGTACACAAATAGGCACTGATACAAGCACACACACACACACACACACACACACATTTCCAGAGATAGACCAGAGCTGTAACAAATGAACCTAAATGTATATTTTATATTTTTCATGCTATCTTGAAAGGACTGGAGGAAAAACAGAAGCTTACGTAAATTTGGCTATTCATGCTAATGATTCCCTGAGAAGGAAGTCACAGAGAAGCAAGAAAGGAAGTGCCATTTGATATTCATGGTCCTAAATTAGAGATGTCAACCTGAAGTTGTTCTTCAGGAATTTGTGAGCAGATAGCAAGAAAAATTGAAGACTAAGTAGACAGATTGATAAATGACAAGTAGATGACAAGATGATGATGATGATGATGATGATGATGATGATGATATAAACAAACATATATAGCTAGCTAGATAATAGCGATAGAAGATAAAAAACAGAGGGATGATTGAGGTAAATAGGTAGCAAGACAAATTTGTAAATAAATAGATTATAGGTAGGAATATAAATAAAGGCAGTTATGTGTACATTCATATATTAAGGGGATTATATTAATTATTGTTAAAATTAAGTTTTAAAGAAGTATTATTTAGAAAAAATAACCTTGACATACATAAAATATTTTAATTTATTTTTGATTATTGGAATATTGTGAATGTAAAACATGCATTCAATCTGAAGGCAAATTCCCTTATCTATCCATTTGAATTGTCTTTAATTATGCAGGTATATTTTTTATTTTTATGTATCTATCATTAATCTACCTATTTGTCTATCTATCTCTGTATCTGTCTATCTATCAATCTACCTATCCATCCATCCATGTATTT
Source organism: Mastomys coucha (assembly GCF_008632895.1). Classification (NCBI taxonomy): domain Eukaryota; kingdom Metazoa; phylum Chordata; class Mammalia; order Rodentia; family Muridae; genus Mastomys; species Mastomys coucha. The sequence continues at coordinate 12,143,414 of NW_022196900.1, forward strand.
GTTGCTCTGTCTGTCCTTTTGTCTGTCTGTGTGTCCCTGTTTGTCTGTCTGTCTGCCTATTGAGTGAGACAGGGTCTTACTATATGCATCCAAAGTGATATCTCATGTTGTCTTGCTGCCTAGTTTCTAGGGATCAGAGCCATTTACTACTAAGCATATTCTTTGGGAAACACTGGGGCCATTTAGTAGAAGCTTACATAAATTTCATTGGGTTCTCTATTAGAAAGACATAGGTAATATTTAATATAGAGAGATCTAGTTGATTTTAGAATATGCTGATGTGTCGGTTAGTTTTTAAACCATGACAAAGATGACCTGGAAAGGCTCAACTGAGGAACTGCTTTTATCTGATTTTTCTGCAGATATGTCTGTGGGGCATCTTCTTGATTAAAAATTTATGTGGAAGGGCCTAGAACATTTGGTAGTGAAATCTCTGGGAGAGTCATTTGTGAACACATAATAAAGCAGGCTGTGCAATCCATTTTAAACAAATCAGTAAACAAAGTTTCTTGGGATCTCTCCTTCATTCCATGCCTCCAGATTCCTGGTTTGGCTTCTTTTGATAAGGATGTATCCTAATGATATTCTGCTATATTCATAGGCCAGTACCTTATCCAATCATTATCAGAGAGGTTTCCACTGTTAGCAGAGAAGAACAGATGCAGAAACAGCCAGCCATTATGCAGAGACAGATAGGTCTAAATTGGAGTCTCCATCAAATCTCTCTCTACAGAGTTCAGTGAATCCTGTGTTAGAGGAGGTAGAAAGATTTTAAGAGCCAGAGGGGATGGAGGATACCAGGAGAACACAGCCTTCTGAAACAACTAAGCTAGGTTCATATGAGCTCACAGAAAGTGCAGCAACTACATAGGTATATACCAGGTTGTCTTTGTATATAGTACAGATACTAGCTTAGTAGTTTTATGGGACTCCTGACTAAAAGAGTGGGTCTCTGACTATTGCTTGTTCTTGTGCCTCTTTTCTTCATGTTGAGTTGTCATGTTCAACTTCAATATTAAAGATTTTGCTTCATCTTATTATATTTTATTTTGTCATGTTTGGTTGTTATCAGAAATTTGTTCTATTCTAATGAGAGACTGAAAGGGAGTAGATTCAGAGGGGAGTGAGGTGGAGAGGAGTGGGAGGAGTAAATGAAGAGGAAACTGCAATTAGGATATATTGTATGAGAAAAGAATCTATTTTCAGTTAAAAGAACAAAATCAAACAAACAGGATGAACTACTTCCTTCACAATTTGGTCATGTTTAACATTTTATCACAGCAACAAGGAAACAATCTAAGGCAATTACTGTCCAAGTGAATAACTAATCTCTGCACTCTTGGAAATCTCCTTAACAGTGCATTAGAAGGCCTTTTCCTACTTTTCTGTTCTCTGCCTTCCTTCCCCTCCCCCCTTCTCCTTTCCAGTCCTTTCATTCTTTGCCCCTTCCACTTGCTTTTGAATCTTCTAACTACTGTGAGTGAGGTCATTCCACCGCATTTCCTATCTTTTTTGTAGATCAGTAATCTCTGTTCTTTTTTTCCAACCAAACCTAGATATTCACCATTATTATTTCTGATCCTTACTCAGCAATAGATATGATTTTCATGAAGATAATCCTATTATCTACAGGGTGGCTTCTGAAACATAAATAAAATTACAAATAAATAAAACAAATACATAATAAATAAATATACAAACAAGTAGCCAAACAAATAATATGGAAAGCATTCTTTTAAAATATTTAAAACTGATGTCATTTTCCTGATAAGTACGTTTGCCCATTATCCAGTAATTAAAATTAACAAAAATAATGACACATAGTAGCAATTTTATTTTTAAATTTAATGCAAGCTCCTTTTAGATCTCAATATTTCTAAACATTGCAGGCTTAATTTGTTTTGTTTATAATATATGTGATTCAGTTGGAAGAGTGCAACAGAGAATGCAACTGCCTAACCTATATTGGAATACTTCAAAGGATTTTTGACTGCCTTGTCTGTGTCTATGTAACTGAGAATAAAGAGCACAGTGTTTCTAGTTATGCTCAGAACCTTCATTGTTAAAGAAGCTTGCTCTTGGCCTACAACTAATCCCATGCTAAAATCAAATCTGTCTTGGATGAGATGAACCATGTTTAATTTTTTTTCTAAGAAAAGTAGATGCTAAGAAAATTATAGGAAATATAGAAAGTCTTAACAGTTTTAATTGCTAAGCTTAGTCTTCATTGGTAATTTAATAAATGAATACTAAAAATTTAAATGTCTTATCAATGGGATAATGACCTACTTTTGAAAAAAATCATAACTCTAATGTTACCAGGTAAATTTAATGTTTCTACTCCTAATATTACTTAGCTATGCAGTAATAAATTACATAGATCTTCTTCTCAACCTGTGAGTTACAACCCCTGCGTGAGATCCGGGTCTCTTTCACAGAGGTTTCCTAAGACTATTGAGAACACAGATATTTACATTATGACTCATAACAGTAGCAGAATTACAGTTATAAAGTATAAGCAAAAATTACTTGATGGTTGGGGCTCACCACATAAGGAATTGTATTAACGGGTAGCAGCATTAGGAAGAACCAGTGTGTAAAATGGTTCTTATTCTTTGCCAGTGTGAAACAGTCATATTTAGTACTGTAATGCATATTGTATGTGCTTATCTGTTTGCACTGGAGTAGTTGGGTTGTTTTTCTATTTACATTACAATTTCATCTTATTCATCTCTTCCTTACATGTTGAACAACTAGTAGTTCTTCATACATTTCTTCTCTTTCCTTTTTCTCTCTCTCTCACTCAGTCTGTCATCTCCCCCCATCACTCCAGGTATACATAAACACACAAACACCTGTAAGTAGTATAGCATATGTGTATATATGCACAAATGCATATGTATACTACATACACATGGTCTAAATAAGTGTGCATGTATGTGTGGGCAAGTGTGGGGATGGTGTGTATGTTCATTTGTGTGTGTGTGTGTGTGTATGTGTATATATGTGTTACAAAGAAGTCATTTGACAAATAATACATTAAATATTCGATTTCTGTTTTGAACTTTTTCTCAACTTTCTACCTAAATAATCATCTGAGGCTTTTACTGTTGGTTTGGTTTCATTATCTTTTATTCCTCACACCCTAGATGTTTTTTTTTTTCATATAAATATTTCAATTTTAAAATTGAAAAGCTAAACTTGAAAAAAAGCTAAAATTGAAAAGCTAAAGCTAAACTTCATTCCTTTTTTCTTTTTAAAAAAAGATGTGATCCTACTTTTCAGTATATATTTTCAGAAATTATGGCTAGTTTTCTTCTTTTACCTCAAGCAGAGTCATTATTTATGCCATCTTTGTGCTCATTTCATAAATGTTTCTTTAACTATCTTTTATGATAACTTACCCCTTTAAAGTTTGTTATCACACTTCCAGGTTTCATGTCATACCACATGGTGATCATCAAAATCAACTTAATTATCCTTTAATCTCCTTCCAGTTTTTCTCCCCAGTGTGAGAGATGTATAGATTTATATGAACGTCATTGTGGTATTTATGACAAATGAGTCATGTATTTCAACTCTTCACAACCAGTTGGTGGGGCTGTTTGTCAAGACTACGGACCCTTTAGTGAATAGACTCCTGCTGAAGGAAGCATATCCACTGCTATGGGGCTTGAAAAATGTATAGCCTCACACTACATCTCATTTCCTATTGCCTTCAGAAGTGTGGATGGAGTTATGCTCTACAGGATTCTTGCTCTAGCTGTGTGCTGTCAAGCATCTCTGGCCAATAGACTCTCCTGGAACTGGAATACCAAGTAAACTCTTCATTCTATAAATTGCTCTCGGCCATGGAACTTCATTCCATCAACACAAGTATCTAATACATTGATTCAGCTAGTCTAGTGGCTCTTATTTTTTTTTAAGCTGAAAGAAAATATGTATTTAAAGTCCTCTCAGCTTCTTTCACCTATATCTCTTTGATCATTTTGCCATTCTTTCCCTGTAACTAGACAATGATGGCCAATGCTTGCATCCCAAAGTGACATTTTTTTTTTCAGTGTGACTGTCCAACATGGCATAGTTTATGCTTTCTTCACAACTTAAAAATTTTTCATTGCATTTGTCATATATTAATTATCATTTTATGATCCATAAGATTTCAATTCCTCATAAGTCTTAGCATTTAATTTACTTTTCCTTTCTTTACAGTTGTGTTCCAGTCTCAGGAACACTTGGCAATTATTATAGCCTCATGCATGTGCTCAGGTTCACAGACATACACATTTCTTTCTATATAGCTTCATGGGCATTCTCATGTTAAACTTTATTGCACTTGTTTTTATTGCCTGTTCTAACATTTTATATAACATAGTTCAAAATTCATAGCTGGGTTCTAATAAGTATAGAAAAACTTAGTTCTTGTTGAAATTAATTCTAATAGCAATTGGCCTTTTCAATTTAATGATATTAGTTGACACTTTTCTGTGTACTTTTTTTTCCCTGAAAGAAGTAGTAAAGGCCATAATGGTGTTTTCTACTCTTATCGTTTCTGTTCCTTCTCCCCTAAATTTCTATGTGGAATTTTCTCCTTGATTTCAAATATGTTTTTTGAAGATTCCCCATTTACTAATAATTATACTAAGATGTAATGTTTGCATATAGGAGGTGTAATATTGGGTCATTATTTGCCACTGACAATCCCAAGCAGATGGACAGTAAATGCATCATTTATTATGGAATCTATTGGTGTGCTAAAAACATCACATTTCCATGGACATATTCTGTCTTTTAGAACATCTCATAGCTCTGGATTAGTGGTTCTTAACTTTTGGTTTGTGACCTCTTTGAGAATAACATATCAGATATCCTATATATCAGATATTTACATTACAATTCACAACAGTAGAGCACATACAGCAGAGGACTGCCACGTCTGTGTTCATTCAGAGATGATGCACTTAACCCTTGGGGGACTGGAAGCCACAGGGAATTTAGAGGTCAAGTGGTGAATGTGTGTGTGTTGGGGGGGAATACACATGGAGACAGAGGGTTGGAGAGGAGGTATGGTATATGGAGCAGTGGGAGGATGGGTGGATGGGGATGGGGTGGGGTGGGGCTATGAATAAAATATAGAGTGTAAAAAATAAATTAATTAAAAAAACAATCAAACAAAAAGAAAGAGCAACAAAATAATTTTATGGTTGGGGGGTTCCACAACATGAGAGAGTGTATTTCAGAACTACAACATTAAGAATACTGAGAACTACTGCTCTAAATTCAAATTGTATTTTGTACTGGAAAAAATTCTAGAAATGAATTATTCTGTTATTCAGAATATACTAACATTACACCCAAAGTGCCACTTATGAATAAATCTTTCAAAGAGTTATCTCACTGTTAGTTTTTTGCCATTGCAACATTAGTTTCAGTTGTTGGCAATAAGCACTGTAGGAAGATGGATCAACATAATAGACATGATTGAAGCAGAGAATCCTTACCCATTGTATGCTAACTACTTAGCTGTTCATACTTTGTAAAACAAAAGAGTCAATGCAAGTCTCTAGAATATGCTTTAAAGAGCTTAATAGTTTGACAAAATTCAACAAAAATTATCAAATCATAAAACTCATTAAGATCATTATTACAGGGGAACCTCCATTCTACACTCTGACCACCTTCATCATATCTGTGGATCCTGAACCATACAGGTAAGTTTCTCTTCCATGACTCAACTTCACTGCTTGCTGAGTCTGCTGGGAACGCCAAGCTGCCCTGAGCAGCCTGCTAGCCCAGGTAGAGCTACGTCTCTGCTCACCTTCATTCCTGAACCATACAGACCTGCAGAACTTGGGATATAGACTTGCAGGTACAGAACTATACACCCCAAGGATACTCACAGAGCACAAACTGCACCAGAACCATTGAGTTTAACTGCCCTCCCAACACTTACTACAACAGGAACATCAAGGGACTAAACCTATCTAGATGGCTTAAGGCATTCGAAAAAAACACAATCAACAAAGTCAGGACAATATGACACCTTCAGAACACAGTTACCCTACTAGAGCAAGCCCTTAATATTCAAACACAGCTAAAACATAGGAAGAGTGACCTGAAATCCAATCTTATAAAGATGATAGAGGCCTTTAAAGAGGAAATAAATAAATCCCTTAAAGATATACAGGAAAATAAAATTAAATGGGTAAAGGAAATCAATAAAATTCTGGAAGACCTGAGAGTGTAGCAATAAAGAAAACACAAACTGAGGCAGTCCTGGAGATGGAAAACCAAGGGAAGAGAACAAGCACAACAGGTGGAAGTATCACCAACAGAATATAAGATATGGAAGATAATCTCAAAGAAGCTATAATGGAAGAAATGTGTACATCAGGCAAAGAAAATGTACAATCTAAAAATTTTCTAACACAAAACATCTAGGAAATCTGAAATACCATGAAAAAAACCTAACCCAAGAATAAAAGAAATAAAAGGAGGTGAAGAGTCCCAGCTCCATGGCCCAGAAAATATTCTCAACAAAATCATAGAAGAAAACTTTACTAACCTAAAGAAAGAGATGCCTATAAATATGCAAGATGCTAATAGAACACCAATTAGACTGGACCAGAAAAGAAAATTCTCCTGCCACATAATAAGCAAAACATAAAATCTATAGAACAAAGAAAAAATATTAAAAGCTGCAAGGGAAAAAAGCCAGGTAACACACAAATGTAGACCTATCAAAATTACACCCAACTTAAAACAAGAGACTCTAAAAACTAGACAGGCCTGTAGAGGCATCTTGCAACCTCTCAAGAACCACAGGTGCCAAGCTACACTACTATACTCTGAAAATTCTCAGTCACCTTTGATAGATATAAACAAGATATTTTAAGACAAATACAAATTCAAGAGATATCTATCCACAAAACCAGAGCAACAGAAAATACTAGAAGGAAAACTCTCACCTAAGCAGGATACCTACATTCAAGAAAACATAGGAAACAATTCCAAACCAGCAAATAGAAGGGAAGCACACAGAAACACACATACACTAACACCACTGACATCAAAGTAACAGAAATAACAATCACTGGTCATTAGTATCTGTTAACACCAATGGACTAAATTCCCCAGTAAAAAAGACAACGGCTAACAGAATTGATGCAAAAACAGAATCCACCTTTACACTGTATATAAGAAATGCACCTCAGCAATAAAGTTATATATAACCTCAGAGTAAAGGGCTGGAAAAAATTTCCAAGCAAACTGCAGAAAAAGCAAGCTAGAGTAGCCATTCTAGACTTTCAACCAAAATTAATCAAAAGATACAAGCAAGAACACTTCATACTCATAAAAGAAAAATTCTACCAAGATGATATTTCAATTCTGAACATCTATTCCTCAAACACAATGCTACCCACATTTGTTAAAAAAAAAATTGCTAAAGCTTAAATCATACATTCAACTCCACACATTAATAGTGAGAGACTTTAACACCTCACTTTCACAAATTTACACATCTTCCACACAAAAACAAAACAGAGAAATAATAAAATTAACAGATGTTATGAATCAAATGTATCTAACAGATTATATATGTGTAATATTTCACTCAAACACAAAAGAATATACCTTCTCAACATCTCATGGATCCTTCTCCAAAACTGACTATATTGTTGGTCATAGAGCAAGCCTCCATAGATACAAAAAATTGAAATAGTATTTTGTATCTTATCACACCACCATGGACTAAATCAATGATCTCTGGGTGAGAGAAGAAATAAAGAAAAAACTTACTTTCTAGAATTCAATGAAAATGAAGGCACAAATTTATAAGACACAGTGAAAGCAGTGGTAAGAGGAAAGTTCATAACACTAAATGCCTCTATAAGGAAATTAAAGTTCTCTTACCAGCAACTTAAAAGGATAACTGAAAACTATAGGAAAAAAGAGGGATGTACATCAAAGAAGAGTATAATGCAGGAAATAATAAAAATCTGGGCTGAAATCAATCAGCTAGAAACAAAGAAAACAATACAAAAAAAATCAATGAAACCAAAAGCTGATTCCTGGATAAAATCAAAAGATAGATGAATCCTTAACCAAACTAAACAAAAGACAGATAGTATCCAAATAAAAAAATGAAACAGGAGACATACCAGCAGACACTGAGGAAATTCCAAGAATTATCAGACCTAACTTCAAAAGTCTGTACTCCAAAAAAATAGAAAATGTGAAAAAAATGTATGATTTTCTAGACACAAACGACTTACCAAAGTTAAATCAAGAAAGTGTGAACTAATAAAACAGCCCTATAATCCCTAAATAAATTGAAACAGTAAAAGTCTCCCAAATGAAAAAAGCTCAGAGTCAGATAGTTTTAGTGCAGAATTCTACCAGACTTTCAAAGCAGAGCTAATTTCAACACTCATCAAATAATTTCATGAAATAGACTTGGAATAAGGGAGGCAACTAAGAATCAATAGGGGTGTCCTTAATTCTGATTCATAGCATTGGGCACATGGAACCTAAAGAGCACATCTCCTGTAGCCAGACAGGAACCCGAGTGGTCCAACAAGGATATCAACCCACCCACAAAACTTTCAACCTAAAATTTATTCTGTCTTCAAGAAATGCAGGAAAGGGGGATGGAACAGAGACTGAGGGAATGCTCAACCAGTAAGTGCCCCAACTTGAGACCCATCCCAAGTGCAAGCACCAACTCCTGACACTATCAATGGTACTCTGTTAAGCTTGCAGACAGAAGTCTAGGATGGCTGTCCTCTGAGACACTGCACCCAGCAGCTGACTCAGACAAATGTAGACACCTACACCCAAACAGTGGATGGAGTTTGGGGACTCTTATGGAAGAATAGGAGGAAGGATTATAAGCCCCAGAGTGGATAAGAACTTCAGAGGAAGACCAACAGAATCAACTAACTTGGATTCTTGAGGCTCTTAGAGCTTGAACCACCAAAGAACATACACTGGCTGGACCTAGCCCTCGCTGTACATATGTAGCAGGTATGCTGCTTGGTTTTCATATGGATTTTGAACAACTGGAGTGGTAGTCTATCCTAAAAGGATGTTGTCTGTGCATGGGATATATTCTTCTAGCTGAACTGCCTTTTCTGACCTCAATGGGACAGGGTGTCCTAGCAATGACTTGATGTTCTAGGGTGAGGAGATCCCAGCAGGCCTCCACCAACTCCCCAGATAGTTAGTAGAGGGAAGCAAGTGTGGAGGGATTGTAGGAAGGATTGACCTAAGGGCATGCAATGAGCAGGATGAAAAGTGAATAAGTAAAAGAGCAAAGCAAAACAAAAAAACAAGTAAAATATATTAAAAATGTCTGTAACCTTGAACCTTGAGGTAGGGCTGCTCCTCTAGTCTGGTTTTCTATCTGGCAGGCAGAAGAGTGAACATTGTGAAATATGTCCAATCGTACTTATTGCCCAAATGTGCTCCCAAAGACATTTTTCATATCTTTATGGGTAAACAGGACCCCTATCATTGCAGTACCTTCTATCCTCCCTGAATCAACCAAGACATGAACTATTGTACAAGAAGAAACACTGGTGACCATCACAAGAAACAAATACAGCACCACTGATGGCTAATATTTAATAGGCTATAAGGATTTAGAAATCCTCCCCCATACAATCAGATTAACAAATCCCACTTAAATAGTAGAGGGTTGTAATTGAAAGAGGCAAAAGATACAGACTATTGTTGTGGAGTGGGGCTTAGAAAATCTATATAAAGATTGTAAACCAAAGCTTGATGCTCTATCAATAAAGATATTTTAATGACAAATATTTAAAACAGTCAGGCTTCTCATTGAATTATACAAACACAGAACATCTTAGACTAGGAAACAGTTGCCTCTATACATCATATCTCATGTATTAATTATGATTCTATAAAATAAATTAGTACTAATATGGTATTTAAAATTCATTTTATGTATTTAAATTCTAACTTGAAATATTTCTATACTACTTCACTTGTTTTGACGGTATTTTATAACAAAGTATAACCAATCTCTTCTTCTTGTCATTTATATAATTTTCCATATGGAACTATTATTACCATTATAAAATAACCAGTTTAGAATTATAACCAAAAGTAACAATTTGATAAGGCAAATTTGATATTTGCCTTATTTTACTATATTCCTGATATACTGTCTTATTTATGCAAACTGAAATTTTTATATATTTTAATTTTTTTTACTTTTATTATCTCATATATTAAATCATGACTACAGTTTTTCCTTCTTCCACTCTACCCAGTCACTCCATACTCCCTCTCCTTGCCCTAAGATCTCCTTCTATGTTTCCCTTAATAGAAAATGGGGAGAGGGGTAAGTCTCCCATGGATCTTCACCAAAGATGACCTAACAAGATCCAATATGACTGGGCACAAACACTCATATCACAGCTGAGTGTTGCAACACAGTAGGAGGAAAAGCCCAGGCAAAAGAATCTGAGATATTCTACTCCCATTGCTAGTACTCCAATAAGAACACCAAGCTACACAACCAAAAGATATGTGCAGAGGACCTAGATCGTACCTATAAAAAGACTCTTTTCACTGTTTCAGTTTCTGTGAGCCCCTATGAACCATGCTTGGTTGATTCTTATAATCTTTAATCTTTATAAAAGATAAAAAGTATCTTTTATTCACCAGTTATAATTGTCATCTCTAAAGCTTACTGATAAATAAATCACCATTTCTAAATCTTTCTGAAATATTGCTAGCTGGTTTAATGCAGCTCTTCTGGCCTAAATTTCTTTACAAGCTGACTGACTCAAACTGGTTTCTCTCAGCTTCTCATTGGATTGATCTTTTTAGCAAAATTACATCTGAATACCACAAACTATACTGCACTGACTGCACAAACTGAACTGAATAATATTGCAAGAACTTAACTGAACTCAACTGTGTTGAACTGCACTGATCTACACTGAACTGAACTCAACTGAACTCAAATGCATTGCCTGAACTAGACTGAACTATATTCACAGAACTGCCCTCTACCCTGACTCACTCTTCCTCTGATTCGGACTGAAATTTCCATCCACTTTTCTTAAGTCATCTCTTTCCTGTGCTGTTTTCATAAGAGTTGGGCATATCATATTTCTGAATCACTGTGTCAAATCCTTCTCTGATTCCTCACTTTATCTGCTTCTCAATTAGATATCACTTTCAAACATGGTTGCTTTCTTCTATAAACTAATTTTGCCTTCATTGTTAAAGGATAATGCTGTGTACTAAAGTCATGTCCAGCCAAATCATAGTGTAATTTCAGGCATGTCTGAATTCCTGTAAGTTCATATAGACCTAGAAGGTCTTTGGGCATTATCCCTTGCCAGAACAGCTGTATTACTGGATTAGAATTCCTGTGCAGACTCTGAGTTTTTGTGTTGTCTTTGAGCCTTCTAGTTCTGATAATCCTTCATCCCCTCTTCTTAGTGGTTCCTCTGACTCTGGCTAGTGTTTGTATGAGGGTCTCTGACACTTTTCCCAACTTATTATTAGACAATGACTATCTGATAACAATTGGGCTAGGCAAGAATGTATGAATATAGCAGAACGTCATTAGGATTCATTTTATCAAATATTTTCCAAATTGTGTCTGGTTCTATCCTGGCATTCTAAACTATCCTTCCTGTATTTCCTTGTGATATCTAATTGAGGCAGTGTTAGGTATGAGCTTCCAAAATCCTGCTTGAAGACAACTGTTTATATTATAAAATGAGGCAGATTTGCTAACAGCAAGTTCACAACTATCCCTTAAAATGTAACTTGCATTTCATTAAAAGTAAGTAAAGATACATGAAAAAATCTCAGCATAATCTCACAAAATCTTATTTGAAAATTAGATTCAATCTATCTCAAGATTCAGCTATAGCACTCCTGGGCATTTACCCAAAAAATGCCTCATTCTACCACAAGGGCACTTGCTCAACAATGTTCACAATAACTTTATTCATAATAGCCAGAAACTGAAAAAAACCTAGATGTCCTCAACTGAATAACCGATAAAAGAAAATGTAATATAATTTCATGGAATATTACTAAGCTGTTAGAAAGAATGATATCATGAAATTTGTAGGCAAATACATGGAACTACAAAAAAAATCAGCCTTAGTGTAGCAACCTAGCTAGAAAAAACAAACAGTGCATACTCACTTATAAGCAGATAATAGTTGTTAAGTAAAACAAATTGGATAAAGTAAAGTAGGGCATTGGGTACACATTCTGATCTCCTTGGAAAGGAGAAATAAAGCAGATTTTGTGAGTAGGCTGCAGGTGGATATGGAAACATGAGGGGTTAGGTGGGAGAGAGAAGGACGTGGGGAGAAAGTGCTAGAAGAGGTGACAGAAATAGGTGTGCATTTAGGGAGTGATATGGAAACCTAGTGAAGTGGGAATTCCTGGAATTTGTGAGATTGGTTTAATGAGAACTCCTACTAATGGAGGATATGGAGCCTGAACAGCAATCTTCTGTAACCAGGCTAAACTTCCAGTGATGAAATTGGGACAACAACCCAGATACAAAAATCTATGACCCACACACTGTTCTGTCTGCAAGATATGCTGGAGCAATAGCAACTCAGAGATTGTGGGAGTGGTGTGACTGGTCTAACATAAAACCCAAGACACAAGAGCAAGCCCATGTCTAAAAGTGCCTAGATATCCAGAATCTGGAAGCTGGATGGCTCAGAGATTTAAGGTAGGACAAGACAATGCACACAGAAGAAATAGTAAATTAAATAATTCCTAATATTATTCTGCACAGGATAGGTGTCTAGCACAACGGAAATCATAGAGGCTTTCTCTTGCAGCTGATGGCAGCAGATTTATATGTTATAGCCATATAATAGGTAAATTTGGTAAATTCTGCATAAGAGAAGGATGAAAGATTATACTAGCCAGAGGGTTTGATGACATCAGGAGAACATGGCTCACAGAATCAATTAAGCAGGATTCATAAGGGCTCACAGAGACTAAAGCAGAAACCATGGAATCTACAAGAGTTGTACCAGACCCTCTGCATACATGCTGTGGTTCTTTAGTTTGAAGTTTTTATTGAACTCCTAACAATGGGAGTTGAGTTGAGGTATCTCTAATTCTTTAGCCTGCTTGTGGGACCTTTTACCTCCTAATAGTTTGCCTCATCCAGGCTTGATATGAGGATATATGACTAATCTTATTGAATCTTGCTGTGTACTGTTCAGCTAATGTTACTGGGAGACTTGATCTCTTCTGAAGGGAACAAGGAAAGAGTGGATCTGGTGGAGAGGAAAGGTGGAGTAGGTCCTTGGAGCAGAGGAAGGAAGAAAGGTTTCAGTGAAAGGGATTTTAAGACAGAAGAGTAAAGAATAAAAGAGAAAACAAAAGAGAAAATTTATATGCTATAATTAGACATCACTCCTAGTATTTAATGTAACCTAATATGTTAGTAACTCTAACAGAAAAATTATATGAATTACAAGAACACACAAGCTGGAACTTTTAGGTAAAAATCAAAAGGAAATATTAATAATTCAGACAAAAGTCTAATACATTTCTCTTTGATATGTTAGCCATATATAAACAGACTTCTTGTCAACTTTTCTCATCCACCTTGTCATGCCCAGTGATGTGCTCTTAGGCTGGCAGCTATGTCATTGAGATATGACACAGAGTTGTATTATAAATGTCTCATATGTATATGAGCACTCCATAGACACTCGTTCTCTGTACTTTGTTCAGCTGTGGCTCCCTGATTACAGAAAACTATCAAACTATTAAGCTTCTGTCTGCTGAAAATGATGTGGGGGAATAAATCCATGATGCACAGATCTAACAATAAGTATTTAAAGAGCAGTAAGATACTATACAAATTTAGCAAATTTGAAGCAGTAGGTTCTCTTCTAGGGTAAATAACATCTGTACTCATGGGTTTCTGACTAAATTTACAAAATCAGGCTTGAGTTCTCTGCTATGGAATGGCCTTAAGACCAATCAAGCTGGTGTTGATTTCTCCAAGACTAAGGTGACACAATTGCACCATTGTGAATACTTTGTTCTGTTATTACAGCTCACAGTAGTTACATCAAGGAGGATTGTTAATATTATTTTATTCAAAAGCTTGCACGTAGCCTTCTGACACTATAATATACAGTCTCAAGGGAGGAGGCTTTCAACCAGTACCAGTGTAATTTCTCTGAGTCCTGTGACTGAAGGGTGTGGTTTAAGTAACAGTAGAATCTTACCATCAAATATTGAATGTCAAGGAAGAGCAATGCCAAAATTTTTGGAAGAGGGGGAGACTGCTTGATCAATGAGTCCAAGCAAAGTATCCCTAAAGTCTCCCTTGCCTGACACTGGAGTTTTTAATGTTAAAATTATTCATACCATAGAAAAAATTAATAAGTTGTAGAGAATGTAAGGACCCTGGGTCAGTACTCTCAAATCATATTACATTTGAATTCTTAGCTCATACAAAAAGTCAAGAAAACTGAATTGGAAGGCTGTATGCTTGATGTTAGAAAGGAAGACTTAAAGAGGTTTCTATTTTCAAACAACTTCCTACAGATATAAATTATAAACAATGTTAATATAAAAACAGACATCTCCAGGAACTAATAAATAAAAATGCAAGGACATAAGATGCAGAGTTATATTAAGTTTAAGTTATCTCACTATAGCCAGGCAGTGGTGGCACACACTTTTAATCCCAGCACTTGGGAGGCAGAGGCAGGCAAATCTCTGAGTTCAAGGCCAGCCTGGTCTACAGAGTGAGTTCCAGGACAACCAGGGCTACACAGAGAAACCCTGTCTCGAAAAACAAACAAAGAAACAAAAAAACAACAGCAAAAAATTATCTCACTATAGTTGAAACTAAATATTTGAAAGTGTAAGCAATGATAATCATAGTATTTCCTTCAAAAGCTGTAAATGGATAAAAATGTAAAATTAAATATGTACATAAACTGTGCATGAGAAACTCTAAACAAAGGCATTACATCTTTAAAATAATAAATTAATTGTCCATATTTCCCAATTCATGAATCAGTATTTTTATGATAGCAATTTTGAGAAATCCTCTGTCAAATTTCAGTTGAATGGGACCTATTAATTTTTAGTGATCAACAAACTTACACTTAAGTTTTATAAAAAGAAGAAGACCTATAATACATGTTAAAGTATTGTAGAAAACAAATAGTATGACTCAGTATAAATCAAAGGATTTTATCTAAAACAGTCAAAGAAATTCAAAGGATTTATAAAACTAGGAGAATTTGAATAGATAAATCCTAAGGAGGATTATATAGATATTATATAGATAATTATATAGATAACAAACATACAAAGGAAAATGCATTTAATGGACAAATTATGATTAAAATCAGCTATGGCCTTCTACTTCATAAGTTTAAAATGATGTGGAGGAGGAAGAGGAATATCCACATGATGAGAGAGGTGTCAAAGAGGAAGAAGGAAGGGGAAGAAGTACGTTTGAAAGTATCATATTGTTATAAAATTAATCAATCTTACTTTGGCATTAACTCCAATACTTCTAATTTATTTCAAAGCTCAAACCTATACAAAATCTCACAAATGTGTGTTTATTGAAGTGGTTTCATAATTGCAATAACTGGAACCAATCACATTTATTAATAGGTGAATAGAAAGAGAACAGCTGTCAATAGTTCTGTAAGAGGAAAATATCTATCAATATAGAAAGGGAGTAAGAGTATCTTAGACACATGAACTACATAAAAGAAACCAGTATGAAATATCTGCACCTGTATGGCATCAATCACCTAACATTCTGGAAAGAAAAAAAAACTATGAAAACATTGAGAGAAGTGTTGACTGAAAAGTGTTAGGAGTATGTCCAAAAATCTGATCATTGTGAGACCCAAGAGATTGTGTGAGCTATAAATATGTTTTGTTGGATTGTGTCAGCCTGAACAGGAAGACATTAAATGTCTGTCAAATCCACATAACTTGTAGCCTAAGTAGTAAAATTTAATGTAACACAATTTAAAAATATTTAGGGAGTTTGTAACTGAAGGATAGGATGCAGAATGTGGGAACATAATCTTATTTATTATGTATGACTGAAATAAACTTTCTGAAGAGTTGGGGAGAATAATAAGTGGCTGACCTAAGAAACTGGGAGAGTAAATACTGTATGTAAGACTAAAGGGAACATTGTGAACACAGACATAGTTATTATACACATATTTATGGTCTAGTAGTCCTTAAACTGCTATACATTAAGAAATACAGATATTTTAAATTTAACTAAATAGTTAATACCAGGCAAAATATTTAAGTGTTCAAATGGAGGTTACAGGTAATAAAAGGAAAAAAATCAGAGATGAGTCATGTGGTTATAATTGAAGACACTGCTATTCATGGATATCTCCTTCAATATACTACATACAAGAGCCATGAAAAGATGTACGATGTTTAATACCAATTTGGTTTTCTAGACAAACAACATTTCATTCCAATGGCATGACATTCAATCTTCATTTTACTTGTAAAAATTAATATTCCTTGGACAAACTGTTAATTTAATACCTAGACAGAAGTTATACAGAATAAAAATATCTGGAATGCATTGCTATATCAAAGCCAACAAAAGAACAAAACAGAAAAAAAAATTTCAATATGTCAGAGAGTGCAGGGTTAAACAGAACAATACCAGTAACCATGGAAGGCCCAAATGAAGAAGTTAAATACATAAAGTACTATGGAGAGATAGAATATGAGCCATATATGAGCCTGTAGTGACCTATGTCATTGAAAAATATAAGTAACACTTTCACAAAATGATTCTCTAGAAATTAGAATAGTATCCACTCTTAAAATCAGCCTACGCACAGAGAGGGAATTCTAAAAGATTTAGAATGGAAACAGAAATAGTGGAGAGGTGTGAAAAGTACTACCTTAGATTACACAATCAACCAGCGAGAAAAAAACCATTAATAAACAATGGTAATTAGTGAAATTGGAATTAGAATATATGGCAACTATATTTACAATAATTTCCTACATGCAATTGTAAAATTTGTCTCTAATCAAATATTTATTAACATCTACAAGTAGCTATGAAACAAAAATCCCAGTGCTAAAAAAAATGCAATTGAGAAATATCATAATTTTTTTTTGCAATGAAGGTCATATGACTGCAAGGTTAAACTCAGGTCAAATATTTGCAGAAACAACCGCAGGCAAAGTGGATTTAATTTTAGACCTCTTGCTTCTCACTTGTCCCATAAGTGAGATTGTGAACATCTCCCTGCATTCAGAATTTACATTCCACCTTTTAGAACATCTGATCATACTAAGAGTTTGAGCAATAGCTTAAACATAGGGCACAGTGAATTGACCCACAAACCGGAAAGTATTTTGCTCAGGAATGTCCCTGTGGAGGAAGCTCTGTGAATGAGCTATGGAAAGAACAGGCATTCTATGATCACATTTCTTCAAGGGCTACATTTACTATTTAGCTCCATTCTAATGCAGATTTAAACCCTTTAATTAAATTCACTAGGTGAAATGTTTGCTCAGCTGTGCAGGATGATTCAAGGTTAGACATGTGCCTTAGAGGAGTTTTTGATTTATATATTGAAAACATTTTCATGGGATCAAGTTGTAGAATATGGCACTGTAGTAGCAATGCCCTCTGCATTATAGTTTATTGGATCTGAGATCAAGACAGCCAATAACATTGTTTTGGAACAATTAATTTCTTTTTGTGGTTACATGTCACAAATGAGATAATATTTTAAATAGTTTAGTAAAACATAGTATCTATTTTCTCATAATTATGGAAAATAACATGCAATAGTGTCATTTATGTGTTGTTCTCATCTGAGTGTTTTCATGCATATTACAAAGTAGTCTAGGCTCTTGGGCCAAGGCTGGGTTCATCTGCCAGCAAAGAATGATTTTCTTAGACCACAGTAATAAGATACAGACATTCTAACTTTTGATGAGTTTACCTGGATTCAACACATATTTGGCCAAAATTTAAATAATTATCATTTTATATAATGCCTTCCAAATAAAGTTAGTAAGCACCAATTTTGATGATTGATCAAATATTTTAAAATTTAGTTTTGTAATTTACATCTAATAAATCCATAGCAAATGCCTCCACAGTATATTTTAGAGGGACTGGAGATGCTGACTCTTGAGTAGGAATCTTTACACAGTGATCTTTAGGTAGGAGTTGGCAGATAGTCATCGCTAAATAGGTTCTAAAGAATGAATGAGATACCTAATGTAAAAGGCTCATTGCAAATACACCAGTCATGACTTTTAGGAGGAGGAATGGTAAAGAAGGGAGATATTTTTTCTCATACACAGCTTTCATGTCTCTTTTATTTTAAGTTGTATAATCAGAGATAAAGTGTGTAATCCATTTTACAAAAGATTGCAATTCACTGAAAGAGAAGGAAATGCAAACCAGTTATTTTCATTTTTGAAGGAAAGATAATGTGCATGAATCAGAATTTGAAAGGAGCTAATATGTAATAGTTTCTTGTCTGAATTTGTACTTCTTTTATTTTATGTGTATGAACTTCTGCCTCTGGTGTGTCTTTGTATGCGTGTGTGTGTGTGTGTGTGTGTGTGTGTGTGTGTGTGTGTGTGCCAAATGAATGCCTGGTGCCTGTGAAGGTCTGAAATGTACTAGATTCTATGTTCTAGTATTAGAATTATACATGGTTGTAAGACCATCATGTGAATGCTGGAAATGATACCTTTTCTTCTGCAAGAACAACTCTTAACCATCAAACTACTTCTCCAGCTCCAATATGTAATGATTAATAAATTTATAATGATATCAAAACTTACATCTTGGTTCAATGTTTATATTGGTATCAAGTGGAGACAGCAAATCAAATACTGTAGCTTAATAGTTTCAAACAGAACCTGATTTGTCTCTTTTCCTTCTGTGTCTGTTCACCTGTCTGATTTATGTATAACTGAGGACCTGCCCTCTAACAGTGAGGGTGGAAGCCAGAGGCGACACATCACACTGAAAATATTTCTAAACCAGATACTCCCTTGATTCTTTTTGGCTTTCTCAAACCTATTAGTAAGACTAAAATTCTTCTTTTAAATTTTAAACACAAAAGATCTTGTTCCATATGGAGCAACCACGTTCTTGGTGTAACTGCAAAAGGCAACTCACAAGAGACAACACAACACAGAATATTCATTGGGAAGGTATACTTTTAACAAAATGCAACTTTATTCAGAAAATGAAATGAGGACTATTAAAAGAAAATTTAACTATGATTAAGATTCTCCTTAAGACATTTTACAATAATATGTAAGTAGACAGTACTTATTACCCTTTGTTTCTAACTTGATTATAACAGCCCTAATATTTCAAGTTTTTCTTACATAAAATAATCTTCAAAGCTTTATTTTTTAATCCTATATATGATTTGTTTGCACTGATACAAAGTTAACCATTTTTCTTTTTAAATTATTTTGTTACTAAGCACTTCCATTCAATATGTGAAGAACTTCAATCAACTTCATCTACCACCCTCTTCTCCCATTCTCCTGTTTCTCCCATCTGAGTTCTTCATCCCATCAAGACCCCTTCTACTCACTTGTCTTTTATCACAATAGCTTTCCTTAGGAAGCAGAGAGGAATTTTTTTTTTTTTGAGGAAGGGCACCTGATCAGTGGCCCTTTTTATAATTTGTGACATATTTTTGATATATTGAATAAAACTATACATTAAAATGTCCTCAAAAGGTGTGATACCAATAGACATGCTAATATGAAGTGGTCTTCTCACAGAAGAGAACACCAATGTATTATCCAATACCAAATGGTCAGCACTTATATAATTTACATAGAAATAACATTACATGAAATGATCAGTTTGTCTTTAGGAACATATACTTACATATTCGTGTGTGTGTATATCTATCTGTATTTGTGTATTTGTATGTGATTGTATGTGTGTTTGTGTGTGTGTCTGTCTGTCTGCAAGTGTGTGTAGCAATTAAGGATATGTCTATTAAGGAAAAGAGAAGCAAATGAAGTTGGCTCTGTATTCTATAAGATTATTTCATATTATTTTGTAAAGTTTCCATTTATATTGATAGGTTATAGGCTAACATTAATAGAAGTTAACTTTTAGTTGTTGTTTATTATATATGGCAGTTTATGGAGGGAGAAGAGCAAAAGAAACTCCTTAGCATTTATTTAAAAGCACATGCAGCTTTTACAGGGATCTTACTGTTGTTCTGTGTATTTCTGTTTTAGATGTATCGCAACTACCTGTAACTGCTGTTTCAGAATACCTAACACCTCCAGCTTTCAAGGGTATCCATACTTATATGTTCATATCCAAATAAGCACTACACACACTATACACATGTAAGAACAAAATAAATCACATACAAATGCTTTGTATACACACACATATATATTATATATGAATATAATATATGTATATTATGAATATAATATGTATGTATATGTTATACATACATATTATACATATATTATATTTATTTATTTATTTATTACATTATTTAGCACCAGGCAAATTGGAACATATTCATAATCAGGGACTAGCACAAGCTAGTTAAATACCAACCTGGCTACACAACTAATGACCGTCTGAGATATGTAGTAAAACCCTGCCTCAAAGAGCTCAGTGATTTGGGGGTAAGAAACAAAAGGAAAGAAGATGTATTTTGCTGCATAGGTCTGTAAGTTATTGCTAAAAGTCTTCATGTTTACCACACTACCTAGCCTCAACGTGCATTTCAGTTAAGTGCACTGACATCAAATGTTTAATAAATCTCCAGAAATTGTTGATTGTGAAAACCTGAAACTTCATCAACTAGAAATAAAAACTAATCAATAAAAATTTAATTTATACCCAGTAAACACCATCCTCCTTTTCCCTTGACTTCTGGAAACTACTCATTCTTTCTATCACATATCCAAAGGAGATCATTTATATTAGTAAATTCTTTTGGTGGTTCATATATTTCATACCATATTATGTTTAATATGTTCATCTACATTGCTGACTGAGTCAGGGTTTCTTTGTTTCCATATTTGAATAGTATTATGTGTCCATGTTCTATAAAGTATTTATCTTGTGGGATAAATGCTCTATAAAATCTTATGAGTTTTTACCTCATAGCCATTCTGAATAATGTCACTATCTCTCTGGGGAACTGAATTGATCCAGAGTTTAATTCAGAGCATAATTATTGCATCTCATGATAATCCATATATTTTTAATTATGTTATTTATTTAGATACGAGTTGTTGCCTCTTACTCTTGGTGCCTCTACTCACAGTTTCGCATCCTATTCCTCCTCCCCCTTGCCTCTGAGAGGGTGTTCCCAAGCCCCACCGGGCCTCTCCCTTCCAGGGGTCCTCAAGTCTCTCAAGTATTAAGCACATCTTTTCCCACTGAGGCCAGACCAGGTAGACCTCTGCTACTTATGTGTCAGGGCCTTAGACTGGCATGTATGCTCTTAGATGCTGGCACAGTCTCAGCATGTTCCCTGGGCTCTGAGTTAGTTGAGAATTATTATCTTCCTATGGGGTCTTTCTCCCCTTCAGCTTCCTCAACCCTTCCACTAATTCAATTATAGGGGTCCCTGGCTCAGTTCAATGCTTGGGTGTTAATTACCTGCCTTGGTCTCAGTCAGCTGTGAGTAGAGTCTCTCAGAGAACAACCAGGCTAAACTCCGGTTTGTAAGCACACCATAGCATCAGTAATAGTGTCAGGCCTTAGTGCCCCTATCTCATGAGATGGATCCCAAGATGGGCAGGTCATTGGACCACTTTTATTTCAGCCTCTTTCAATTTTTACACCTGCAGTTCTTTTAGACAGGGACAATTCTGGGTCAAAAAAAATTTTATTAGATATTTTCTTTATTTATGTGTCATACAGTATCTCCTTTCCCAGTTTCCTCTCTGAAAAAAAATAAATAAAATACAAATTAAAATAAAAAACAAAAAAAAACAAAAACAAAAACAAAAATAAAATACAAAAAACAAAACCTTGTTCCCTCCCTCCTCCCTCTGCTCACTAAACCACCCTCTTCAGCTTCCTGGCCCTGGCATTTCCCTACAATGGGGCACAGAACCTTCACAGGGTCAAGGGCCTCTCCTCCCATTGATGACCAACTTGACTCAAGAAGAAAGAAGACCAAAGTGTGGATGATACTTCATTCCTTCTTAAAAGAGGGGACAAAATACCCATGGAAGGAGCTGCATAGACTAACTATGGAGGACTGAAGGAAGGACAATCCAGAGACTGTTCCACCTGGGAATCCTTCCCATATTCAACCATCAAAACCAGATACTATTGTGGGTCACAAATTTTGACTGTAGATTAGTAAGTTAGTCCCTTCACTGGAGGTACTATCTATCTACTGGAGGTGGACACTTCATGTTCCTTTTGCCCAATGTTGAGTCCTGAGAGTCTGTCACCTCCCAGGTCTCTGGTACTTTCCAGAGGGTCCCCCTGCCTTTTACACCCTGCATTTCCATTCACTCTCTTGGCCCTCTAGGGGTCTCTGCTGCTCCCCCTACCCCCTGTACCTAATCCTGTTCCCCTTTCCCCACCCCCTACAATTCACAACCTAGGTCCCTCCCTCCCTCTGCCTCCCATATATTTATTTCCTGCTTCTAAGTGAGATTGAAGCATCCTCATTTGGGCCTTTTTGCTTGTTACCCTTCTTCTTACTCTCTGTGGCTTGTATCCCAAGTATTCTGTACTTTTTTGGCTAATATCCACTTTTTGTGAGTACAAACCATACATGTCCTTTTGGGTCTGAGTTACCTCAATCAAATGATAATTTCCATTATTTGTTCCATTTATTTGCCTTCAGCATTCATGATTTAATAGCTGAATAGTATTCCATTATGTAAATGAATCACAGTTTCTGAATCCATTGTTAGGTTGAGGAACATCTGAGTTGTTTCCAGCTTCTGACTATTACAAACAAGGCTGCTATGAACATGGTGGAGTATGTGACCTTGTGATATGGTGAGTTGTCTTTTGGTAGAGCTGGCTCTTTACACAGAATTATTTCCAATTTACTGAAATTTGGAAAGTTTTTTCCAAGTCTGTAGATTGCAGATTTGTCTTACTGACTATGTCTTTTGCTTAACAGAAGCTTTTCAGTTTCCTGAGTCCTCATTTATCAATTGTTGATCTTAGAGCCTCAGCCATTGGTGTTCTTTTCAGGAAATTTCCCTGTGTGTCAATGAGTTCGAGGCTCTTTCCCACTTTCTCTTCTATTATCTTCAATGTATCTGGTTTTATGTTGAGGTCCTCGATCCATTTGTAGTTGGGCTTTGTGCAAGAAAATAAATATGGATCTATTTTCATGCTTCTACATGCAGATCACCAGGTAGACTAGCATCATTTATTGCAGATGCTTTCTGTTTTCTACTGTATACTTTTGGCTTCTTTGTCAAAGATCAAGTATCTATAGATGTGGGGGGGAGTTTACTTCTGGGTCTTTGATTTTATTCTATTGATTAACCTGCCTCTGTACCAATACCATGCAGGATTTTTTTTGTTTTTGTTTTTTTTTGTTTTTTGTTTTTTGTTTTTGTTTTTGTTTTTGTTTGTTTTATCACTAATGCTTTGTAGGACAGCCTGAGGTCAGGGATGGTGATGGTAATTCTCCCAGGTGTTCTTTCATTGTTAAAAATTGTTTTGGCTATCCAGGGTTTTGTGTTTTTCCACATGAAGTTGAGAATGGCTCTGTCCATGACTATGAAGAACTGTGTTGGAATTTTGATTGGGATTGCATTGACTCTGTAAATTGCTTTTGGTAAGATGGCCATTTTAATATATTAATGCTTCCAGTTCATAAACATGGAGGATCTTTCCATATTTTGAAGACTTCTTCAATGTCTTTTTTTGGAGATTTGAAGTTCTTGCCCTACAGGTCTTTCACTTGCTTGGTAAGAGTTACATTGAGACATTTTATACTATTTGTGGCTTTTGTGAAGGATATTTGCTCTCTAATTTCCTTCTCAGCCTGTTTATTAATTATATAAAAGAAGGGTACTGATTTGTTTGCATTAATTTGATATGCTACCACTTTGCTGAAGTTGTTTATAAGCTGTAGAAGTTCTCTGGTGAAATTTTGGGGATCACTTTTAAGTATATTATCTTTTCATCTCAAAATGGTGATACTTTGACTTCTTCCTTTACAGTTTGTATCCCCTTGATTCCCTTTTGTTGTCTAATTGCTCCAGCTATAACATTGAGAACTATATTGAATAAGAAGAAAGTGTGAATCCTTGTTTTGTCCTGGATTTTGGTGTATTTGCTTCTAGTTTCTCTTCATTTAATTTGATGTTGGTTGGCTATACATATTGCTTTTATAATGTTTAGGTGTGTGCCTTGAATTCCTGATCTCCCCAAGTCTTTTAACATGAAACAATGTTATATTTTGCTAAAGGATTTTTCAGCATCTAATGAGATGATCCTGTGGCTTTTTCCTTTGTGCTTGTTTATAAAGTATATTATGTTGATGGAATTTCATATATTGAACCATCCCTACATTCCTGGAATGAAGTCTACTTGACCATGGTGAATAATGTCTCTTATGTGTGTTTATTTTATTGAGTATACTTACATCTACAGTTATAAGCAAGATTGGTCTGAAGTTCTCTTTCTTTGCTGGTCTTTGTGTGTTTTAGGTTCCAGAGTAACTGTGACTTCATAGAATGAAATCTGGTAGTGTGCCTTTTGTTTCTATTTTGTGGAATATTTTAAGGAGTATTGGTATTCGCTCTTTCTTTATGGTCTGGTAGAATGATGCACTAAAACCATCTGACCTGGGGCTTCTTTTGCTTGGGAGACTTTTAATGGGTATTTCTATTTCCTTAGAGGTTATGGGACTGTTTGGATAGTTTACCTCATCTTGATTTAACTTTGGCATGTGATATCTGCCTAAAAAATAATCACCTATATTTTCCAGTCTTATAAGAGTATAGGCTCAGGCTGATGAGTTGGCTCTGCAGGTAAGAGCACTGCCTGCTCTTCCAAAGGTCCTGAGTTCGAATCCCAGCAACCACATGGTGGCTCACAACCACCCATAATGATATCCGACTCCCTCTTCTGGTGTGTCTGAAGACAGCTACAGTGTACTTATTTATAATAATAAATAAATATTTTTTTTAAAAAAAGAGTATAGGCTCTTGTAGTAGGCTCTTATGATTTTTTTTTAAAATTTCCTATTTCTGTTCTTATATCTCTTTTCGTTTTTAATTTTGTTAATCTAGGTACTATCTCTGTGCTCTTTAGTTTGTTTAGCTAAGGGGTTGTCTGTCTTTCTGATTTTCTCAATGAACCACCTCTAGGTAGTGTTGATTCTTTGCATTGGTTCTCTTTGTTTCTGGTTGGTTTCAGCCCTGAGTTTGACTATTATTTTCTACTGTTTACTCCTCTTGGGAGTATTTGCTTCTATTCATTCTAGAGTTCTCAGGAGTGCTGTTAAATTGCTTGTATGGAATCTCTCCAATTTCTTTATGAAGACACTTAGTGCTTTGAATTTTCCTCTTAACACTACTTTCATTGTGTCCCATAAGTTTATGTTGTCTTCATTTTCATTGTATTCTCTTAATTCTATAATTTCTTATTCCTTCCCTGACTAAGTTATCATTGAGTAGAGTGTTGTTCAGTTTCCACAACTATTTCAGCTTTCCATTGTTTTTGCAGTAATTGAAATCTAGATTAAGTTTTGGTGAACCAAAAAATTGCATGGGTTTACTTCAGTCTTCTTATATCTGTTGAGGCTTGTTTTATATGGTCAGATTATATGGACAAGGTTTCATGAGGTGCTGAGGAGAAGATTTATTCTCTTGTTTTGGGGTGAAATATTCTGTAGATATCTGTTAAATCCATTTGGTTCATAATTTCTGGTAGTTTTGCTATGTCTCTGCTTGACAGTCTATTCTATTTGATAGTAGAATGGCAACTCCTGCCTGTTTCTTGGGATCATTTTCTTGGAAAAGTTTCTTCAGACTTGTACTCTGAGGTAGTGTAGTGGGAAATATTAAAAAAGATCATCCCACAATCTCTCCTGCTCTACTTACTGTACCACATTCTTACTCAAGGGCTATGGCGGTACTGGCCAGGTCACAACACTATGTCCTGGCAGGGCCCCGCTATTCTCTCCCTGCTATTCATCTTACTTACTTGCAATGCCCCACACACCCCACAATCAGTCATCTTAGTGCCTAGGTACCCAGTAGAAATGTTACTCTTAAGCTTAATTTTCCAATCAGATTTATATAACAATAAGATCACAGTTTACAAGATGCCAATACAATAATTTCAAAGCCAATTGATAAAGGTAATGTTTTAACCCAATTATTCTAACCTTATAAAAATCTTAGCTACTTGTGGATGTTTAAAAAAACCACATGGGGTCAGTCTTTGTCACTGAGATGTATTTCTTGTATGTAGCAAAATGCTAGTTCCTGTTTATATATCCAGTCTGTTAGCCTGTGCCTTTTTTTTTTTTTTAATTGGGGAATTGAGTCTATTGTTGTTGAAGATATTAAAGACAGATGATTG
The DNA here is from genome assembly GCF_008632895.1 of Mastomys coucha. NCBI lineage: Eukaryota > Metazoa > Chordata > Mammalia > Rodentia > Muridae > Mastomys > Mastomys coucha. Next base: position 12,170,037 of record NW_022196900.1, read on the forward strand.
TTAGTTTCTGTTATTTTTGTTGCTGCAGGTGTTATTATGTGTATATATTCTCTTCTGTTGTGTTTGTTATGTAATGTTTAATTTCTTGTGTTTTCTTGGATATAGTTACCCTCCTTGTTTTGGAGATTTCCTTCCAGTATCCTCTGTAGGCCTGGATTAGTAAAACGATATTGTTTACATTTGGATTTGTCATGGAATATCCTGTTTTCCTTAACTATGGTGACTGAGAATTTTGATGGGTATGGTATCCTGGTCTGGATGACATCTGTCTAAATATTAGGATCTTCTGGCATTTAGAGTTTCCGTTAAGAAATCTGGTGTAATTCTGATAGGTCTGTCTTTAGGTGTTACTTGGCCTTTTTCGCTTACAGATTTTAATATTCTTTCTTTGTTATGTGCATTTAGTGCTTTGATTATTATGTGATGAGAGGATTTTCTTTTCTGGTCCAAACTGTTTGGTGTTTTGTAGGCTTCTTGTACAATTATGACCATGTCTTGCTTTGGGGAAGTTTTCTTCTATGATTTTATTGAAGATGTTTTCTGGCCCTCTAAGCTGGGCTTCTTCACCTTCTTCTTTTCCTATTTACTCTTAGGTTTATTTTTTTTCAATGCGTCCTGAATTTCCTGGATATTTTGGGTTAGGAGCTTTTTACACATTGTATTTTCATTGACCGATGTGTCAACATTTTCTATGGAACCTTCTATGCCTGAGATTCTCTTTCTATCTTTGTATTCTGTTGATGATGCTTGAATTTGTAGCTCCTGATCTCTTTCCTAAGTTGTCCATCTCCAAGGTTGCCCTCCTCTGTCTTTTCTTTATTGTTCCTATTTCTGTTTGTTGCTCTTTGACCCTTTTGTTCAATAACTTCACCTGCTTGTTTTTATTTTTCTGCATTTCTTTATGGGATTTATTTGTTTCCTCTTTAAGTGCTTCTATCTGTTTGCTTGTATTTTCCTGTACTTCTTTAAGGGAGTTATTTATGTCCTTCTCTATCATCTTCATGACATGGATTTTTAGGTTGGAGCCTTGTTTTTTAGGTGTGTTAGGGTATCAGGGCTTTTTGTGCTAGGAGCACTGGGTTATGGTGGTGCAGAATTGCATTGGATTCTGTCACTTATGGTCTAGTGCTTAACTCTGTCCTTCTGGTTATCTCTGGTATTAACTGACCTGGGTATCTCTGGCTGGAACTGGCCTTCTTGGAGGCAGGGAGAGCTCTGTGACATGGGTTAGAGCTGGTCTCCTTGGAGGCAGGCAGTGTTGCCTCTGATTAGGATGGGCATCTTGTGTCTCTGGTTAGAGCAGGCCTCCTGTATCCCTAGTTACTCTGGACCTCTTGTGCCCCTGGTTTCTGTGGACCTCCTGGGAGGCAGACAGGCTATAGGGTATAGGAGGATATTGGGCCTGCTGATCTGATCAGGGTAGAGAAATGGGCCAGAAGGAAGGTGGAGCAAACCAAGGTGGATGGGTTCCTTATCAGCTGTGTTCTATGTGTCTTAGGTTACTGTAGACTTCCTGAGAAGTAAACAGCCAGTAGCATGTATGTGGTATCAGGCTGCTGATCTGGCCTTGGTAGGATACACACTGAAAAGAATGTGGAGTGAGTGGGAGGGAGTTGGTTCTGCATCATTATCACTGGTTGTCCTATCTGGGATGGGTATTTGGGTGAGATTCTCACTTGTGTTTTTGATAACTGAGGACCTCCTGGGAGGATATAGCATGTGGGTGGGTATTGGGCTGCTGATCTTGTAATTCATATTTTTAAGAGCAGTTAAAATGTTATAAATGTTCTCCACTGAGGCTGTACCATTTTATAATCTTACCATAACTATAGCTAGACAGTGAGATGGCATTCCTTTTATATTTTGTTATAATGCTTGATAACACTTATTTTCTTGAATTATATATCCTTAGGAACATAGTAAAATTCAGGATTTGATTTCTTAAATAATATTGCTGTGATAGAGACCAATTACTGAGAATTTAGCCTAGTTCTTTAAATGTGGGATTGGCATTCATTTTTCTTCAGAGAACAAGGAAATGAAAATAAGATCTCATTAGGCTTTCTCTGATTAAGGCTTCTGTGTTTGTGTTCCAGGATAGTTTATACTTTTTACTCTATGTGACAATGAAGTCTAACTAAAATATATTTTTCACAATCATGCAATTACCTATCTGTATGTTATATACCATCTAACATTGGGCTGTAGTTATAGTTTCAGAGAGCACTGCTATCTTTCCTGTCTTAGTAGCATATTTTTCATTACATTATTTAAGTTGCAACTATGACACAAATTGTGCTGTATTTTCTAGTTTCTGTGACACTTTGGGTACTAGTCCCTAATGTTTCTCCTGAGACTAGACTTTTTTAAAGCAATCAAATAATGGATTGAGGAAGTGACTCTTGCCCAGAAGTGCTGATATTTTCACCAGAAAATATCATACATACAAGAAAGTTCTAATAATTATTAAGGTTTGTTCTTTGTAATTGTCCAAGTTGAGAAATTTAAAGGTAAAGAAATATTGAGAATAGTAAAATAGCACATGTGGCAGGGTAAATTTCCTATTTAAGAGACCTATTTAAGAAACAACAATAAAAAAAATCAAGGTAGATATATGATACACTAAGAACGGAGAAAGCATATGAGAAATCCTAATAAGAATATTGAATTTTCATCCTACAAATAGGAAGAATATTGAAAAACACCTTACTTATATTTAAAATATTTTAGATTAAGGAATTTTGTATTTTGAGTTGAATATGTGCTTATTACAACAATCAACATTTACTTGACTCTAACATTTCATCATTACAGGTCATATATGTAACCGTGTGTAGTTTTGGGAACATGTGAGTATTGATACCCATGGCTAACAGAGAGTGTGTCAGAGCCCCTGGAGGTAGAGTCACAGGTGAATGTAAGCCACTCACTGTGAGTGCTTAGAAACAAGCTCCAATTCTCAATTAGAACTGTCGTGCCATGAACCACTCAATTACCTCTCCAACCCAAATCAGGCATGCATCTGTTACAATGAAAAAACCAAAAGTGTATGCAATGACTAATTACATATATAGCAATACCTTAGTTTTAAGGCATTCACATATGAAAATACTTGTGCCAATTTATCCAAAGATAATGATTATCAAAGTTGGAAGATGGAAAATATATATCAAAACAAAAGCATCTTCCTGTTCATATTGTATATTTTAATATATAAAATAATTATTTTGCAAATATACTGAAATAAACCATAACAAAAAAGAAAATATTATTAGTTTCTAATGTTATTGTAAGTCAGCTCAAGTGTACAAATGCCAAATGATTTATAGAACTATGATAGAATAGCAGAATTTCATTTGGTACAAACAAGAAGGAATGTCTTGTGGGAGGAATAGATATAATACAAATATAACACTAGTTTTCAGTGACAAATTGTCTTAGTTAAAGTTTTACTGATGTGAACAGACACCATGACGAAGGCAACTCTTATAAGGACAACATTTAATTGGGGCTACTTTACATATTCAAAGATGCAGTTCATTATCATAAAAAACATCCAGGCAGGCATGGTGCAGGCAGAGTTCTACATCTTTATCTGAAGGCTGCTAGTGGAAGACTGACTTTCAGGAAGCTAGGGTGGCCCTCTTAAGCCCATGGCCACAATGACACACCTACTCCACCAAGTCCATACCTCCTAATAATGCCACTTCCTGGGCCAAGCATATACAAACCATCACATAAATGTTCCCCTGTTTATTGAAACTTCCACACTGACCTCATATTTTTGTAAACATTTCTCTACGTCAGTTGAGGAATACCATGATATTCAAATGCCTTTTTGCACCAACTATAATTTTAAACAATATTTACCTTGTCCTTAAACAACTGATACATGATAACATTTAGTTGCCAACCTTACTTACATCTGAATTCAGCTAAAGCCCAAAAATAGAGAACTTACCTGTGACAGATTTCTAATCTGAAATAGGAAGTCTACTTCTAATATGGAGCTTTGAGTAGAAAGAAGCAGATTTTAACCAGATGTATAATCCAGATCTAATCTGAGTGACATCTTCAGGATCCATATATAAGTACAGAAGAAGGAAGCTTTTTGCTCCTTGTCTCCTTGTCACCTTGCTAGCAAGTTCATTCCTTCACTGCCATTAGAGCCTACTTCTTTGGGATTGTGGAGTATACTGAAGACCAACTGAGATACTGAAGACCAGCTGTGGACTGAACAACTATAATGTTCTTAGACTATCCATTCATAGCCAGCCATTATTGGACTAGCTGTATATCAACCTGTAAGTTATTCTAATGAATCTGATAATCCAATATATTTCACCTACACAGGCATATATGTATATGTATATCTGTATGTGTGCATTCACTATATAAGTTTATTTACTCTAGAAAACCCTGACTAATACAATATCAATTCAAACATTTTTTATTCCTATGAAAGTTCAAATAGTCTTAACTTCTAAATAGGTAGAAGTAGAACCAGCACAATTATCTCAATATAAGATGAAATTATTCAAGTTAATATTATGTGAATGTTTTAATACAACAAATTATCAGTTATATATTTGCTTATTATCTAATTCTTTACTCCATTTTTTAACCTTTTTTGTAATGACATTGAAATAAGGAAGAATATTACAAATAAATTTTTATGGAGCTGGAGAGATGGCTCAATAGTTAAAAGCAAAGACTGCTCTTCCAGGGGACCAAAGTTCAATTTCCAGAATACTTATGACAGCTCACACCAATGAACATAAAATAAAAATAGTCTATGTATTCCAATATTTATTATATTTATACCCATTTGACAAATTAAATGTAAGGTTTGTCATATTTCTTGTATCTTTAAATAACAGGAAAAGCCCTGCTTAAACTTAAATGAAAATTTTCTCATTTTTCTATAGAGAGTAAAAGTATTCTCAAGTTGCTATATATTTTGTCACTAATTCTTTATTTCATATATAAGTATTCACATACACACAAAAATGAAGAATTTAAGAACCTACAGTATTCTACGATGAGGATTTCCATATTCAGTAGTAAATGGAAGTGGTAGAAGATCAGTTAAGCTGTATACATAACCATTGATCACCGTGGCTCAGTGAGGAAGATTCAATGTTGTCTCTGAGAAAGGACACCCTGCAGGAAGTAGGGGGTGCTTATTAACCAAGAAATATTCTTAGAAACTTTAAATCATATTGGAATAATTCAATTTTGACCATGAGGAACTGTTTGAAATAGAAAGTTATTTTGGGCCATGTTGTAGGATAATCAAATCTAAAGTAAATATGTTTTATTGATTTCATGAGACAAAGACATAACATTCAAGGAAGGTCAGATTACTATTGAATAAAGGCAATCCTTAAAATATCTATAAGTACAAAATTATGACCTTACAATCTTAGTTATAAATAAATAGCTGTGTCTTTTCTCTTGGAAATTATATCAACAAAACCTTGTACAAAGCAATAATTTGAATGCTTTAAAATAATCTGGAGACAAACAATGTTGAGGACTAAGCATTGAAGAACACTGTTGCAAAAGACATGAGCTTCTGTATTCATCCTGGAATTTTTCCTTAGAATGTGTTTCTAATCTTCCTTCCTTCTCTCCCTTGACTCATCTACCTGAAACTGAGTTATATCCTCAACTTGCCTTAAGATAATTTATAATACTGAACATAAGAGAATCACTTGTCCAACAATGAGAAAGAAAAATGAAAAAATGGAGCAAAAGTCAGAATAATATCATGCTAAGTGATTTCATGTTTATTCTGACCCACGTGATGCTGAGTCTCAAGTCTATAAGAGGTAGAGGAAGAATGCTAATAAGAAAGGAGTCTCTCACATCAAAGTAGAGAGAAAGCTGAATCGAATACTGATTTTGGGTGAAGGGCCGAATACCAACCCAAGGACAAGTCCCATGGCAGACTTCTTCAATCTATTTGAATTTCATATCCATCAACAGAAGAAGCATTTGTGAGGCCAGACCTTTCCTGGTCTCTGGAACCATGTCCCAAGACATGCCCAGAAATGAGGCGTACTAGTCACCTGTGCATTTCTACATGTAATCAGGTATCAAAGAAGATGAACAGTCACACTATCATTGATTTTTCTCTATTTTTGTTGATTATAGTGTTAACTAAGAAAACAATTTCTATAAGTATACCTGCCTGGTAGGCATTGAAAATGGGCATGTTGTAAATGCCCAAAATGTTTTTAGCAAATTAAAAATTATTCACAGGGCTGCAAAGATGATACAACAGCTAAGAGTTCATGTTGCTGTTGCTGAGTACTTGGCATCAATTCCCAGCATCCACATGGGGGCTCAAAACTATCCAAAATCTCCAGTACATGGGGATCAATTGTTCTCATCTGATATCTATGGGTATGAAGTATTCACATGATACATATACAATACATTCAGTCAAATGCACTTATATATGTGTGAAATATATATATTATATATATATTATATAAATATATATATATAAATATATATATTTATATATATATATTTATATATATAAAATATATATTATATATATATATTATATAGTAAACAAAATGTTTAAACAATTCACTGATAAAGTTTCTTTCAAGCTGCCAATTTTTCCAGCATCCACCTCGAACAACAAATTCTCCTAAATTGGCTTTTGATGAAACAACTTGATTCCATATCCATATATTTGAATGGGTTAATCTTTTATGTTTAGAGGGGGGAAAAGTCTTCGAATTGAATGAGATGACATTGGTTTTTGTTTATGTTATTTTATTTTGTTATTTTTTCCATTAATTAATTATTCACCATACTTTCCAGTAGTTGCTCCTATTATGGTTCCCCCTTCCTACGTTCTCACCCCTATTCCTACATCTCCTCCTCTAAGAGGGTGGAGCACTCAGAACAGACTATTGCCATACCCTGGAACATCAAGTCTCTGCAGGGCTAGGCACACCCTCTTCACTGAGACCAGACAAGACAGCATATCTGGGGAAACTGATTCCACAGATGGACAGTAGCTGTAGTGACAGCCCCACTCCACTTGTTGGGTGGCTCACATAAACATCAATCTACACATCATCTACTTATATGTAGGGGAGTGGTCTGGGTCCAGCCCATATATGCTCTTTGGTTAGTGATTGAAACTCTGAGAGCCTCCCAAGGTCCAGGCTATTTGACTCTTTTAGCTTTTCCTATGTAGTTCCTATCCCTGGGGCTCTTAATATTTCTCTAAATTTTCCTTAAGTGTCACTGAGATCCACCCAATGTTTAGCTGTGGGTCTCTGTATTTGTTCAAGTTTACAACCATAACATATTATATACCATTTATAATGATAATATCATCCATAGTATCAGGAATTGGTGCTTGCCCATGAAATGGGTCTCAAGTAGGGCCAGCTATTGGTTGGTTGTTCCCTCAGTCTCTGCTCCATCTTTGTCTCTGAATTTTAAGTAGACAGGAAATATTGGGGGTTGAAAGTTCTCTTATTGGATTGGTATCTTTATCCCTCGACTGAAGGTCCTGCTACAGGATATGACCTCTTCAGATTCCATATTCCCACTACTATGACTCTCAGCTAAAGTCACTCCAGTAGACTCTTGGGAACCTCCCCACCCCCATGACTCCAGCATGTCCAAGAGATGCAGACCCTCCTCCAACTCCTGTCAGCTGCAGATCTCCATTCACTTTCTTGGTCCTCTGGTTCTTTCTCCTGTCTCTCCCCACACCAGTTTCAAAACCTTCCTCATTCTCTTTCTATTTTCTTCCCTCATTCATTTCCCTTCTTCCATTTTCTTCCTATGACTATTTTATTCTTCCTTCTAAGTGATACAGAAGCATCATCACTTGGGCTTTCCTTCTTGTTTAGATTCTTTGGGTCTATGAAGTGTAGCATATGTATTTTATACTTTATGACTAATATTCACTTATAAGTAAAGACATATCATGCATGTCCTTTTGGGTCTGAGTTATCTCACTCAGGATATTTTCTTGTTCCATCCATTTGCCTGAAAAATTCATGATATTCTTGTTTTTGTTTTTGTTGTTAGTTTTTGTCTTGTTTTGTTATTTATTTATTTACATCCTAAATGCTGTCCTCCTTGAAGTGCCCCCTTCCAGAGTTCCTCCCCCTTTTCCTTCTCCTTCACCTCTGGGGGGTCAGCCCTACCTATATCCCTCCCTCCCTGTTGCATCAAGCCTCTATAGGATAAGGATCATCATCTCCCATCGAGGCCAGACTTGGTAGCCCTTTGCTACATATGTTTCAGGGTCCTCAGACCAGCCCATGTATGCTCTATGGTTGGTGGCTCACTTTCAAAGTTCACAGGGGTCTAGGCTACTTGACATTGTTGGTCTTCCTGTGTAGTTCCAACCTCTGAGGGCCCTCAATTAGTCCCCACCCTCTTTCATATGTATCCCTGACTTTATCCTATATTTATCTGTGTATAATATATCATCATCTGTCTCAGTCAGCAGCTGGAAAGTCTGCCTACTAGAGTCCTGTCTGCCAGCCTAACATAACATCATTAACAGTATGAGGAATAGGAATCTGTTCATAATATGGGTCTAAAAATAGGCTGGTCACTGGTCAGCTATTCCTTCAATCTTAGCTCCATCTTTTTCCTTGCATTTCTTTTAGGCAGGACCAAGTTTTGGTTAAAAAAAAAAGTTTTGTAGGTGGTTTGGTGTCCCTATCCTTTCACTGAGGGTACTCTCTGGCTACTGGAGGTAGTCTCTTCAGGTTTGATATCCTCAGTGCTGGACATTTCTGCTGAGCAAACTTTTAAACCCACTCTGGAAATCAATCTGGCAGTTTCTCAGAGAGTTGGAAATAGTTATATCCAAAGACCCAGCTATACTGTTCCTGGGCATATACCCAATAGATATTTCACCATACTTCAGGACACGTGCTCTACTATGCTCATAGCAGTTTTATTTCTGATAAACAGAAACTGGAAACAACCCAGATGTCCCACAACCAAAGAATTGATACAGAAAATGTGGTACATTTACATAATGAAATACTATTCAGCTGTTAAAATCAAGACATCACAAATTTCACATGGAAATGGATGGAACTAGAAGATATTATCCTTCGAGAGATAGCCCAGACTCAAAATGTCATACATGTTATCACTGATAAGTGGATATTAGCCAAAACTTTCAGAATATCCATGATATACCTACAGACCTAAAGTTTAACAAGAAGGAAGGCACGAATAAATGCCACTGAGAAAAGGGAACAAAATTGCTATGTGAGGCCGAGGGAGGGAGGGAGCTGGCAGGAGAGTGGAGGCTAAGTGGAACAGGTAGATATGATCAGTCATGTGGAGACCCAGGAGAAAGGCCCAGTGGACCAGGAGAGTGAATGTGAATATGCAGCTGTAAGAGATGAGCAGATGTTTTAGGAAGTCTCCCAGACTTGGGGTGAGGGAGGTTCCCAGGAGTCAATGCAGGTGACTTAAGCCAAGATGTCCTTGCTTTCAAAAGCTGAATAGTATTCCATTCTCTAAATGTATCATAATTTCTGTTTCCACTCTTTGGTTGAAGGACATCTGGGTTGCTTCCAGTTTTGGGTTACTAGCAATAAAGCTGCTATGAAAACAAAAAAGCCCCTGTCCTCATCTATTGGGTGCAGTACCCAGGAGCAGTATAACAGTGTCTTCAAGTACAACTGTTTCCAGTTTTCTGGGAAACTGTCAGATTGATTTCCACAGCAGTTTGTACCTCACCAATGGAGGCATGTTCCCCTTCCTCCACATCCTCACCAGCATGTGCTATCTTTTGAACTTTTGGTCTAAGCCATTCTGATGAGTATAAGATAGAATCTTATAGGGCAGTGGTCTATACAGACAACCTGGGTCCAGTTGAATAATAAACCTAGAACTCTGGAGCTCCAATGGGCAGTTTCTGCCTGCAAGGGATGGAAGGTATTCAACTATGACTCTTGGGTCCTTGGCTTCTGTTCCAGTCACAACCTCTTACAGCTGCCTACACAGATATGTGCTCTGTCAGATAGACAATGCCCCAAGCACCCAGCATTCTAGCTGGATGCTATCCCCAGTCATCTGGCCAGGCATGGCCCACCCCACAGACAGATAGCCACACCTCACACAATATAAGGGGAAGTTCACTCCCTCCCCTCTCTCTTGCCTTCTTCCTCTCTCTCTTCCTCTTTGTTCTCTCTCTTGCCTTCTTGCTCTCTTGTTTCCTTTCTTCCTCTCTTGCTCTTTTTTCTCTCTCTTGCCCTCTCTTCCACTATTGCTTTATTCTCCCTTCTATATTTTTTTCTTTCTCTTCTCATCTCCTTTTTCTCCTTTCTTTCCCTCTACATGGCCAGCCTTCTTTTCTCTTTCCTATAATAAAATATCTCATGATTATGCCTTGCCTCCTTTTAACAAACGAATGCACTGTTCAGCCACAGGCATCAGCATCAGAGAACCGCAGCCTCAGCAGCAGCATTGGGACCACAGGCCCACAGGCCTATAGGTCCACAGAATCTCAGGATTGTATTGATTTGATTTTCCTGAAGACAAAGGACATAGACCATTTCTTTAAGTGCTTCTTGGCCATTCAAATTTTATCTGTTGAGAATTATCTTTTTAGTCTGTAATCCTATTTTTAAATTGGGTTATATTGTTTGTTGCTGCCCTATTTCTTGACTTTTTAGATATTTTGGATATTCACCATCTGTCAAATGTAAGGACGGTGAAGATTCTTTCCCAATCTGTAGGCTTCCAGTATGCCCTATTGACAGTGTCCTTTGCCTTACTGCTTTGCAGTTTCATGAAGTCCCACTTATCAATTTTTTGATCTGAATGCTTGAACCATTGGTGTTCTGTTCAGGTAATTGTCTCCTCTACCAATGAGTTCAAAGGTATTTTTCACTTTCTCCTTTATGAGATTTGATGTATCCGGTTTTATATTGAGGTCTTAGAGATACTTGGATTTGAAATTTGAGCAGGGTGATAAGAAATGGATCCATTTTCATTTGTCTATGTACCGACACTCAGACAGACCAGCACTATTTGTTAAAGATACATTCGTTTTTTCCATTGTATTGTTTTTACTTCTTTGTCAATAATTAATTGTTCATAGCTGATGAGCTTATTTCTGGGTATTTCATTTGATTGTATTGATCAAAATGACTGTTTCTGTAATAAAATCGTGCCATTTATTACTGTTGCTCTGTCATACAACTTGAGATCAGGAATGGTGTTACCACCACAAGTTCTTTTGGTTTCTTGTTTCTCCATATGAAGTTTGGAATTGCTGTTTCAGGGTCTGTAAAAACTCATGTTGGAATTTTGATAGGAATTGAATTAAATCTATAGATTGCTTTTGTTAAGATGCCCATTTTTACTGTTAAACTACTACTCCTTGAAAAGGGAGATATAACAGCAGACACTGAGGAAGTTGAAAAAATCATTAGGTCTCCACAAAATTGGAAATTCTAAGCAAAATGGATGATTTCTTGAGAACATAGACCACTTACCAAAGTAAAATCAAGAACTGATAAACTAAATAATCACATAATCTCTAAAGAAATAGAAGCAGTCATTAAAAGTCTACCAATGAACATACAAACAAACAAACAAACAAACTACCCAGGACTAGATGGTTTTAGTGCAGAATTTTAGCAGACATTCAAAGAAGAGCTAATATGAGTACTCCTCAAACTATTCCAGAAAATAGATACAGAAGGAACACTGCCAAACTTATTCTATGTGGCCAGTCTCCCTAATAACTTTGAGTCTTTACACAAAGACTCAACAAAGAGAATGTGAGACCAATTTCTCTTATGAACATCACTGAAAAAGTACTCAACAAAATACTCAGAAACTAAAACCAAGAACACATCAAAAACATCATTAACCATGATCAAGTGGGCTTCATCGAAGGGATGGAGGAATGGCTCAATATATGAAAATCCATCAACATAATCCACCATATCAACATAAAAGGTATCACCTGATCACCTCATTAGGTGCTGAAAAAGTCTTTGACAAAATCCAACACCCAATCATGTTAAAAGTATCAGAGAGATCAGGGATACAAAGGACATACCTAAACATAGTAAGAAAAATATATACAGCAAGCCAATAGCCAACTTCAAGTTAAATGGAGAGAAACTTAAAGCAATTTCATTAAAATCAGGGACAAGACAAGGCTGCCCATTCTCACCCTATTTATTCAGTATAGTACTTGGATTTATACCTAAAGCAATAAGACCAAATGAGGTCAAGGGAGTCCAAATTAAAAAGGAGGAAGTCAGAATATTGATATTTGCAGATTTTTTAATTTTAATTTTGTTTTCAATTGGTGTAAAGACAATATGCATAAAAGAAAAAACCCACAGATTTAATTATGTCATAAAAGAATTATACTCTTCAAAGAATAACAGAATAATAGTAAAGATGCTGATTGAGGGTAGTAAAGGACACCTTATCTTATATTTCTGAGAAAGGACTTATTCTGGTTACACTGAAAGCTCCTAATGAATAGGTTGTGAGCCACTGATTCTATTTAAATAAAGGGACATGTAAGTAAAATACTGACTCTCAGATGCACCCTAAGAGAAAATAATTGCACATTGTGATAGAAAATAGTAGATATTTGAAGACATTTTAATTGAACTAACGTTCGTAAAGGAGGACATTGAATGAGGACATAAAAGGCTGGAGAGAAAGATTTGTGAGATCAGATAAGAGGATTTGGAAAAATAGGTAGGCACAGAGCAAAATTGAACAAAACAAGCTCTTCGTATCCATTGAAAATGTTACCATTGATCTTGTGCTTTGGGAACAACTCACAACAAAGAAAAATGTCATTAGTGCATTCGAAACAAAATCAATCAATGACTTATTTCACGATCATACACCATGGCTTCTTTTGAGATGTTGACCCTTAATTACTTTCAAAAGCAGGTTATTATTTTATTCATTTAACAAAGCTGATATTAAAACACTAATGATTTATAAGGTTTGCTCTTAAATATGATCCCTTGTTCCTTAAAGAAAGAATGTGAAACTATTTCTTGTTAAATATGTGCTTATGGAAGTATAAACATAATTCTTTTTTAAGAATAAAATAAGTTAGGGGCTGGGTCAGTAACTCAGTTGTTAAAGTCTTTGCTTAAAACTTTGTTAAAGTAGTCTAGACTCCAAGGCAGGTTTGGAGATTTGAACTTTGATCCCCAGTACCCACTGAAATAGATCGACTTGCTGGCATGTGATAGTAATTTCATCATTGGAGAAACAGAGAAGAGAGGTCCTTGGGTTTCCTTGCTACTTAATCCCATGAAGTTGGAAAATTGAAAGTTCAATTAGAGACCATGTCTCAAAACTTGAGGTAGATAATAATCAAATAATCAAGTAAGACACCTTTTGTCAATCTCTGACCTAAACATGAATGTCTACACAAGAACATTCACAAACCAATATAACCCCCCTCTCTCACACATACACATACAAATAGAATAAAGCCTTTAAGATTTAAATTTTTTTCATTAATTAACTTATTTATTCATTTTACATCCAGGTACCAAGTCCCTTCTCTTCCCAGTGCCGCCATACACTGATCCTCCTCCCATTCCCCATCTCCTCCTCTGAGACTGGGGAGCCCCACACCACCACCATGCACTGGGTATCATCCTACCTTGGCACATCAAGTCACTGCAGCATTAGGCACATTGTTTCCAAATGAGGCAGCCCAGTTAGGGGGACAGGATCTACAGGCAGGTAAACAGGTTCAAAAGTAGCCCCCGTTTCAGTTGTTAGGAGACTCTCATTAAGAACAAACTGCACATATGCTACTTACGTGCTGGAGGCCTAGTCCTGAAGATGCTTGATCTTTGGTTGGTAGTTCTGCATCTACCATCCTTAAAGGGTCTGGGTTAGTTGACTTTGTTGTTCTTCCTATAAAGGCCCCATCCTCTTTAGATCCTTCAATCTTTCCCTCAATTCTTTCACAAGACTCTATGAGATAATGTTTGGTGGTCAGTCTCTGCATCTGTTTCCATTGGCTGTTGGGTGGAGCCTCTCAGAGGAAAGTTATGGTAGACTCCTGTCTATAAGTATAACAGAGTATCATTAATAGTGTCAGGTACTGGTGTTTGCCCTGGGATGGGTCTCCATTTGGGCTAGTCATTGACAAGCCATTCCCTCCATCTCTGCTCAGTCATTGTCCCTGTAGATGCTGGATCAGTTCACATTTTGGGTTAAAGGTTTTGTGCGTGGGTTGCTGTCCTTAGGGCTCTACTGGGAGTTCTGCCTGCGTTCATGTGATAGCCACTTCTGGAGCTACATTCCCCCTCTGCTAGGAGTCTAATTAGTCATAACAGTGTCTTTGTAGAAATCATTTTAACAGCTTTTCAATGTAGAATGTAACAGATATTTCATAATTTATAATTTTAAGAAAAGATATGTAAGGCTTTTTTAATAAAATATATCATTTCAGGAGTTCTATTATCTTGTTTCTCTAGCTGAGGAAGCTAACAACATAAAATACATTATATTGCACTGGGTACTATTGAATGATAGCCCAGTGAAGAAAGTGATTTTGTATATATGGTAAATGAGGAGCAAAAGTATCAAAAGACAGCATGAGTAGCCATACCAGAGGATGCCAATCAAACTTTAGCATTCTATTCCTGAGATTTGTTTTGGTTTTGTTGTGTATGCAATTTGTGACTAAAATACTGAGGAAATTATATATATAATATAATATATATAATATATAATAATATATAATTCTATAATAATATATAATATAATATATAATATATATAATTATATATATATAATTGTGTATATGTAGTATTTGTTAAACTGTAGTACAGCACATTTCCTATGTGCATGCTGAAAGCTAGATATGATGAAATTTTTCTTAACAGACCTCCAATGGTCATTGATGACTCTTTTAATATTGGCTGAATATACTAATGTATTAGAACCTTGTTATAGTAGGAACCACCAAAACTGATATTTAAAATCAAGAACAAATTTCTGAAATTCAAGAACAAACTTAATCAACAAGCAAACTTAATCTGGATAAGAGATGTGCTAATACAGAATATGATGACAGACTGATGCAAAACATATTAAAATTTGAATAATAAAACAGGCTATAATAATTGGACTTCCAAGGAAATATGCATAGAGGAGGGAAGGTTTATTGAAATTAACTAATATGGATGGGATGTTACATGCCTGAAATCCCAACACTTAGGAAAAATGCCTTCATGTTTCAGGTAAATGGGATCAATAGACACAGTTCTAGGCCAGATAGAGCTATATAGTGAAATTCTAACTCAAAATCAAATGAAATAAAACAAATAAACAAAGAAATAAAAACTGAAACTTCATAGTTCTCAGACAATCTGCCTTAAAATAGATATAGAAGGCTTTGACCTTTCTCAGAAGATTTGATTTCATCTCTATCCAGATCATCTCTAGTCGATGTGAAGATGGATGTCAAACCTGACAAAATTATGAGTTATAAGAAGACATATGAATTCTGAAACACTGTTTATCTACCTTAATCATGGATCAATGGATTTGAAGTGGTGGTTAGATCTAACTCTTACTGATATTTCCATAAGCTTCTAGCAGACTCTTGTATGCTCATTGTGTGTGGATTAAGATAATCATCCATTTCTATCCCTACATCAGTTGTGATTTCTCTAACTTAATTATTACTCTTAGAAATGAAACTGATAAGACTCTAATAGACATAATCTCAAGAATCTCAGAGCACAGTTCTATTAACCATCACTTCTGATGAGCTCTCAGGACAACTGTGTACAAGGAATGATGAGTCTGATGGCCTTTGAAGTGTCTTTATTCAGTTGCACAAGGGCCAGGACCTTCCTGTTAGCATCTCATAGGAAATTCTAATTTAGAAGATATCACACAAGCATCAAAGTATATACAACTGAAACCGCCCACATTCCTAAATGCTGAGTATCATGTGTTATCAGTCTGTGGGGGTGCACATTGTAAAAGGAAAGACTCATAAATGTAACTTTTGCTTTTAAATAGAAATACTGATCTATACAAAGGCTAATGAAAATTTAAAATACTAAACTTTAGAGACATTTATAGCAAATTTGCCAATCACAAAAGATGCATGAAGGTTCTCTATAAGTTAATGAAAACTATAGAAGATATATATTTGATAAAAATGGTTTCAATCTTTGGTATTTTATTTCTCAGGTAGATTTAGAGAGATGTATAGATAGTTCATATTTATGTATTATATATAACCATCCTGTTGAGAATTGATGTTACATTTCATTTTTTAAAAGAAATATAAAAGTTGTATACAGAAAGAATAATGAAAAATAGCACACACAATTTTTAATAATAGTCCTAAAAAATCAACTAATTTTCTAGGTAATTTCCTGAGTACATATATACTTGACTTAAGGTTCCAGATGTCCTTAGAAGTAATATTATTCACATGTTTATAGATTTACCAGAAGGATAAGAAACACTCAAATAGTAACTGAGGAATACCATTGAAATGACAGTAACTAGAAAAATGAAGGTGGAGGTTGGTAGGCAGAATCTAAATATATCCTAAAGGATAGGATCTTTATACAGTTTGCAAGCAGCTATTATTAATATGTATACTTTAAAATGGAAGAGAAAATGAAATTCACTATTTTAAACCAAGTTAAATCAAGAGTAATTAAAAGAAATTTATAAAATAAATATATATGAAGCATATAAGTTATATTTTCATAAGACTTCTTCAAGCATTTTTTAGTGGTAGTAATACTGCTCCCAATGTTCTCATCTTTCCAACCATTCCGTTCTTCTCCCCTCTTAAACTTACTCTCCACTTTTACCATTTTTCTCCTAGTATTACATGTGTTTTCCTATTCCCCTCCATGTTCCAATCAATTCTCTCTTTGTAGTTTTCTGTGTTATATAGCTGCTTGAAGTTTAACATAAAGATCAAAAGGATCTACAATGTGATCCATATATGCACATGAAGTCTTTTTGTTTTTGTGTGTATATGTTCCTTTCCTTTCCTTTCCCTTCCCTTCCTTTCCCTTCTCTTCCTTTCCCTTCTCCTTCTTTCCTTTCCTCTTCTTTCTTTCTTTCTCTCTTTCTTTCTTTCTTTCTTTGTTTCTTTGTTTCTTCCCTTCTTTCTTTGTTTTTTTTTTTGGGGGGGGGTCTGTGTTTCCACATGATGTTTTCTAGTTGCATCCATTTATCTACAAATTTCAATAATCCCTGTGAATTACAATTATGAATAGCATAGCATGATGAGCCCATAGTTTTCAAATAGGCCAAGGTATTATCAGGGTAAGCTATGATTCCCCAATTTGATTCAAAACCTTATCTATAGGAGAAAACATAAGCATAGTATTGCAATACTGGTCCAGAAATCACACTGAGACCACTAATAGGTTCCAGGCATGAACTTACTACTATTATTTTGCTGAACAAATACAGTGTCAGATTTTCCTATAAATTAATATCTCTCTGTCTATAGATTAGGGCAGTTCTCAGATTTCACCATAAAAAGTTTCTTGTTCAATGGATATTGGCTATTGTAGAAACTCAGAACTTTACAAAGTATTAAGAGTAAATGACTGTAGAATATTTAGAATTAAATGGGACATCTATAACATATATTCTTCTAGGCTTAGTGACCATCAAGGAAATATTGTGCAAGTCAAAGTTCAGGAAAAAAAAAAAAGAATAAAATGGTGTCCTTTATACCCAACAGGTCTGCTACTCTAATGAAATACAGCAGCTGTTGTTGCCTGCAAAAGACCTATATGAGATAAAACAAGATTATAGTCTCAGAGTAAAGAACTTCAAACCTCCACATCTTAATTGAGAAGATACACAGAATTGTTGTCTTCTAGGGAAATAAAAGTCAAATTTCTTTAAGTGTGTTCTGATGCGTTGACCATGCTCAACATAGATGATTTCATACACAAAAGTATTTGGATAACCCAAATTGAAGTTGATTCGTTATTAAGTAAAGAAAAAGAAAAATGAATATATTGATTTGGTGAAGATAAAGAGATGGAGGAAAATCTGAGAGGAATTAAGGAAAGAATATGGAATAAATTTTATCAACATACATTATATTAATTTCTCAAAATGTTATCAAATATATTTTCTTAGCTGTCTCTCTGTTTTCTAACAAAAGACAAAAACGGCATAGATCTGGATGCGAATGGATGAAGGAAGGAAAATAGAGGAGTAGGGAGGAGGGAGACCATAAACAGAATATATTATATGGGAAATCTATTTTCTTTTTTTTTTTT
>NW_022196900.1:12196111-12197706 GCF_008632895.1 Mastomys coucha
ACTCGGAAGCTGAGAGGATCGTGTCCCTGCTGCCCTGCGGCTTCCCTGGGAGTCGTGGGGCCTGTGGGAAATCTATTTTCAATAAAAGAAAAAATAAAATATGAGGAAGATCATTCCTATCTCTCGACTCCTGAATAAAGGTCTGGGAATTTCTTGAAACAATGTAGGTCATATATAACTTTAGTCAGGAATATTTTTTGCAGTAAAATCACAATGTATATTATCATTCACTTATTTAAAGAATATTAGGATAAGTGGTTGACATGTTTTCTTATTCATGGCTTTATTTGAGCTTCTTATTTAAAAGCGGATAAAGAAAATATAAATGTGAGTCAAAAGAGAAAATAGCATCCTATTTTATAAAACTTTAACTCTGTTGTCTCCCAGGGTTTTGTTATAAATGTTTGGAAAATATATTTCCCATAGGGACAAATATTAAAACAATAAATATGTACTTTCTATTGATACTGATAAGTTGTGATTGTTATCTCATTCAGCTGTCACAGTGGCATAATTTCTCTAGTACATACTTCGGTATTATGAATATTTGTTTTAGTCACTAATCTGTTAAAAAGGGTGGATTCATTTTCATTTTATATTTTAATTAAATATTATGTATACATTTAAATGTTTTGATAGGTTATACTCTACAAGAGCAGCAATCCTATATATATGTATACATTGTATATATATATATATATATACATTGCTTTGCAGATATACATATATATCTGCAAAGCAATGTTCAATGTCATATTTTCAATCTAATATGTAGTAGAATTTAGTTAATTAAATCCTTAAAATTCTCAGGTTTAATTAATCATTTTTCAAATCATACCCTGTAATTTTTATCTCCTGTTTCTTATTCTTCTTATAGTCCTTGTTCCTATTGAAATAACTTTCCTGTATCTTCATAATTTTTGTCAGCTTTTTTGTTCTTGTTTGTGTTGTGAAAATGCAACTTTTTATATAAAGTTTCACCACTCTAATTATAATTTGTTTCTATGCTTACAACCAATACACACAGCAGAAAGTAAGGTCCAGATTAAAGGTGAATCTTTCCACTTCAAAGATCTGAATTAAATTGATTACCTTCTCACCTCAAAGGTAATGATTAAGAGTGAGTCTTCTCCCTCTAAATGATTTTAAAAAAACAACCCTACAAGTGTACCCAGGCATTTGTATTTTAGTTAATTCTGGATATAGTCAAGTTGACAACCAAGAAGAGGCAATACAGAAAGAACATCAGAAGCAGAGGTAGTATACGACAGCAGGCAAGAAATTGTTTCAAGAAACAAGAGAACTGATGCACCTAGGAATTCCCAAAGACTGAGGAAACATGCACATGGCCTGACTAGGTTCAAGCCAGATGAGGCCCCAGAACTACAAGGGAAATAGATATACAGTTCCACCCCTAGCAAAGAAACGTAAGTTACTGATAAGTTCTGAGGAAGGTATCTGCCCCAATGAGGGTCATCAGATATATATCTTTCAACTCCATAGAGGGCCCCATGCCACGGAGAAGTTGGCAGATACAAAAAGACTCCATTTTGTGTTAGAAAGGGAAACAAGGGGACTTTTCTTTCAAGTTGCTT